>NW_027494021.1:0-358073 GCF_021521415.1 Bidens hawaiensis
AAAATAGGGGAATGATAAAAACTCACCTTAGATGGAAGGCAAGTGAATATAATTAAGAATAAACGAGTAAACGGATAAGCGAGTCGTCCAATACGTGTCAAACAAGATAACTAATCAGAACTGAAACTTTTTGATATGAAACTATAAATAAAAACGAACTTAATGCCGCTGGAATCAATCCAAACGGATGTGTAGAACTCTAGTTATGTTGAATTAAACGTTTAAGCGAGCTGGTACTGACCAGAATCCGAACAGCGAGTCGGAAGTCAGGTTTTGGTCAGTAGCCTTAAAATCATGTTACGAGAATAAAAGTCTTCTGGACCAAACGTTGAATCTGACCAGAAGTATGAGAAAACTTTAAGTCAAACTAGTTGACTATTTTGTCCTTTAACGAGTTTTAAACGATCTGACAAGTCAACACCCTTCAACCACCGAAATTGATTGAAGGTTATTCACTAGGGAATATATATGAATGATTTCTATGTTTACAACTTACCCAGAAAGTGAAAGAATCAACAGAAACGATGAGTCAAAGGTCTATACGTATGCAAAGTCAACCGGTTATGAACGTATCTTCAACCAATAAGCAAAAACCGAAGAGTTTGAGGAGGGTCAGAGGAGGGTGACGGCTGAGAGTAGTGTTTTAGGGTTTATGAATGATTTGTGGTATAGAAATAATGATATGTTTATATAGGATACACTAAATCGATCTAAATGTGGCAACTTACTCGTTTAAGAATCGAATGGGCCTTTAATGATTAAATCAATGTTATAAGCTGTAATTTCGTTCTTGATCAAGGGGTTATGTATATGGACATGTATTTTAGTTTTATTAGTTTTCTTGGAGCTTAATTCACCCGATTTATGCCTAAAATAAGTGATTTGCATGCTAAAAACGAATTAGGAAACAAAATAATCAATTAATAACAAAATCAAACCAATTAATAATAAAAATTCGTTTTTAATATTTAAGGTAAGAAAATGGACATGTTATAATATTATATAACTTATCTTGGGGCATATGTTTCGAGATTTGGGTCAAAAGTAGTCCCTGTACTTTTATAAATGCGATTTTTAGCCGTTTTAACTGATTATAAGGGTTTTTAAGAACTATTTGGCATAAATGAAAGTTATGAAATTATAAAAATAAGTTAAACCAAGTTAAATATCAATAAATACAAGTTTTAAATAGTTCAAAAGATCAGAATTACATTCTCGAATCGGTTTAAACAAATACGAAAAATCCAAAATGTTACACTCTACACCACCCGAACAACCAAAGCAAACCGAACCCTTACGAACCTCACCATTCACCTCATCCATCTTTAGCTCACCAATCAAATCCACAAGCTTACGGACCCAGACCTTTATCTCCTCACCACCTACTCAACCTACATTATCCCTCACTCAACCAGAAGCCACCACACCACAATTCCCATCACCACCCACCTTTACAACTTCACCATTACCTTCCCAATCCATCACTCTACCATTCCAATCAACCTCACCACCCATCCTATCTGACACTCCACCATCCACAATCCTCTCACCCAAACCCATAGCCAAAGGAAAGTCTTTGACACCTCCAATATATGCTGATCCTATCCTCGATAGGATCATCGCACTGGAGGAATCAAACGCTAAGAGGGCTGAGCGAGAGTTGGTGTTACTTGAGTATATTAAAACTCAAAAAAAGAAGGAGCTTGAGGATGCCAAAGATAAAGCTAAGTTGGTGACACGGGTTGAGATTGTGGAGGAGCAACGAGAGCTACACCATGCATTGATTGATAATCAAAGATCCTGGATCAATCAACTCTAGACTCGCATCAATCATCAGCAGGAGCTTCTGAACCGTGAGGCCTTGGGAATGCTAATCTAAGAGCTGTGCACTCAAAGGTAGCTGATCGGGTGGAGACACTTGAAAGGAATCTACCTGCAGCTCATATTCTGGAAGAAAGGCTTTTCAAGAAGATTGATGATGCAACAACAAAGTGGGATATTGAAAAGGAAGCTACCAACTCCAGAGTATCAATGCTCGAGGACAGTTAGCATTGTCCTCCTCTATCGGTACACTCATTGCAGAAAACACACAATTCCGAATCAAGACTGAGGCTATCCGAGCAAATATTGCTACCCAAGACCGTCTAAATGAGCTACAGTTGAAGACGAATGAGGAGTTGGTGAGCAGGTATCAAGCTGCCTCGAATCTAATGGGTATGCGTGATGATGATTTCCACGCTCTGGAGAACAGGTTTGACTCAGTATTTGGAAGCCAGAAGAGAACGGGGCAGACGTCAGGGATTGGTGGACAACAACCTACCGCAGGTCCAAGCGTGGCCTTGCGAGCTGAACAGGTTGCTAGATCTGAGGGCGAGGCGACTGTGGGTCGGGTTGTACCACAGATCGGCCAAGCAGGAAGTGTTGTTGGAACAAGCTTGGGAATGTCTCATGTAGAACATCCTTAACCCCAAGCTGGTGGTGATGATGAAGGAGGAGATGGTGATGATGAAGATGACGAAGACGATAAAGATGTGGATGACAATGTCCTCGATAGTTTCGATGATGATGACAATGATGGAGGTGATGGTGGTGATAGCGGAGCCAGTGCGGCAGGAGATGGAGGTGGAGGTAACACTCAATCACCTCCACATACTCATGAAACACATCAAGACCCTGCCGCACACGAGGCCGCTAAAAAGGTGAGAGAAGATGAGGCAGGGATCGAAAATTTATATAACGAATTGTTTCCTGCAGGTAATCTTGCAGGTGTCATTGATGAGTTCATTGAAGCTAGAAAAACGCATGAACCTGTTTTAACTCATCATGCGGAGGAGGCTGAAAACGAAGATTAAATCAACTACTCGCCAAATCCAGACACGCCACCTGCTCAAGCTCAAACTTCTAAAGCACCTGCCATTGATCCCGTCATTGATCCAACCGCAGACTCGTCACAGGCACCAAAGAAGAAGAAACGAAAGACTCACTATGTGACGAGTCGTGCCAGTTCCCTCTCCCTCAACTATCCGTACCACGATGATTCTCTGATCGTATACGCCAGATACGACAGAGAAAATAGTTGTTGGGCCATTAGAAGGTATAGCGGAGATCTCATCTACCTCTCACACAAAGAACTGCATTCCCTGCCAGAGCTTGACATCAACTATCTCAGAAAGGCGGTTGGAGGCGGTGACTATGATGAAAACCTGGACGGCTGGGTCACGCGTCATCTGAAACATCAACAAAAGTGGGATATAAGGATTTTGAAGTTAATAAGGGTCTCAAGTTCAAGAACCCAAGGGAAATTGACCCAACTACTGGAAAAGCGAGACTGATGTGGAGATATAAGGCTTCCAAAGACAGCCTCATCGTCTATCATGGTGAACCGTACACTCCAAACCTTTTCCGAGAGTTTATTTGTTGGGAGCTCGACAACACAACGGGTGAATCCGTCATCCATTGCAAGAATATGAACGACCTTCGTGTATTTGACGAGCATGAGCTAATGGGACTCAGCAAGGAAGACATCTTAAAGCTCTACAACTCACCCATGCCCACCGTTGAAGACATTGGCTGTCAAAACACAGACCGGATAGTTGATGCTTTTAACAAGTTCGTCAAGAGACTTGTGGAGATTCCACTATCTGAGGAGGGCGTTCTGGAATACGACACAGACGGTTTCCAATACTAAAGACTAGAGGGAGATTGTTTGGTCCCGTTTTGTTTTCGTTAAGTCTTTTGTATTGGAATGAATGTTTTGGGCTTTGTATTTATGTTTTAGTTGTATTTGGGCCCAAGGCCTTGTAAAGAAGCCCATTGGGCATTATGAAATGAAAATATCATTCTCATGCTTGCTTCCTATAAATAGGAAGCATGTCATGAGAACACAAGCTTTTTGGTTCAATCTTTCTCACTCTATCTCTCTCTCTCTCACTCTTACTCTAGAAAACCGAAATAACTCTTATAGATCCGAGACCAAAGGTAGCTTGGTTTGATATTCCGCCAGCACTAAGTTTGGTTGATCTAAGACATGTTGTTAGATCCGACCCCATTGGGACCTACAATTGGCAAATGATTATGTCAACTAATCCCACAAATTATACATGCTCTCAACATATTCCGTATCTGAATTATTCCCCTCACTCTGAATCCTTGGCTCATTTGCAACCAACACCATGACACGGATCGTTACCCACATATATACAATCTTATACCCTAACTCTTCTTGAGATTTCCTCTACAAAAAAGATGTAAATCCATCACAAACAATAGAAGCAAGATATAAATCTATAATAAACAATTGATATCGTTTGTATATGAAAACATTTTCTTACATGTCATAAATGGTTTTTCTTGTTTGGTTCTCTTAAATTATGATTTCCATATAACCTGGAGTTACAAATAGTTCATAAATCATTGTAAGTTCTCATAGCCGTGCTAATATGGTCATGTGCAGGAGAATTTGGGCCCCCCCGAAGAACAACATCATCCTCTTCTTTGTTTTCTTCATAGATAGCAGACATCATTGCAGCTACATAATAACCAACAACAATAACACATACATACAAATTCAAACAACAAAATGCAAATTTTAATATTAAACCAGTTTGAAATATATAAACGAACTGTCCGACAGTCAGATCAGCAGGTACCAGATACAGTAAACTTAGAACGCATTAAAAGTAACAGAATTTATATAAGAGTAAACATTAAACTCGAACACAAAAAAACAGAATTTAACGAACCTCTACTTGTCAATGTCGGGAATGTCGCTTCTTTCAGCCTTCTCCACAATAACCTGCAGAAAACAAATCATAAACAACAAACACAAAGCTAAAAGTGATGTGCATGAAAACAAATCTATAATTTACCGGGATTCTCTCGGGATACTTTTCCCTGATCCGAGCAGCCTCAGCTAAAAGTGATGTGATTAATGATACTAATAATAATAAGATTGAAAGTAATTAGAGAGGTGAGAAAGAGAACCAAGGGGCGTTATCATGATTTACTGCTGATATGAACAGATAGCTATAACGGGTCACAAATCAGAATAGTAATTACAATTGCAACAGGGGCAATTAAATAATTAGCTGCTGAAATGATGAGAAGTCACGAGCAGATAATGTCTCGAACAGATAGAGTTTATTCACAAGGTTCACAAACAGAAAACATAGTTGCTGCTAATTTTGGACCCGAACAGATAAGTTCAAAGTTACAAACAATTAATGGTGTTGCGCATATTTTAGACCCGAACACTTATGAATAGTTGCTGCATATTTTAGACTCGAACAGATTTCCATCAGGTCACTTTAAGCTTCAAGTTCTTACAGATTTAACAATCTTAAAAATTTGTCATATATCAAATACAAAAATTTTGTCATATATCAGATTTCCATCAGGTTACTTGTAATCAGTTTGAACTGACCAAAATGCCCCTGAGAGTGAAAACTCCAACAAACCAGCACAATACTCGGTTTTCTTGACCCAAAATAGATTTTGGACATCTACTATAATAGATTTGTACCAAAATAACAGCTAATACTAAAAACTATGTTCGGAATAATCAAAATCTTCATCATCAGAATCTTCACTGTCAAAATCAACGTCTTCATTGTTATCGTCAAAATCCTTATCAGCAGCTAGATGGGTGGCTTCAAGCTCAACTTCTTCATCATTATCCATGTCTTCTACTTCTTCTAACATTCCTTCATCATGTACAAAAGAAATGGGGAGAAGATCATCTGTTACCATGCATTCTATCCTTTCATTCTCTTGAAAGAAATGCTCCCCATCCGTATTACTATCATTATCGACTTCACTAACATCTTGTGCGAGTTCGTAAACTCCCCTTGGGGTCGTCTTTACAACAGCTAACCAACCTTTTAGTTCCTTTTCTTTTGAAGGGTATGATGTATAATACACTTGTTGCGCTTGTGATGCTAAGATAAAGGGATCATCAACACATCCTATAGTTGTCGGTTTAACATCAACCATATGAGTTTTGGGGTCAACCCTTACCCCTCTCACGGGATCAAACCAAGTACATCTGAACAAAACAACCACACAACGCCCTATGGTGCTATGATATTCCAACTCTAAGATCTCATCTAGTAATCCATAGCAGTCGCTTTCATGTTCGTTGTATGTAGCCCCTTTGACACACACACCACTATTTTGTGTGACTCGGCCATCATAAGTTGTTTGTGTGTGAAACTTGTAACCATTAACAAAATAACCCTTGTGTGACTTTACATAAGTAAGAGGCCCTTGGGCTAGGCCTCTCAAATGTTCCTTATTTGGAACATTCATAACCTACATTCACAAAAGTATGTTATCATTTTTTTAATGCTACAATGTTAAGATAACTAAAGATGTGTTAGAATGCTTACATGGATCAGCAGGCACTTAGCAAATTCCTTCTCTTTCATTTTATCAAGGGTTGCTTCGTCATAGTTTGGGAAAGAATCTCTCAACTCTTTTTCAAATAACCAAACGGACTCGAGAAGCTCGTGACAGTTAAGCAATATATAAGTATGAGCCTTGTCTTTGTCTTTTTCTAAAAGAACTTTGTCTTCTCCACCTTTTTCAAATAATCTTCGAGATGGATGTTTAAAGATACTTAACCGAGGATCACTACTCAAAGAACAAGGAATGTTAGGAGCAAAATTGCGTGGTTCACGAACTGTCGGCTCAAGATACAAAGAGCAATAGTTAGAAAGTTCATCCACGAGATTAGACTGAACAATGGAACCTTCAACCTTCCCTTTGTTTCTAATCATTCTTTTTAATCGACCCAGTTTCCTAGGAAAACGAGATGGAAAGTGTTAGCAGTTATCTAACATTTAATATGTAAAAATGATACTTTGTTAAGTTAAAGCATTACCTCTCAAACGGATACATCCACCTAAACTGCACCGGACCACCAATAATAGCTTCATTAGTCAAATGTATAACAAGGTGTTCCATTGAGTCAAAGAACCCAGGTGGAAAGATTTTTTCTAACTTGCAAATAGTTACTACGACACTTTTCTTCAATTCTTGCAAATCTTCAGTGTGTAGAACCCTTGAGCATATTACACGAAAAAATGTGCAAAGCTCTACCATCGGTTCCCAGATTTGTTTCGGTAGCATACCTCGTAAGATGATAGGCAACAATCGTTGCATGAAGACATGACAATCATGGTTTTTAAAGTTGTAGAATGAACCTTATATAGAGTTCACGCATCCCCCTATATTGATGCATAACCATCAGGAAACTTTACTTGTTTCAACCATTTACAAACGTCATTTACCTCCTCTTTGGTTAAAGTGTATGATGCTTTTGGTTTTAAAAGTTTATTGTTGTTTCCACTTGAAAGATGTAATGATGGTCGATTACAAAATTGTTCCACATCCTTCCTTGCCATGACATTATCTTTTGTTTTAGAAGTATCCATGATCGTTTGAAATAGATTCTCAAAAACATTCTTCTCAATGTGCATTACATCAAGGTTGTGCCTAATTAACAACATGGGCCAATATTCAAGCTCCCAAAAAATGCTTTTCTTTACCCAATTATGGGTTTTGCCAAACTCGGGACCTTTATGTTTTGGGTTACACGCTGCACCTTCATAGACAACTTGGATATTAGAGACTTGCTCAAATATTTCCCAACCAGTTAACTTAGGTGGAGGTCCCAATAACGATCTCGTTGATTTTCGAAATCCATTCCTATCATTACGAAAAGGATGTGACATTGATAGAAATCTTCTATGACAGTCGAACCAACATGCTTTACGTCGGCAGGTAATCGAAAAGCTTGAGTGTCTCTCATACAATATGGGCAAGCTAAACGACCATGCGTGCTCCAACCTGACAACATTGCATATGCTGGAAAATCACTAACTGTCCACAAAAAATAGCTCTCATAATAAAATTCTCTTGACGGTAAGCGCCATAAACTTCAATGCCTTCCTTATACAACTCTATTAGCTTGTCTATTAACGGTCTTAGAAACACATCGATATTCTAACCTGGACTCTTTCCTCCAGGAATAATCAAACATACTTCAACAAACGAGTCTTTCATGCACATCCAAGGTGGTAAATTATAGATTGTAAGAAAGACGGGCCACAATGAGTATGGAATTGAGTTTGAGTTATTTGGACTAAAACCGTCGGTGCATAATCCAAGACGAACATTTCTAATCTCTTTTGCAAATTCAGGATTCTCCGAGTCAAAATGCTTCCAAGCCGCGTTGTCACTTGGATGTGCCATGCTACCCTTCTTTGTGTTGTGGTGATGGTGCCAAGTCATATCTTTGGCTGTTTTTGTAGACATATACAGCCTCTTAAGTCTAGGTCCAATTGGCATGTAAGACAACACCAAATTAGGTACCTTATTCCGGTTACTCTTATAACGGGATTCCTTACAGCATTTACATTGTGTCAATGCTTTGTCTTGCTTATAGAATAACATGCAATGATTTTTGCAAACATCAATTATTTCATAAGGAAGACTTAATTTTTCTAAACTCTTCTTTGTATCATAAAAGCTTTTCAGGAGCTTATTCTCTTCAGGCAATAATGCATTAACCAGGGAAATATTATAGTTGTAAGCTGCAGTGGACACATTGAAAAGTAATTTCCATGTCAAGAAACTCGTGGCAGCTTGTAACTTGGAACAATTTGTAGCCTTCTCCCCCTCCCATAAAGGTTCATCAGCAGCTTGTAACATGTCATAGAATTTTTTTGTTTCTGGATTTGGTGTATTTCCTTCCAAAGTACTTGAAGTATAACCGCATGCATACATGTTATCTAACACCATGCGTTTGTATCTGTCATCATTATCATCAACTTCCATGTTAGTAGAAGATTGCCCAATGTCACGCACGGTATTTCCACCATGTTCACTCCATTTTTCATAGCGAAGCATGAAACCTTCCTTATACAAGTGTGTTTGAACAGTGGCTCTGTCTCTTATATTTTGGCATTTGTAACAAGAACATTTTATATCACGAATGGTCTCACCATGCATATTCACTCTCGTATCAACAACATCATTAGAAAATGCAAAGTCCAAAAACAAATCCACATTGTCACAGTATTCAGAATTAAGAAATCCGTCACTATCAATCCTTTCATACATCCACTTTCGATCGGTGTACCATGCCATTCCAAATCAAAGCTTTTGAAAACTATCCACCTTCAAAACTTCAACTACATTGCAAAGATAATTATTTCTCAAGACAAGAATTACTAAAATTCTCCAAATAAAGAAAAAGTTTGAGTGAGTTATTATCATGAAGAAACTTGAGTGGTAGTTTATTCATAACCGACCTACAAATGGTAAAAGCAAACTTCAAGGGTATTTTCCGATTCTACCTAAATGAACCTAAAAACCTTATTTCTCGTTCGGGTTATTTCAAAACATTTTATGATTCAAAATATCACTTCGACATTTCATCAAATACTTGGTGTGCACGATTCAATCAAGAGAAAAAAACAAAGTAATTCTAGTCACTTAAGCTACGGAATCAAAATCAATAAACCCAACTAAGAATCTCACAAGCAAGCACCTTCATCTTAATCTCAAGATCTTAAATCAATAAACACCTTCAATTGACATATAAAAAGCAAACTGTTGTAAAGTCTTGGTGTTTTTTTACACAAATTCAAAAAATACTTTACTTACCTTCAATTGGCATCTCAAGGTCTTAATCAATTAATCGATACTGCAGTAGCGTATGGAGACGGCGATATGGCGTATGGATTCTACATAAAAAAAACAAACTGATCAGATTGCCTTTGTTGGCGATATGGCGTATATTAGTCACGTGCTCTGCTTTATTTGTAAAATAAAAGGTTAAAAAAACTCTGACCTTTTAATAACCCGTTGCAAAAACTCCGACCGCCTACCGGTTGCAAAAAAAATTGCAAAAAAACTCCGACCGATTGCAAAAACTTAAATTTTTGTAAAAACTCCGACCGAAAATTAACGGTTGCAAAAACTCCGACCGCTTAGCCAACGGTTGCAAAAAAACTCCGACCGCCTAGCCAACCTTTGCAAAAACTCCTACCGGTTAGCCACCAAAAATTAATGGTTGCAAAAACTCCGACCGCCTAGCCAACGGTTGCAAAAACTCCTACCGGTTAGCCACCGAAAATTAATGGTTGCAAAAACTCCGACTGCTTAGCCACCGTGTTAAGTAATTCGCATTTTCGGTAGCAAATTTGCTAAATCGGTCGATAAATTTGCTACCATTTTTTTTGTGACGAATTTTGATAGCAATTATTCAATTTTCTAGTAGTGGTTGTGTGCTAAGACACTTCTTTGGTTGGTTGGCAGATGAAGACACTAGTTAATTTTAGCACTTTTGGTACCGGGTAGTGTGTGATGCAACTTTAACAATTCAATAATTCAGGCGTACAGCAACTCATATATATTGCTTACCTATGTTATAGCTCGTGATAAATAAAACTTCCTTTAGCCTGGTGACGGATCTTGAACATCTAGTATGGATGAGCCAAAAGTCACGAAACCCAATTTTTTTTCGTACTTCAAAGTTTCAGGTCGGCAATGTGGTTCGGATCAGGTTAAACAATTAAAACTCTATATTCAATCATTCAACTAAAACATCAATTCAATCCTTCAACACTAAATTCAATCATTCAACTTACTGACTTACACATAAAAAACAAAATTTTAAACAAAGACAAGATGCGAGGGGAAAGTTGAGTACTTGAAAAAGAATCACAACTCATTGCGACGACCTTTAAAATCTTTAAACTCACCAATTACGGATGTCAAATCAAAATTTTCAGCAAGTTCTCTTTCGATATAAATCATAAGTTATTTGCGAGATAATTTGACATCTTATTATGAAAACGTTTCTTGAATAATTTCATTGATGAAAATACCCTCTTGATTTCATTAACCTTTATTTAAAAAAAAAATCAACGATTTTCAGTTTTTCCATTATAATTAACCTAAAACACATCACCACAACAAACAGAAGTTCTTATAAATTTCACACATTTAACACCACAAATTATAAAAAAGCATGCCCAGCTGCTATTAAGTTTTATTAATCTAAAATCAAAACACCCATTCAAATACCAAATTCAAATAATCAAAACACACCTATTGCTAGTTCATTTGGCTTGAGCTTTTTTGTTTCAAAAAAAAATTGGGCTTACGTGGCCTTCTTTACGTTTATTAGGTAAACGGTTTCTCATTTAAAAACAAAAATTCAAGTGTGGGCAAAACATAAATTATATGGATGGGTCGGAAATATACAACATGGATGGGCTGGACTCATACATATAATTTTTTTTTTATTTTTCCAAAAAAAATTACCTACCTATAGAAAAAGCTGGATGGGCGAGGCCTGGCCCTTATTAACACCCACCCTTGCTTTAGCCTCTTCAGTTTAGTGGTTTATATTTCTTTTGCAGGGAGCAATGAAATTAGCCAGTTTTCCTAACAGTTTTTATCTCCGCCTTCAAGTCTTGGTTAAGTTGATCAAGATTTTATTATATAATGCTTTATAGGCACCATTTGGTTTGATCCGGCAGGGAGGCAAGTCCTAGTTGTATCTTATTCGTTGCATCTATTTTATTTAATTTTTTCTTGGATGCCTCCTGGAGTCCTGGGAAAAATTGTGTCAACATTTATATTGAATTAATTCAAGCAGAATATAAACCGTTTCCTAATCCTGGATATTGATTGCATGGTAGTTCAACAAATCATATTATAGAACACTTAACTTAAAACACCTTTAGCTTTAAGTAGTACATACATTCATAGGAAAACAAAACGCACAATAACACTTTTGAACATTTTTGTGAGGGTATTACTCTGACCAAGTGATATCCAAATCTCCCCAGTTATCTTCTGAGACCCTTAATGCTTTCCACACAGCTTTCGAGGCGTCAACGATATTATTAGGGCAAGGTGGTTGATAATCATGATCAGCATCGCACCCCATAGTAGAGTCACACTCATCCACAACCATAGCCTTCACGCTCCTCCCATTTCCGTTAATGGTAATAAATTTATGGCACCTATCCCCTCCCTTGTACCATCCGGTTGATAGTGCCACAACCGGTGTGTCATCCGTGTGGTATTGGTTGTCACACTCTGATGGACCACCACCATCACCTCCCTTTTGGAAGCTGTTAATGGTAAGTTTTGCTTTAGTAGCACTTGTCACTGCAGGGGAGCATGTATAAGTGGTGTAAAACTTACCTTGGACACAACAATCTGAATCATTCTCTGTGTTGCATTGTCCAGGAGGTGGTTTTCTTCCCCGGATACCACCACTCGGTTTGCAAGACTGGGCATTGATTTGAATAGTATAAGTTGCTGCCAATAGAATGAGTAAAAGAACAAAGTGAAACCTGTTCATTCTCTCTTTTAGTTTGTGGTCTGTTTTACAATGGTGTTTGATGTCTAGTAAGGTAAAGTGGTAGTGCTTTTATAGGGATTGGCTAAGCAGCAAGACTACTTTGTAGTCAAACTTTTTTTCTTAAACTAATTAATTATAACAACCTTCTTCAGCAGCAATCTTTCAAGCGTAGAGACAATTCCTTCAAACAATTCTTTTTTCTCTTTTCTAGAATAATAAAGTAACTATGATTGCCGTCTCAAGTAATCTAAAAATAGACCTGAAAGTTGTCCACTACGCAACTGGTATAATTTTATCTTGTCTTGTATGGAGGTTGTTTTTCATAGTACAAAACCTTGCAGTTTTGTTTGACTACTAAATTATAGAAGCATGACATAGGAATTTGCCAAAGATAGATGGCAAGCTTATATTTCTGTTACACTTCACATCTGATGTGCATAGCCGCACAATGTGGTTATAATTATGTTTGCCATTTTTTTTTGCATCACATCCTTCCCATGTATAGCAAATCAGATAAACACAAATATTGCTAAATATAGCTTGGGAAAATAAAAGTGAAAAGTTTAATATTAATTCATATAAATGTTTATATTACATCGAAATACAAGGCAGGCGGACAACAAGCTGCGTCGCTAATATTGCTAAATATAAATGTTTAAAAAAATCAAATTCTTCATAAATGCGTAATACCTTTAGCGGCGGAGAGTTAGCGGTGAACTTTGTGGCGACATGTCGCCGCTAATATCTTTAGCGGCGATTTTAGGGGTCTTTAGCCACGATTTTTGTCGCTGCTAATTAAAAGTCAAATTTTTTGTAGTGAAGGGATTATTTTAGAAATTAAAAATATACCATTTACTTTATATTTAAGTTATAATAATAATAATAATAATAATAATAACAAATTGAAAAAATAAAGTACGCAAATTGAAAAAATAAAGTACCTAATATGCGTCGAAAATGCGTTGGAACCTTTCAACCAATGTTTTCATAACTGGATCGGACAGTGAAGCGGACCGGCAACCGGTTGGCCCGGCCAAGCAACTTTTTTTTTTCATAATAAACCGGTTCAACCGGTCCAGTTTCCAGGTCGGACCGGTGAACCGGTTCGAACCGACCGATATCTGAGAGCTGAACGATCTACATAGAACCGGACCGGTCGGTGAACCGAATCACGGTCTGACCGGTCCAATCCGGTCTCAACAACATTGCTTCTAGCTACATATTTATTGGAAATGTGTTGGGAATGCATAAGAATATATTTCCCATGAGCATTTTCCACAAACCCATTTTTGTTGAAAATGTGTCCGAAATGAAGGAAAATGGTGTCAGAAGAATCAAGCAATTTTGTAGTAGTGGTTATGGTTGAGGAGATGATACGATCTACTATATTAATTAAAGTTTTATATATTATTTAAGTTTATTGATTATTTAGTTTCCTTATTATACTCTAATTAGGTTTTCTTATTGTTTATCTTTTCTTATTTTTATGTCTTGGTTTCCTATATATTGCAATCTTTGTTTAAGAAAATGAATAAGAAAAGCAATCAGAAAATTGTCTCAAGTTCGGTTTCTCTTCTTCTCTTTTGTTTTTGGAGTCTAACTCACTCTACGGGTCTATTGGAAGATTGACCTTCTCGAATCGATCTCTATCAATTTTGTGCTTTCATTCATCGTCCTTATGCCTCCTTCTGCGCGTGAAGACTTAATCATGGCCATGGTCGACAAAATCGACCGGCTATTGCATTCGCCGCCCAACAAGCCCTAGACAAGTCCAACTTTGACTCCCTCATTACTATCATGAATCAAATCACTGCTAACCTTGCCGCCGGCCTCACCAAAATTTTCGGCACCTCTTCGGTGATAACCGACCCAAAACAAGCACTTACACCCATAATCCCGCGGGCTTCGCCACCACCCTTGTAACCGCTTTTACTGCCGAACCAACCCCGAATCTTGATTAGTATCTTATGGCCTTATATCCTAACCACTCACCGTAATCCGACCCTAAAACAGATGTTGTTCCAAACTCACCAACAAAAGCAGCCTTAATCGCTCCGTTCACATCGTCACCTAATTTGAAAACCTCTCGAAAACCCACACAATCAGCGCCTACGACCATCTTTAAACTGTACCCAATACATACAACAAAACGCACACTCAAACCGATGCAAAAAAAAACACCAGATTTGGTTTCATCATGGTTGAATCAAGCGGGGAAATCAGTACCTACATAAAAACTAATGAACCTGTTAGTAGATGAAACCGGAAGGGCAGGAAGGCGTGAGTGGCACCCGCGGTGGCAACCAGTTGAGACTGCTCCGCATGTGGTAGTTCGACTCCAATGGTTGGAAAACTCGTTTTGTTCTTGAGGACAAGACGTTTTGAAGGGGCGAGGAATTCATACGATCTATTATATTAATTAAAGTTTTATATATTAAGTTTATCTATTATTTAGTTTCATTATTTTCTTCTAATTAGGTTTTCCTTATTGTTTATCTTTTCCTATTTTTATATATATCTTGGTTTCCTATATACAGTAATCTTCGTTAAGAAAAAGAATAAGAAAAACAATCAGAAAATTGTCTCAAGTTTGGTTTCTCTTCTTTCTCTAGTTTTTGAAGTCAAACCACTCAGCGGGTCTCTATCAGGAGATGAATTAACTTATTTTATAAATTAAATAGAGCAGTTATGTAATATCAGGATTTAATAGTTACGTAAAAGCTTGGCTAGAAAATCTTCAAATTGAGATGAATAATATTGAACCTTTTATGATTTTAATCGTTGCTATATTGTACGAGATAGCCCAACACTTCTTTCAACAAGCTCGGCTGACAGTTTAATCGGTGCCACAAGGGGAAAGAAGTGGGAGAATGTAAGAATAAATATATGGATATATATATATACATATATATATATATATACATATATATATATATACATATATATATATATATATACATATATATATATATATACATATATATATATATATATATATATATATATATATATGACCATCATTATAATAATAGATTAAAATAATTAAATTATACCTTATTATTATATTAGCTAGATAATTGTTGATGGACCATATTACCCTTACTTGCTAATCAAGGGTTTCTCCTTGGGTGTATATAATACATGGAAGAGATTAATTAACATCATAAGAAAAACCTAGCTCTCACATTAAGAAATTCGTGACCCCCTATATCTCTTCATAATTCGGTTTCCTCAAGAACCTTAATCCCTATCACTAATATACATCCTAAAGGGGAACTCGACTAAGCTGACAATCATGTCATCTGGATCATTCTCATCCCTATCTGTTGTAACAGGTATGTTTTAGTTTTAGGTTTATCATAACATTCATGTTTTCTATTATATACGTGAAAAACTGATCAACATGTTAACATTTAAATTGAATTATAATATGAGTGTGTTTCGACCTAGCGCAGTTAATTCAAGCAGAGTATGAACCAGTACCAAATCCTGGATATTGATTACCTCGCATTTTAGTTAATTATATTATAGAACACCCAATTTGAAAACGTATATAGCTTCACACAATACATATATTCACAAGAAAATAAAAAGCATAATAACCTTTCGACATTTTTATGAGAGTATATATTAGTATACTACTCTGACCAAGTGATATCCAAATCTCCCCAGTTATCTTCAGAGACCCCTAGCACTTTCCACACGGCTTTCGAAGCGTCAACAATATTATTAGGGCAAGGCGGTTGATAGTCATGATTATCATCACAACCCATAGTAGAGTCACACTCATCCACAACCATAGCCTTCACACTCCTCCCATTTCCGTTAATGGTAATTAACTTATGGCACCTTTCCCCTCCCTTGTACCATCCAGTTGATAGTGCCACAACCGGTGTGTCATCAGAGTGGTATTGGTTGTCACATTCTGATGGACCCCCACCGTCACCTCCCTTTTGGAAGCTGTTTATGGTAAGTTTTGTCTTAGTGGCACCTGTCACCGGAGGTGAGCATGTATATGTGGTGTAGAACTTACCTTAGACACAACAATCTGAATCATTCTCCGTGTTGCATTGCCCAGGAGGTGGTTTTCTTCCCCGGATGCCACCACTCGGTTTGCAAGTCTGAGCATTGATTTGAATAGAATAAGTTGCGGTCAAGAGAATGAGTAAAAGAATAGAGTTAAACCTCTTCATTCTCTCTTTTGTGGTCTCCTTTACAATGGTGCTTGATGCCTAGAAAGGCTAACTGATTGTGCTTTTATAGGGATTGGCTAAGCAGAAAGACTACTTAGCAGTCAAACCATTTTTTTTTATGACTAATTAATTATTAACCTTCAGCAGCAATCTATTATGCATAGAGACAATTCCTTTGAACATTTTTTTCACCTTTGTAGAATAATAAAGTAATGATGAATCTCGTGATTGCCGTCTTAAGTGATCTAAAAATAGACTAGAAAGATGTCCACTATGAGTTGGTATAATTTTATCTTGTCTTGTATGGAAGTTGTCTATCAAAGTACAAAACTGTTGCTTTGTCTTACTACTAAATTATAGAAGCATGACTTAGGAATTTGCCATAGATTGATGGCAAGCTTATATTTCTGTTACACTTACACCTAATGCACACAATGTAGTTTTGATAATTGCTATTTTTGCGACACATCCTTCTCATGTATAGCAAATTAGATAAACACAATAATTGCTAAATATAACTTGGGAAAATATAAACCAAAAAAAAAACAAAATGAATCGTTGAAAATCTGTAGGAAATCTTACTATACTATTAAAGCAATACCATGTTTTCACATGGCATTCAACTAGCATGTCCACATAGGCTTCCAACTCATCAATTTTTCATTTATATAATTTCCACATGTTAATTTAAACATTAATTTTAAATATTAACTCCTAAGTTGAATAAAGTTTCAATATAAATTGTTAATTATCATTTATCTAACTAATATATTAAAGCAACACAATTTTGTCCATATGTCCTTTACCTAAGTTGTCCACATAGGCTTCCATGTCATCAACCTTCCATAAATCTATTTTCACATATTCACAATAAAATTTTAATCAATGATATTGACTTTTATATTTTTGTAACTTATTAATGCAATTATGATATTAATTATTCTAATTATTGTTAGAATTATAAAACTTATTAAATTTACTAGGTTTAAAACATAACGCTCCCCATCGTTTGTAACAGATTCTTCACCTCATCTATAACCGGTTCTTCATGATTTGTCAGTTTTATGATCCAAACAACATCAAATATGTTCATCGTTTGCAATTATCAGGTATGATTTATATTTTAGTGTTTAATCAATTTTTGTGAAGAACAACATCAACTTGATTCACTGTTATTGGATTTAGGGTTTAACTGCATGATTTTTTATACTAACGATTAATAGATTTGATATTTAATCTATTCCTATTAATCGATTTATGTTTTAATCTATTTAGGGTTTAAAGGTATGATATTTTTTTTAAATTATCGGTTAATCGATATGATTTTTAATATATTTGTTACTTAAAATTATGTTTATATATTGTGATTTTTTGTTCATAATACGCCTTTTCCAAGTTTCACTAATATTAATTTATTTTTATGACCTATCGATTTAAAATTTGAAAATCTTATTATATATGAATAGGAACCTAACTGTTATAATAATTAAAATATTAGTTTATTATATTTAACACATTCCTTTATTTGGTATAATATTAATCAAACAATAGTAATTGATTTAACGAGTATCTAATCTAACTAATATATTAAAGCAACATAATTTTGTCCACATGTCCTTCAACTAGGTTGCCCACATAGGCTTCCATATCATCAACGTTCCATAAATCTAATTTTCACATATTCACAATAAAATTTTAATCAATGATATTGACTTTTATATTTTTGTAACTTATTAATGTAATTATTCTAATTATTGTTATAATTAAAAAACTTATTAAATTTCATCATCATCATCGTACTCAGTATATCCCACCAATAGCAAAGCTATGGTAGGGTCTGAGGAGGGTAAGATGTAGACAGCCTTACCTCTACCCGTAGGAATAGAGAGGCTGCTTCCGGTGAGACCCCCGGCTCGATAGTAGTTTTGCATCAAGCCTTGGACATAAGGCATATAACACTCAACCATCGGGACACCTGCCGATTGGTGCATGTACCCTTGTCTTTCGTCTATCAACGCCACCACATGATGCCTGATTAACCTTCCGCCACTTTTAACGTTATTTTCACAAGATTAGTAAAATAACGTCAAAATTAGTGTAATTTCACTTTGTTAAATTTACTAGGTTTAAATTGTTCATTGTTTCTTCTTTAAAAGGCACATGCTTAGTTCAATAATCATAACGCTCCCCATCGTTTGTAACCAGATTCTTCGCCTCATATATAACCGACATTTTTTGTTTCAAAAGGTTTTTGAACGAAAACTCTACACGGGTGAAAATATAAGTTTAAACCTGGTATATATTTGTAAGCTTAGTTTTCAAATAATATTACAAAATCTGTTACTAATGTGTTTCTTTATTTTTTCAGGTATAATGGTTCATTTATGTTATATTATTCCTTATTTACTGAATTATTTATTTATAAAGTATTTTCTTTTTATGTTATAGACATTGTTTAACATCTTTTGTAATATCTGCTGGTAAAAAACTTATGTCAAATATTTGCGTTGATTGAATATGTTTTTTACATTTTATATTGTTTCTTGATATGTTTTCCACCCGTGTGTAATACGAGTTATTATCCTAGTGATAACATTAGAATAAAAAACTACCATTTACTTTCTATTTTAATTAAGTGATAATACAAAGAGTTATTGGTTTTTATAAACCCAACTATCACATGCATGCTGGCTATTGTCACTCCCAACTAACGAGTTGATCACCACCACTCTATACTTTAAACTTGTTTTCATTTGTCACTTCCTAAACTAACTAAACAAGGGGCGAACCAAAGGCTTGCGTGAAGGAAGAAGCGAATCAATCAGAATGGAGACAGGGAGGAGAGGTAAAACATAGATTTTCGAGCCTGAACATATAAGCAACCTTATATATGGCCTCTGTACCAGTAGTGAAGTGACTTGCTATTTTCAATCAAAAAAGGAAGATTCAGCAATGAAAAGGGGAAAGAAGTTGTCCCCTCTTCTCTGGTAAACCACCGCCGCATATGTCGAAAAAGAGGGATGCCATTATGTAAAGTTAAGGGGGTAAAATGGAAATGTTGTTTAACACCGCATCTGACGAGTTGCATGTTTTTCGGCAAACATTTCTACCGCCATATCACCTGTTGGCACCCTCAACTGTCATCTCCACTTCTTATTCATCTCCGATCTATATAAGCCCTGAACCAAGCCACCACCAGCACCAGTTCATGTTTATCTGATCAGCTTACAACACTTCCAGCAGCTCGCGAGAAAACCTGTAACTCACCAGAAACGTTCATCGGCACCTTTTTACTCGCTAGAAACATATCACCACCACCATCGTTCATCATCTCCGAAGACCGATGACATTAAAAGCCACATTTGATGACCTACGCATTTCCGACGAGCTGTCAAAGGTGTAGTAAGCTCGACAGATAAACATGAACATGTTGTGGTGGTGGCTTGGTTTGGGGCTTACAGAGATGGGATATGGGTAAGGAGTGGAGATGATGACCAAACAATGGTGGAGATGACCGAATGGTGAAGTGGCCAGATATTATTAAAAATGTTGGGATATATCATTATCATCATCGTACTCAGTATATCCCACCAATAGCAAAGCTATGGTAGGGTCTGAGGAGGGTAAGATGTAGGCAGCCTTACCTCTACCCCATAGGGATAGAGAGGCTGCTTCCGGTGAGACCCCCGGCTCGATAGTAGTTTTGCATCAAGCCTTGGACATAAGGCACATAGCACTCAATCATCGGGACACCAGCTGATCGGTGCATGTACCCTTATCTTTCAGCTATCAACGCCACTACATGATGCCTGATTAACCGTCCGTCACTTTTAACGTTATTTTCACGAGATTAGTAAAATAACGTCAAAATTAGTGCAATTTCACTTTTGCCCACCCGAGGGTTCACACATATATACATCATATGTGCGCACCGCAAGCAGGGCTATATGTTATCTAAAATTTCCATTATACCCCGTCAACCCAGAATGACAACTTTTAAGCCAAAACTAACTAGGTTAGTTTTGGGAGTGATGTAGAAAAACAAGTTTAAAGTATAGAGTGGTGGTGGTTAACTCGTTAGTTGAGAATAATATCGGCCAATATGTGATAGGTGGGTTATTGATATCCAATAATCCTAACAAAAATAATAACAATAATAATAACACGAGTTAAAATTACATTTGTAAGAATTTTATAACACGCTTTCAAAATTTATGAAACCAAATTCATCCAATTTCTAATGCGTGTGTGTAAGATTCTAATATCAGGCGTATTAGGCCTCATGATTCCTTTATTCCCAGTTGATAAGATATGTCCAGTTTGTCATAAGGCATGTTTAGACTCATATGGGGAGCACGCGATGCATTGTAAAGAGCTACTGGGGTTCAAGTACCGACATGATCTGGTTAGGGATGTACTCTTTGACATATTCAGGCGTGCCGGAATTTCTGTTAAGAAAGAAGCACCTGTGAATTTTCTGACTGACCCATCGGGAGGAAGAACATCTCTTTGACCGGTTGACATTTTGGTGTTTGGATGGATAGGAGTAAAACATTTGTGTGTGGATTTAACAGGGGTTTCCCCTCTAGTGGGTTTAGGGAGTAGTGGTTTCAAAGTCGGTCAAGCTGTTTTAAAAGCTGCTTCAGGTAAGGTAACTAAACATAAGAAGGCGTGTCTTGAAAACCAACATGTATTTATTCCTTTTGCTTTTGACACTTTTGGTTTCCTCACCCCTGAAGCTGTGGAGTTACTTACCCGAGTTCAATGGGTCATGCATATTAATGTTATGTCTCAGAGATCAGCGAATGTGGTTTTTAAAATATTAGGTTTTGCAATTTAAAAAAAAATAGCGACGCAACTTGTTGCCCGCTTGCCTTCTGTTTTGATGTAATCATTACCTTGCTTATTACAATTTATATCAATAAATATAATAAAAGGTATCTAACAAAAATTAAAATATAGAGAAGGAGTACACTCTATTTTACATTTTCTACCGTATGATTTATTATATGGAGTTTTTATTCAAATAATAAGCAATACTTATAAGCTACTAAAATAATTCAAACTTGCCACCAATCTCTTCGATTTATTATATGGAGTTTTTATTCAAATAATAAGCAATACTTATAAGCTACTAAAATAATTCAAACTTGCCACCAATCTCTTCGATCTCACTATGTTAGATTCACTAAACCCATTTTCTCCTAGTTTGTTTTCAAAGAAGTTGATCATGAAGAAAATGATGCTCTAATTGAGTAATTGTCCCAAGTCACAAGTCACAAATGAAAGGTGTTAAATCGCTAGCAACTTGTAAGTTAAGTTCAAGAAACTGCTAATTATCATTACTCTTTAAACCAAGGAAATCCTTTCATCTTACTTTTATATGTTTCTTTCATTCTCTTCTTTATTACTTAACCAGGTCAAGTAGTTTCTCTTTAATTTCCAACCAAACATTTTATATAAGTATCCAAAATAAGGTCCTTTGTCTACTGATTGACAAATGTTTATCCCAATAAATCCCACAAAGTATAGCACACGCTCAACATATTGTGCATCTGAAGTGTTCTCTCACTCAAAATTCTTGTCTCATTCCAACCATCACGATGACACAAGAAATTACTCACATAAAAATCTTATGTCGTAATTTGTCTTGAGATTTCCTCTATAAACAAGATGTAAAACTATCATAAAGATCGATATCGGAACTTTGTATATGAAAATGTTATTCTATAATCTATCATAAATGGTTTTTCTTGTTTGGTTCTCTTACGTCAAGGTTTCCATATAACCGGGTTCATCAAATTATCGCAACAAGCAGGTGACAAATCTTGAAGTTACAACTAATAACTTATTGTAGGCTCTAATAGTCGTGCTAATATGCTGTGTGCTTAAGGCCGACACTTCTTTGGTAGATGAAGATGCATGCTAGATTAAGCACATTAGCTAGTTTTTCTGTCAGTTTCATCTCTACCTACAAGTCATGGTTAAGTTGATCAATATTTTATTATATACATGCTTTATATATAGGCGCTGTTTGTGGCTTGATCTGGCCGGGAGATAAGTCCTAGTTCTAGCTGTATCTCCATTCGGTGATGGAATGGGGGTGGGAAGGAATGGTTTTGATGGAATGAGATTGTTAGGCCCCGTTTTGTATATTTAGTCTTTTGTATTGATTCAGTTATGTATTTTGGCCGATAGGTCATTTTGTACGTTGTTGGGCCACGGTCCATTGTAAAGAAGCCCATTGGGCATTAGATGTATTTTACTTCTCATGCATGCTTCCCTATAAATAGGAAGCATGCCATGAGAAGTAAGAGTGGATAATTCAATAGAATACCTTTTGGCAAAAACTCCATCACTCTTTCTCTTCTCATCTCTCTCGGCTCTCTCTCTCTCTCTATAACCTTTCCGTAACTAAAAATAAACTCAAGATCCGAGACCTCTTGGTTGCTTAATGTGATTTCCGCTAGCACTAAGTTAGGTTGATCCAAAGACGTTGCAAGATCCACCCGAATAGGGACCTACAATTGGTATCAGAGCTTCGGCTCACTAGTTGAGGGTTCTTGGATCACAACGTTGGGTTTTGATCTTGAAAAGAAGAAAATAAGTGTTCAAGTGTTCTTGACAAGAAAATTATCAAAAATACAAAAAGAATTGGCAAAAACTTCATAAAATGTCTTAGAAAGTGTTCTTGGTGAAAGCCTTAAGTATTAAAGGTGGTGTTTATGGGTTTCAAGTTTGTTGGTTTGAGAAGTTAAAATTTCTCTTCGCTCAAGCATTGTACCAAACCTTGTACTTGTACTAACAAAAGTGGGTGGAACAGATCCCAAGAAAAATTGCTTTCTGAAAGATAAAATTCTTTTGCTTCTCTTGGATTCTTTCGCTTCGCTTAGAATCCTTTTGCTTCGCTTGGATTCTTTCGCTTCGCTTAGAATCCTTTCGCTTCGCTTGAAGCTGTTTCGCTTTGCTTGTAGCTGTTTGTGCGAAAAAGTTGACTATTTTGAAGATTAAGCTTTGTTGAAGGCTTATAACTACTTAGACCATGGCTAGCACTGATTCAGAACTATTGAAGGGTTATTTGCTGTTCGAAAATCAAGTGGGAACACCTCAAAAACCTCCTAAGTTTATGACCTTAGATGATAACTTTATTGATTTTAAATGGAGGTTCATGAATTTTATCTCATTAACTGAAACTGACTTGATGAGATGTTTTGAAGAGGGTCCTCATGTTCCAGTAACTCGCACTGATGCTGGGGAACAACCTAAGGCACCTGAAAATTATGATCAAGATGATATGGATAAGTTAGCACAAGACAAGAAAGCATTTCTGTTGTTGACAGTTTGTCTTTCAAATGAGATCACGGAGACTCTACGTGAACACAGAAGTGCCAAGGGATTATGGGAAGCTCTTGTTGAGATGGTTGAAGGAAATGCTGAAATTAGAGAAAACAAGAAAGCACTGTTAAAGGAAGAATTCAACATGTTCAACCATCTTCAAGGTGAAGCTGTGCTAGAATTAGTGAAGAGGTTTGAGAAGCTCATGGTCAAAGTAAGAGCTGCAGGTGTTAATATTCCCAACTCTGAGGTCAATCACAAGTTGATGAACTCTTTGCCTTACAGTTGGAGTGTAAACACAATAACTATCAAGAGAACCACCAATCTGAATGGGATGACAAACAGTGAATTGATATCCACTACCAAATCATTTGAAATGGATGAACAGATGAGAATGAACAATCATATGAATTCCTTGAATCAAGCCGGAGTAAGTGCTACATCTTCAAGTGTGCCAACTGCTTTTGTCAGCAAAACCCAACAGAATGTGTATCCGGTGACCAATCCTAAGTACTCACCAGGTGTTCCTTCACAATCAACAGCATTCATCTCTACCAACAGCCCATCAACTCCATCCAATGCAAGTTCGTTTCAAAAGGCAGTTGACAGTGCAGTTGCTCAAGCTCTGAAGGCACATGGAATTTCTGCAACAAAACCTCAAACAAACAAGCCCTCCAGCTATTATGGAGCCATTCCCATGCTGAATGATTCAAATGTGACACTTGTTAAAGCTTTTCTGTCTTGTCATGAAGAGCTATGTCTATTACCGGCTCAGTTTGAGATAGGTGATTTGAAAGACATAAATCAAAAGGATCTTGAGAAAATGGACATCAAGTACCAGATGGCCATGGCTGTGCAAAGGGCCACCAACTTCATCAAAACCTACGGGAAAGACAGCTTCAATGATTCTGATCGAAAGCGAATTGGTTTCTATAAGAGCAAGCTTCGATGCTATAATTGTGCAGAAATGGGTCACTTTGCCAGGGAGTGCACAAATCCTCCCAAACCAGCAAACGATATTCATGTGACAGAAGTAAATGATGAAGAGAATGCAAAAGCTGCTGGAAAGAGGCCTGAGGAACAAAAGCCAAACAACTTAGCTCCAAGAATCGGGAATCGTCCACACAAGGGCAGCTCAAGCTCAAACTCAAGAGCCCTTGTCTCTCAAACAGAGGTCCACACTGGCATGGATTGGGATGAACAGTTTCAAGAGCTGCAGAATCCTCTGAATATGGCAGGCATGGCCTTTACTTCAAACAATGAAGCCTCTTCTTATTCTGCTGCTGGTTCAAGTACATCACACCTTGATGAGGTAAAATGAAATCTTTGCACGGAAGCTTGTGTCAACAAGGTTACATACTATAGATACTTACAAGACGAAGTTTTGAAAGAAAATGCAAAACTTCGTCAGTTGAACACTAAATATGTAAAAGCTGATAAGATCTACATTGAAAAGATCAAAACTCATCACGATGATGTAGCTAATCTTAGACTTGAAATTTTTCGAGAAAAACATAATGTCATTTATTATAAGGACATAATTAATGATTTAAAAGAAGAAATTAAGAAATTAAAACTCGAAGTTTCTGATAAGAAAGAAAAGGAAAAACAACTCGAAAGATTTGAGGCATCATCTGAGAAATTAGATGATCTTATTGGAGCCCAGAGAAGTACTAAAGTTAAAGCAGGGTTAGGATATGACTACACTGCCGTACCACCACCATTAAATGATAACTACACCAGTTTGCCCTACTTTAGCTATAATACTTCTCCTGATGAAGAAATGGGCTACAGTGTTGGTAGGATACCAAAACCTGTGACATTTATTCCCGCAGTATCTCAAACTGTTGCTCCAATCCAATCATTTGATAAATCTAACGTCAATGTGTCTTGTGGAGCAGGTGATATAATCAATGGTGATTGTGGGAAAGTTAATCAGGGTTTTAAGCAAAATGGAGGATTAGAATCACGTTTTGAGTCGTGTGTGGGTCTAACAAAAAGTATTAATAACCCTGTCTGTAACAAAGTTTGTGAATCCATGTTAGGATGTTTGATGTCAGAATCAAAAACTGCATTTTGTCAAACCACTAATGAAGACAGTTTTAATGATGTATGTAATGAAAGTGAATGTTCTTCGTCTGATTCTGAGTGTGAAACAGTTTTTGATGAAACAAAAGAGGCTAAAGTTAATGTACATACAAGTTCTAGTTGCTTGTCAACTGATCGTGATTTTGAGAACTTAAGAAAACAAGAAACTGTTTTTGAAAATGAAAAACCAAGCACGTCGTGTAAATATGTGCCTTCAAAGAAAACTTCATTTTCACAAAATACTAATTATAGTAACAGTTCTCAATTTTTTGATCAATTTGATAGTACCTATTACTACTCTGGTCAGAAACCTAGGCAATTAAATTACTTTGCATCTATTCACTCAAATGTGTTCTCAGATAGTGGTTATCAATATGTTAACCCTACCACATCACCTTATCCCACATATTTTAGTGATCAACCTGTCTATAATTGTAACAAGAGGAAATGTTGTTTTGTGTGTGGAAATCCGTCTCATCTTACGAGACATTGCAAGAACTGGCATAAGCAACAAAGAGACGCTAAATGTAAGATTGATCAGACATTTGCCGAGTTAAATGTTCAACCTAAGAAAATGTCTTATCAAACTTGTACCTCAGCCAGTAAGATGGATTCAAGACTTAAAAAAACCGACAAATCCAAGAAACCCTTTTGGCTAACACAAAGAGAAAGGAAGCGGTTAGCCAAGGGGTCAGAAGCTGAAAACCCCAAAAACCCCTCTAAACAGTTTACCAAAGCAAACAAAGAAGATTTGATAGTTAAACCCAAACCAAAACGAAGGCAATCAAGAAAACCATTTCAGAACCGAGGGAATCTTAACACAAGTTCCTCGAGTGATTGCACTTCAGATTCAGATTCTCCAAAAGATTACATTTTTAAGAATCATAAAATAAAATTGGGTGATTTTCTGTTTGCTTTTCCCCGAGACAAGTTCGTCTCGGGGCCCTTCTACTAACTAGCTGCTCATGTATGTAGGGTCAACCTGGAAGACCTGTCAACAGCATTTGGTACTTGGACAGTGGTTGTACCCAACATATGACAGGAGATGAGTCCCTGTTGTTTGACATTAAACCATTCGATGGTGGACATGTTTCCTTTGCTGGTGACATAGGAGGAGAAATCACGAAACAAGGCAAGGTCTCAAATGGCACATTGACCTTCGACGAAGTTAATCTTGTGGAACAACTCAACCACAACTTACTCAGTGTCTCTCAAATCTGCGATAAGAAATTTTCAACTCTTTTCACTAAAAATGAATGTCTTATTCTTAAACCAGGTTTTAAAGTCCTTGAAGAGTGGATTATGTTGCGTACTCTGAGGCACAATGACGCTTATATTCTGGACATGAGAAGCAATAATTCCATGCGGACTGCTTCTTGTTTGATGTCTAAGGCCTCGGAGAACGACTCATCCTTATGGCATCGTCGTCTAGGGCATGTCAACTTTAAGAACTTGAATAAGTTGGTTAAAGGTAACCATGTGAGGGGCCTGCCTGTAAAATCTTTTCATTGTGCTGAAAAATGTTTATCTTGCTCTAAATGCAAACAGCACAAACTCCCTCACCGCCCCAAGACGGTCAATTCTATAAACTCCACTCTTCAACTGTTGCATATGGATCTTTTCGATCCCGTTCAACCAATGGCAATAGGTCGAAAAGCCTATTGTCTAGTTATTACTGATGATTACTCGCGTTTCAGTTGGACTTTTCTGCTAGGACACAAGGATGAGACATCTCAGTTTCTTATCAGATTTATTGTGTTGGTTGAGAATCAGACGGACAAAAGAGTCAAGTGCATTAGAAGTGACAATGGAACAGAATTCTGCAACAAAGTAATCAACGAATTCTGTCACAACAAGGGGATCCTTCGTCAATTCAGTGCACCCTACACTCCTAAACAAAATGGGGTAGCTGAATGACGAAATCGAACACTGGTTGAAGCGGCAAGAACCATGCTGTCATACTCCAAACTTCCTTTATTCTTCTAGGGGGGAAGCTATTAATACTGCTTGCTACACTCAGAATCGTGTGTTGCTGAACAAAAGACTGAATAAGACACCTTATGAAGTCTTTTATGGAAACAAGCCAAGGGTTATTTCTTCAAGACATTCGGATGTCCTTGCACAGTGCTTCAGTCAAATGTTGCTACAACTTCAAAGTTTGCTGAAAAGGCGGATGAGTGCTATTTTGTTGGTTATTCCGCTGACAAAAGTGCTTATCGTGTGTTCAACAAGAAATCCCGAGTGATTTTGGAGTCCTACAACATTGATTGACAAGAACTAAACCTTACCGATGCACACAATGGTCCTGATTGGATGTTTGATTATGAAGGCTTGTTCAGGCAGTTTCGAGGAATGTATGTACCACCTTCTGCACCAGTGATGTCTCCTGTTGTTTCTGCACCAACTCCGACAAATGTTGATCAATCAATCTTGATGCACGCCGTTGTGAAAGGTCTGACAGATATTCAGATTGTTGCACCTGCACCCACACTTAATGCTCCACACGTGGCAAATCAACCAGTTCCGGCAGTCAATGTGCAAACATCTGCAGACTCTACTGAAATACCCGCTGTCGAAGACACAGATGATTCAGACACTGACTCATTTATGTCAGCTGACAATGTGGAAAATAACCAGACCAATCAAGCGATGGATCAACAAACCCACCAAATGGAAACTTCCCAAGCTGATGATACGAGTATAGTTGAATCAGTTCCTACACCTTCCTCTGAAGAAGACATTCATGGATCTGCTGAGGAAGCTATTCAAGAGAATGTGCAGAATGACACCGTTCCTATTGGAACTTCTCGCAGCACTGACTCATCGTCGGTTCCTGCAATCGTCGTACCTTTCTACGACAACCTATAGGAAGGTGCCATCGCTCAGGAACATTTGGTTGATCAAGAAGAAGATGCAAGCGATCCCCAACCAAATGCTGCTGTCGATGTGACCGTAGTCTTTCATCCCATAGAGAGCTTGACCATTGAGCTTGAGGCAACACCAGTCGAGAGTGTCGAACAAATTCCACAGTTACCAATCCATCGCCGACATCCGACTGAGAACATCATTGGAGATCCATCTGCTGGCATCCAAACACACAGAACCTCTAGTAACATTAACAAATGTCTTTTTTGCTTGTTTTATTTCACAGGTAGAGCCCAAGGACTACAGAGTTGCTCTAAAAGAGAACTCTTGGGTTGAAGCAATGCAAGAAGAACTGTTACAGTTCAATAAGCTAAACTTTTGGAGGCTAGTGAAGAAACCAGATCACAAGAAGCCGATCGGAACAAAATGGGTGTTCCGAAATAAGAAAGATGATTGTGACATCTGCCCTGATCCGACCCGACCCAGGTACCCGTTTCTCTGACCCGATCCCTTTCTTTTATGATTTAATATATTTATATACTTATGTTTTATTTTTAATAATAATAATATATATTTTCCTTCCCGCCTCTTTCTCTCTCTTTCTTTCCGCTGTCCCGTCCCTCTCCTCTCATTCCGCCTTCTTTTCCCTCTTGTCGCCGTCCCGCCCTTAAGCCTTGTCTCCCTCCTCTTTGCTTGTCCTTTGGTTCTTCCCGCCTAAGGATGTCTGCAGCCCCACGCGCCAGACTCCTTACATGGAAGCCTGCGTGAAGACATCTTGTTCCTGCGATGCGTGAAGAGAACTCTTCTCGCAGCGCGCTAAGAATGCATGTTCTTCCCGCGATGCGCTTAGAATTCTAGTTCACGCAGCGCGCTAAGGAATTGTGATCCTTCCCGCAGTGCGCTAAGGATTGTTGTGCCAGCCTTCGCGCTCGCGCACTCAGCCTTCTCGCGCTTAACCCTTGTATCTTCTGTTTATTCCAGCCTGTATGCTTTGTGTTGTCTTATCTTCTGTGCTGTTGACCTAACCTATCTAAATGTCTGAATAGTTACTTTCGGCGCAGCATGCGTACCAACTCCATTGGTTGGTAGAAAAGTGACTGACATTATCTTTTGAGATCTGCTTTTGCCATGCTTGACCTGTACCTTTTTCTGTCCTCTCCCATGCTTTTTACTGTTTCTCTGTCAGCTTTATCTTGCCCCCTGCAGCTGCCATATCTTTTGATATCTTTACTTTTCAGAACTTTTTACCGTTGATATCTTTTCTTTTACTTTTTGAGATCTTTTCCCCTTTTTCTAGGGTTTATGTCTCCTAGGGTTTTCCTATATATAATAATAATATTTTCCTAACACTTCACACACACAAAACACTTAATCTCTCTTATTATCTCTTCCTCCCTTTTGCTCTCTGCCGTTGTCCTCCTGCCATCTCCTCTCTTGCCTCCGTCTTCCTCCTTGTTCTTCCCTGCTTTTCCGGTAATATATATATATTATATATAATAATTTACTTATTAATTATGCTAACTTATAATCAAGACTTAAAACAGATCATTAAAACAATAATCTTATTTATAGGTTAACTTGTGCTTGTTTAAAGTTGGTTCTTGCTTTATCTTACACCGCATCGTTTATCAAGTGAGTCATCTCGTATCTAATCCCTTTTTTATTTTAAATGCTTTGGGATGTTCATGTGTTCATACAAAACTTGAGTCTTAAACTGTTTATAAACTTTAGTCGCGCAGTATCCCATGTGTTGAGGACGTAGACTTGGCTGTTTATTTGTATGTGTGGATCATTAACCGTCTTGTCGGTCTATTCCGCAGTTTTCATGGTACCATTAGATGAACACGGGAGAACTATCGTTTATGATTTTCTCTTTTGTATACACCTGCACAGTTAGTCTTGTTTGTGAGCTCAATTGTGAGCACTGGCAGTCTTGTCTCTTAGAGTTGGTCCCGATCAGATTACACCCTTGTTGAAAACCAGACATACACATGTTGCGCGCAGATTTATTATTATCTATGTATTGTATTAAACTTGATTTCTCACCAACACGCAAGTGTTTGACGTTTATTTTAACACATGTTCAGGTTTGCAGTAGCTGTTTTGGAGCTTGTGGACACGTAGGACGTTTTTACTTTTGGACCTAGAATTAAAATGTATCAGGACAAGTTAATGATGTTTGAATGTTATAATTTATAATATATTGATTTATGTTTGATTTATGTTCTTTATTTTCCCCGCTGCGCGTGCGCGATAAAATGTGTATTAATAAATATTGACACTAATAGTGTCACGAGTAATGAAACAATATGTGGCGCCCCGATGTATAATCCGCCTTTGGTCGGGGTGTTACAATGATAAGGGAGTGATTATTAGAAATAAAGCCCGGTTAGTTGTGCAAGGTTTTTTGCAAAGAGAAGGACTTGATTATGATGAAGTTTATGCACCGGTGGCCAGATTGGAAGCAATTCGTATCTTTTTGGCCTCTGCCTCGTACATGAATTTCAAACTATATCAGATGGATGTGAAGACTACTTTCTTGTACGGGAAAGTAAAAGAAGAAATTTATGTGAGCCAACCACCAGATTTTGAAGATCCAAATTATCCTGACCATGTTTACCGTCTTGACAAAGCACTTTATGGTTTTCACCAAGCTCTTCGTGCTTGGTATGCCACACTGGTTGACCATTTAGTAAAGAACGGATACAAGAGAGGCATTGTTGATCAAACTCTCTGTCAAGAAAGTGAAGGATGATTTGATTCTCGTTCAAGTGTATGTTGACGACATTATCTTCGGGTCCACAAATGAGACTCTGTGCAAGGAGTTTTCTGAGATCATGCAGAAGCGATTTGAAATGAGTTCCTTAGGGGAGATGACTTTCTTCCTGGGCTTACAAGTTGAGCAAAAGAAGGACGGGACTTTAATTCATCAAGAAAAGTACGTTCATGACATTGTTCAGAAATTTGGATTCAAGGACTCGACAGCTTTCATGACACCAATCGTTACGCGTCCTGTTCTCGCTCCTGATCCATCAGGAAAACCAGTCGATCAACACCTTTATAGGTCAATGATTGGTTCCTTGATGTATCTCACTGCATGCAGACCGGACATCATGTTCCCTGTTTGTCAGTGTGCCAGATATCAATCTGACCCAAGAGAATCCCACATGACTGCTGTCAAGCATATCTTCAGATACTTGAAAGGGAGACCACGTTTGGGTCTTTGGTATCCAAAAGATTCTCCCTTGGAACTTCATGCTTACACCGACAGTGATTATGGGGGTTGCAACTTGGACAGAAAATCCACATCTGGTGGATGTCAATTCCTGGGAGATCGGTTGATCTCATGGCAGTGCAAGAAACAAGTCACTGTGTCTACATCCACAGCCGAAGCCGAGTATATAGCCGCATCTAGCTGCTGCTCTCAAGTGATATGGATCCATCATCAGTTGTTGGATTACGGTTTGAATTTCTATGGATCAACGATCAAATGTGATAATGAGGCGGCCGTTGCTATTGTCAAAAACCCGGTCCAACACTCAAAGAATAAGCACATTGACATCCGGATACCTTTTATTCGTGATTGTTATGATCGCAAGCTTGTCGACATAAAATGGGTCCATACTGATTTTAACTTTGTAGATCTCTTTACAAAAGCTTTCAGTCATTTCCGATTTTTGTTTCTCGTTGAGTCATTAGGCATGATTTCCTTTCAGTAAATTTTATCGTCTATCTTTTAATTTAAAACTGTAAATATTTTTCAAATATGTCACACTTTTAGAGGGAGAAAATGAGTTAACTTTAACTCACCAAAAAGATTTTAACTTTACTTTCAGTAAAACAAAAATTGAGTCACATGACTTAACAAAAAGATTTTATTTTAATATATAATATTGATTTCATCTTTACTACTATTAAAGTAAATTCTAAGAAAATTCAAAAAGAATTGTCCCGTTTAGAGGGAGCTCCTGCTTAGAGGAAGTCGGATAATTAAACTTTTCAAATTTTGAGAAATTGATCCGACCAGTGGAAAATGATAGTACGTTGGTATGTAATGATTCTGGCGCGTTAAAATAATAGAACAAAAGACTACAAGATCATTCATAGATGTGTAGGTAGGCTTGACAAACAAGTAAGTGTTAGGTGATATAAACTTAAATTCTCGCCGGTACTAGTGGATATACAGTTATGAAGCGGTTGCATGATTCCGTAAAGTCATATTCATGAAGGAAAAAATGTAACTATACATGTCATACCCAAGCCTCTCTTTACCTGATCACAGTTGTCTTATGAAAGTCAGTGTCAAATTTTAATTTTCATTGAGTCAAGTAAAAAGTCAAGAAAAGCAAGAAAAAGAAAACAAAAGAGTCAAAAAAACAAAAGAAAAGAAGTCAGAAAAGAGTCAATCCTAGGAATTTTTAACTTCTGCTTTATTTCTTCATTTATTTTCAACTCAAGCCTTGGACTTTCTACGTTTGTAGTCATACAAGATCTGATTGTTAAGGCCATGAGTCTTCTACTTTGTTTTATTTTGTTTCTTTTGTTTAAACCTTGGGCTTTCTCTGATCGATAATATGGTATTATCCGACCTGATTGTTATGGCCTGAAATTCTACCTTAGTTTAATCTTTCTAGATCAAGTCAAGTGTGCAAAGCACAAAGTGTCATGTGTACAGTGTACAATAAGTCTAGTTTGTTAATAAGATTACTGTGATCAACTAAGAAAGGTTTAAGTCAAGTTGAGGTGATATGTTAACACAAAATAGGCCTGAGATATGATGGAATCAGTAACATGTCTGATTAAGTGGGGACCACATAAGCACCGTGCCTGATTGTACTTTAAACGTATCATTTCTGGCATCAAAACACTTGTCAAGTTAAAAAGGAGGACAATATCTACAATCAATGATGAACTTGTGTCACAATAATTTCAAATTGGTAACGTGATCTAGGGTTTTGCAAATCAATAAGATTCCATATCGTGATCATTCTTTGAGAATTAACCAAAGAAAATACTATGTAAATTAATTTACTTTTATTAATTTTAACTTTAAAATGCTTTAAATTTTTAAGTATCTGTATAGTTTAATTTATAATTTTGTTTTAAATTTTATTTATTTTATTTTATCTTATCTTTGATTTTAATTTTAATTTTATTTTTGATTTTATTTTAGTGTCTTCTTTTATTATGATTTGTTTTGACAAAAGAGATCGATCGTGCAAATGTTAACAGTTAAGGACCGACAAAAGAAAAACCTTATAAATAATCATGTGCTCGGATTCGGTGGGTAAATGTTTTTCGGGTTTGAAAATGCAAATATTTTTAAAGACCGAGGACTGAGAGTGTATTTTCGGTGAATACTCACGATGTTTTGACCTTATCGCGAGATAGGCTGACCCTATATATAAGGGAAACCTAAAATATCTTTCGCTATTCACCAAACACTTTTAAGATTTACTCTCTTCTCTCTCAAATCTTCAAACTCTCAAACCCAGATCTTCATCCATTTTTCAAAGAATCCGACCCTCATAATCTCAAACATGTCGTTGAATCCAGAATATCCACCTTCGGTATAACATCAAAACACCATAAATCATTTCATCTTCATGTTTCTGGGTTCTCGTGGATTGAGACGACGGTTCAGATGAATCGTCGGCTAGATACATGTCTGATCTTCATATGAAATTGATTCATATGTTATGAATAATCTGTTGTTGGACTTATTGATCTTGAGTATCATCATTAATTATTAGAATTAGGGTTGTTGGTGTAAAGTTTGTAGATTTAAGTTTTTGTTCATATGTTCTAAGGACAAATTAACCTAGTAAACATAGGAGATTCAAGTTCAAACTTTCCAGAAACCTGATTCGCATCTATGTGACCTTGTGTAAAGAAAGGGAAGGATCAAAAGGGGCTAAGTACAGGTCTTCGCATGAAAGGGTCTTTCGCTTCGCTTGACCCATGCGAAGCGAAACATCTTTCTGTTTCGCTTCGCTTGACCCCATGCAAAGCGAAACACCTTTCTGTTTCGCTTCGCTTGACCCCTGCGAAGCGAAACAATGTCTCATGCGAAAAACCCACACTTAGCAAATTTTTCAGAGTCTCAAACATAGTGCCACTGATCTGTTTTTACTCAAATAAACTGTTTGGTCTACTGGACTATTTTGAACCTGATCTTTGTACAGTATGATCTAATTAACTTATAGATTGACTAATATTAACTTATTAACTTATTTAATCTAAATTGTACATAATGACAGTATAAAATCTAATTTATCTAATATGTAAATACTTAATGTCTATGTACATATCTTGTTTGTTTTGTTTTGTCTTAATGATGATTCTCGTGATCTTTTGATTTTCAATTTCAGGGTCATAACAACTTCTGTTCTCTCGAGTTGCCTAAGGCAAAGGCTGATAAGGTGTTCACTCCTATGGTCAAGGGGCTCAGGCAATCACCCCTTGCCTATGCCATCACTGCAGATCCAGCCATTTACTACAAGTGGGTCTTAGATTTCTGGGCATTCGCCAGGGTTGCAGATGATTCTCTATCATTTACAACAACCGTTGCCAGACAGGAATTAACTATCACCGAAGATGACATTAGAAGGGTGTTAAAGATTGATGACCAGCCCGATTACAAGTATGAGAGAGGAAACAAAAAGAAGCTGGAAGGTTTCGTTGCTCAGATGGGGTACGACACGGAATGGAAGAGCTTAAAGAAGAGTCATCTGTCACCATACTGGAGATTTCTCTTCCACATTATCACTCATTGTTTCACAGACATTCGAGGTGGTTTTGATAGCATGAGTACGGACTGGGTTCGTATTATGTCTGCATTGACCAACAGGGAGAAGTTCAATTACTCAAGACGGATATTTTTGTGCATGCTTGCGAACATCAAGAGCGGGGCTACATGGTTGATGTACCCGAGATTCGTCCAGATGTTGTTAGATGATCTGATTCCAGATATTCAAAGGCCGGGATTCAAGAAGGCAAAGGACAAGAAGTCACACCCCGAGCCATTTCATGTACACGAGATCAAGGTATCAGTTTTTGGTTTGTTGTTGAGCACCAAGGGCAGAGGTCATCAGTATACGGGACCACGACCTAGGCCCAAGTTTGGTTTGTTTGAAAAGACAGAGCCTGCTGGGGAAGAGGCATCTGGTGAAGGTGAAGGTGATGAAGAACCCGTAGTTGAAGGTGATCAAGATTCATCTGATAAGCCGGCCGAAGATCGAACAAAGGCCAAGCATGATTTGAAGAGAAAGGTGGCTGAAAAGGGCAAATTGATAGAACTTGAGGAGGAGGAGGAAGACCAACCGCCCCTGAAGCGTTTGAGGAGACTTGGAGACTCCCAGAAGTCAACCAAGTCTCATTTCAAGTCTCCCTCACAAGACAAGCCCTCAGACCAACCAAAAATAACCGAAGAATCCCTGGCCCAAGCCCTCAAAACCCTAGATGTAACTAAAATACAAATCCCTGCCCACAAACCACCAAAAACCAGAAAGAAAACCAAAGCCAAGAAAACCAAGACCCTACTTCATGACTCACATGAATCCTCACCTGAACCCTCACCAACAGACCAACCAATATCAACATTCCTACCCCAAATACCTTCCTTACCACACTCACCACCACAACAACAAACCCAACCCGAACCAACTCAAGCCTCAACACCACCTACACAACCAACCTCATCCATATTCACCTCATCAGTCTTTAGCTCCCCATTACAAACAACAAGCCTATGGAGCAAAACCATCCTTACTTCCCCAACCCAAACTGTTACACCATCTACAATAAGACCAACACCACCCACCACTATAACTCCACCAATCCTTACTCAAGCCATCACCTTACCTCTGCCAATAACCTCACCTCCCATAACAACCACCACCCCACCATCCACCATTATCTCACCCAAACCCATCTCCTGAGGGATGTCTTAGACACCTCCAGTGTACGTTGATCCTATCCTCGATAGGATCGTCGCACTTAAGGAATCAAACGCTAAACGGGCGGAACGAGAGATTGCACTCCTCAGGCTCATCAAAGATATGAAGCAAAAGGCTCTTGAGGACGAAAAAGAAAAGGCGGATCTGAGGGAAAGGATCCGGGTGTTGGAAGAACAGAAGGCAGCAAGCGATGAAATTGCTGAAAATCAAAGGTTATTGACCAACACCTTCCACACCCGAATCCAGAATCTACAAACGTTGATGAATCATGAGGCCTCTGAGAACGCTAATCTGAGAGCCGATCACACTAGACTTGGAGATAGACTGGCTACACTTGAAAGATACTTACCAAGTGCTAGTGCTCTCAGATCAAGCGTAAACAAGAAGATTAAAGATGCTACGAGAAAGTGGGATGTTGAAAAGGAAGCTACAAACTCAAGAGTTGCTGATTTGGAAAATCAACTTGCTTCCTCCACCTCTCTCGATACGCTCAGAGCAGACATAGAGGCCATTAAAGAAAGAATCAAGGAACAAGACCGTCTGAATGAGCTACAGCTCAAGACTAATGAAGAGATGGTGAGCAAGTACTAGGCGGCCTCAGACCTCATGGGCATTCAGGAAGATGAATTTCATGGTCTGGAGGATAGGCTTGACGCTGTGTTTAGAACTTGGAGAAGGTCTAGTGAGACTTCTCAAGTTGGTGGTTCACAACCTGCCGCAGGTGCTTCTGTGACCATGCGAGGCGTACAGGTTGCTGTGTCAGAAGGAGAGGCGACTGTTGGTCGGTTAGTACAACAGGGCAGCCAATCTAGCGTTGTTGGTGGTGGCTATGATGGTGATGAAGAAGATGATGGTGATGATGAAGATGATGATGATGAAGAAGATGACGACGACGATGAAGTTCATGACAGCTTTGATGATGATGATGGTGGTGGCAATGGTGGTGGTGGAGATGGAGGGGCCGGGGCGGCAGGAGGTGGAAGTGGAGATAACACTCAATCACCTCCACACTCTCAACACGATGCTCAAGACCCTGCTAATCCCGGCTCAGCCAGCAAAGTCAGAGAGGAGGACTCACTACTTGATAGCTTGTATAAAGATATCATCTCTCCGACTGACAATACAGGTGTGATCGTTGATTTTATTAATGCAGGAATGAGCTTTGAGGAATTCATCGAGGGAACGGGAACGGAGACGGCAATAAATGAACAACACGATGACATTAACTACTCGCCAAATCCGGATACTCCTCCCGCTCAAGCTTCACAAGCTCCTGCAACCGATCCTGTCATTGACCATCCGCCAAAGAAGAAGCGAAAGGCGCACATTGTCTCTAGCTGTGCGTCTGCCCACGTGCTCAACTATCCATATCATGACGACTCGCTGATCGTATATGCAAGGTATGATCAGCGGAATAAAGTTTGGGCCATCAGACGTTACAGCGGGGACCTCATCTATCTCAGTCATCACGAGCTGAAGACTCTACCTGAGCTTGATCTAAACTATCTACAGAAGGCTCTAGGTCATGGTGCTACTGGAAGTACGCTGGAAAGTTGGGTCCCAACTTATCTACAACGTCAATTGAGAGTCAACTACAAGGACTTCGAGTCGAATAAGGGTTGCAGGTACAAGAACCCAAGAGAGATAAACCCGGCTACCGGAGAGCCTCGCATGATGTGGAGATACAAGGCGCCGAAAGAATGTCACGAGATTTATCATGGCGAGCCTTATCTTCCCAACACTCTCCGAGACTTCATCGATTGGGAGTTAGATAACACAACGGGCGAGGCCGTCATTCACTGCCGTGATATGCACGAGATCAGAGTGTTTGACGAGCACGAGCTTATGGGACTACACATTGAAGATGTGACGAAGCTCTACAACAAGCCGCTGGTAACCGTTGAGGATTTGGGACGTCAGAATACCGACCGGATAGTGGAAGCTTTCAACAAGTTCGTGCGTAGACTTGTTGAACTTCCACTAACCGAGGACGAATGCCTGATATACGACACCGACGGGTTTCAATACTAAAGACTAGAGGGAGATTGTTAGGCCCCGTTTTATATATTTAGTTTTTTGTATTGATTCAGTTATGTATTTGGGCCGATAGGTCATTTTGTACGTTGTTGGGCCACGGTCCATTGTAAAGAAGCCCATTGGGGATTAGATGTGTTTTACTTCTCATGCATGCTTCCCTATAAATAGGAAGCATGCCATGAGAAGTAAGAGTGGATAATTCAATAGAATACCTTTTGGCAAAAACTCCATCACTCTTTCTCTTCTCATCTCTCTCGGCTCTCTCTCTCTCTATAACCTTTCCGTAACTGAAAATAAACTCAAGATCTGAAACCTCTTGGTTGCTTAGTGTGATTTCCGCTAGCACTAAGTTAGGTTGATCCAAAGACGTTGTTAGATCCACCCGAATAGGGCCCTATAGGGATTCCATGTCTAATGGATGATTCCATTCCATTGAGTAACCAAACACCACTTTTTTCATTCCCACGTAATGAATCATTCCATTCCTACTATTATTCCTGCATACCAAACGCTACCTTAGTTCTTTTATTTTCTTGGATGCGTCATGGGTAAATATTTGCGTTATTTAAATTGAATTAATATAGTGTTTAATTTCAGCCTAGCAGATAATTCAAGCAGAATATAAACCTTTTCCAAATCCTGGGTATTGATTGCCTGGTAGTTTAACTAATCATATTATAGAGCACACAATTTGAACACTTATTGCTTCACGTATTACACATATATATACTTCATGTATTTCATATATTCACAAGAAATGAAAGGCATAATAAGTTTTTGACATTTTTATGAGAGTATATATTACTATGACCAATTGATATCCAAATCTCCCCAGTTATCTTCTGAGACCCCCAATGCTTTCCACACAGCTTTCGAAGCATCAACAATATTATTAGGGCAAGGTGGTTGATAGTCATGATCAGCATCACATCCCATAGTGGAGTCACACTCATCCACAACCATAGCCTTCACGCTCCTCCCATTTCCGTTAATGGTAATAAACTTATGGCACCTGTCCCCTCCCTTGTACCATCCGGTTGATAGTGCCACAACCGGTGTGTCGTCAGAGTGGTATTGGTTGTCACATTCTGATGGACCCCCACCGTCACCTCCCTTTTGGAAGCTGTTTATGGTAAGTTTTGCCTTAGTGGCACCTGTCACCGGAGGTGAGCATGTATATGTGGTGTAGAACTTACCTTGGACACAACAATCTGAATCATTCTCTTTGTTGCATTGTCCAGGAGGTGGTTTTTTTCCCCGGATACCACCACTCGGTTTGCAAGTCTGAGCGTTGATTTGAACTGCCGTCAGGAGAATGAGTACAAGAATAAAGTTGAACCTCTTCATTTTTGTCTTTCAGTTTTCGCCTCTTACAATGGTGTTTGATGTCTAGAAAGGCAAAGTGATTGTGCTTTTATAGTGATTGGATAAGCAGCAAGACTAGTTTGTAGTCAAACTTTTTTTTCTTAAACTAATTAATTAACAACCTTCTTCAGAAGCAATCTATAAAGCTTGGAGACAATTCCCATGAACATTTTTTCACTTCGAAAAATAAATCTAATTAAAAGGAGACCAGAAAGTTGTCCACTATATAGTCTAGAAGTTGGTATAATTTTATGTTGTCTTGTATGAAATTGTTTTTCAAACTACAAAACTTGCAGTTTTGTTTGACTACTAAATTATAGAAGCATGGCATAGGAATTTGCCAAAAATCGATGGCAAGCGTATATTTCTGTTGCATTTCACACCTCCTGCGCACAATGTGGGTATGATAATTGCCATTTTTTTGCCACGCATCCTTCCCATGTATAACAAAAACTGTAAAGGTAATGAAAAATGAATTTGTCGTAAATGCTTAGGAAATAAAAACATTATAATAAAAAAACAGCTATTCACTTTATATTTTATATAAATGATCATAATAATAATAACAACAACAACAAATAGAAAAATTAATGTATAATAATTTATGTGCCGGACCAAGATGCGTAGAATATTAACAAGAAAAAATTTAACTATATGCCTCAGAAATGTGTTAGGAAGCTACCAACTACATATTTTTTCTGAAAATGTATCGGAAAATGTGTTGGAAAAGCACTGGAAAATACTTTTAGGAGCGTTTTTCACAAACCGGTTTTTGTTGGAAATAAGACAAAAATGACATAAAAATGGCATGGGAAGAGTTGGAACAAATTTCTAGTAGTGGTTATCCAAGTCCTGACTGATAATCAAGCACGAACTTAGACGAATAACTCTTGTTTATGTTAATCAGAAAATATAACTCAAAAAACTTATTACAATCTTTTAAACCCTAACTCGGTTTAACTCTTGATGAACCTTAACTCTTACATCTTATGTGTTCTATAATGTCTAATCATAATTTGGTTTATATAACATAACTTGCTAGCGAATACATTACTTATTATAATTAAATAAAACAATTAAGAAACATGTTGTAATCAGGAAACATAACCAACTATGATCGACTTGTCATTATTGGTCCCCTCAATTTTACCAACTTGTGACTTCTGTCTGATATTACGTCCAACAGTATGATCAAGAAGATGAAATGACCCTCTTATTTTATAAATTAAATAAACAGTAAATGTTGCATTAGGAATTAAAAGTTAGGGAAAAGTTATTCATTAGTTAGAGGATGCTGTAGGGAAAATGGCCAAACTTGGTTCGGAAATCCTCAAATTCCCCCGAATAATATGAACCTTTTAATGATATCAATCACCTTAAAATTTAACAACGAGAAAGTGTTGCAAACAAGGGGATGAACCTATTACTCCTATTACATATGAATTGCGCCCCGCCATGCATTTCATTATAGTTCAATTGATCAATTACGTGCAATTACATGTGAATTGAGATTGACCATAATACACTCATGCATAGCACCCCATATTTAAATTTCATCTCATCCCATTTTTTATCATTCAATAAGTATTTATTTACATGTAAACAACCGAACCATATATAGAACATTTTAACTAACATACATATATATAGATTACTAGCATTTCACCATTTTGCTTTTTCAATATGATAATTGCTTATCCTTAGTAGATTATACATTGCAAATAAACACTTGTGTTTCTGCACACAAATACTCGTACTCAAATATCAAGAACATTCCATTGAAAGTCTATAATCTTACAAAAATCATTTAACCATGTGATCTTTACAAGCTCTAATCAAGATTTCACTTGCTTGAATAGAGTCAATATTTTTGTCATCACTTAATTGGTTCATCGACTTATGTAAAATCGATAAAGTATTTCTAGATCTGTAAGCATCTTTACATGCATGCTTAATTTGTATATTGAACTTCCCCTTAAGCAAACTTCTCTTTGAGTTATTTAATATATCACTATATTTAGTTATGGTTCATTGACTAAATTTGTTAAAAGTTTCAACTCATTAACCCATCTAAATACATTTACCAAAAACTCAAACATTAGGCCAGGGCCGGCCCAAACGGAGTCGAATTGGGGGACCGTCCAAAGCCCAGTCTCTCTGGCCCAGGTTTTTATTTTTAAATTGATATATTATTTATCTAATATATATATAGTTTATACATATGTTTATTTAACATCAAAATTCTGTTGGTGTAGTTGGAAAAGTCTCTAGTTAAAGACATGGCTGAAGCACCCTTTTTTATTTGTTCCCTTCATTTCTTGCCTCTTTAAAAGGTTATATCCCACATTATTTGTTATCTTCTTTTCTCGTCTCTCTTTAAAAGGTTTTCCCATATTGCCAGTATAAGTAAATCTAACCTTTCACAATCGTTATAAGTAGTAGTTTCAAGTCTTATTTCAAGTTCACATTTTAAGTCTCCCTCTAGTGAAAGAATTAAAACCACATCTTACAAAGTTGGCTCAGTTGTGTTCTCTCTCGAGCAGGAATTGGTTGTGATTTAGGGGCCATATTTTTTACTCGTCTAGGTGCCGGGAAATTTTAGCCATTCTAGGAGTGAGACTATCATATATACAATCCGAACACATTTCATTCTGGATTTAAGACTAAATATAATAACACGTAGATAAAATCACCTTTAACTTGCTCTAAACCACCCTTAGGACAAATAGATTAATTTTCACCATTTACAGATTTTCATTTTCCATGTTTGAAACGTTGCTACTACAGATGCTAAACAATAATCTAGTGTCTCGTATACATAAGTTTCACTAACTTTGCATATGCTGTTATTCTTAGCCATAATCCTCCAAATTCTGATAAGTGTGTGTCACATACATGTAAAATTTTGAAATCAGACATATCTAGCAAAATATAAACCCTTACCTCATTCCAACCATCACGATGCTACCTGTCATTACTCGCATACAATCTTATGCCCTAATTCTTCTTGAGACTTCCTCTATAAACAAGATGAAAATCTTTCACATATAATAGAAACAAGATGTAAATCTATCATAAACGATTGATATCAGTGCGTTGTATGTAAAAATATTTTTCTTACATCCATCATAAATGGTTTTTCTTGTTTGATTCTCTTAAAATCCAGATTTCCATATAAGTTGCTTCATTATATTACTGCAACAAGCAGGTTACAACACTTGAAGTTACGACTATTAATAACTGATCATTGTAGGTAATTCTCATAGATGTCTAGGACACTTTTTTGGTAGATGAAGATGCTAGATTCAGCACATTAGGTACTGAGTAGTGCGTCATGCAACATCAACAATTGTATAATTCAGACGTACTAGACCTCTATTGCTAACCCATGTTATAGCCCGTGATAAATAAAACTTCCTTTAGCTTCTTCGGTTTAGCAAATTAAATTTATTTTGCAGGCAGTAAAACTGGAATTAGGTACAATTTCTAGCAGTTTCATCTCTACCTCCAAGTCTTGGTTAAGTTGATCCAGATATTATGTACATGCTTTAAAAGCACCATTTGTTTTGATCTGGTAGAGAGACATGTGCTAATTCTAGCTGTATACATTCGGCGTATTTATTTCATAAATTTTCTTGGATGCCTCCTGAATAATTTTTTTCTGTTAACATTTAATTTGAATTAATATGAGTGTGTTTAAAGCCTAGCTGCTAATTCAAGCAGAATATAAACCTGTTCTGAATCCTAGATATCGATTGCCTGGTAGTTTAATTAATCATATTATACAACACCCAATTTTAATACGTATAGCTTCACGTAGTACATATTATCACAAGAAAATAAAAGGCATAATAAGTTTTTAACATTTTTATGAGAGTATATATTAGTCTGACCAAGTGATATCCAAATCTCCCCAATTATCTTCTGAGACCCCTAACGCTTTCCACACAGCTTTCGAGGCGTCAACGATATTATTAGGGCAAGGTGGTTGATAGTCATGATCAGCATCACACCCCATAGTAGAGTCACACTCATCCACAACTTTAGCCTTCACGCTCCTCCCATTTCCGTTAATGGTAATAAAGTTATGGCACCTATCCCCTCCCTTGTACCATCCGGCTGATAGTGCCACAACCGGTGTGTCATCAGAGTGGTATTGGTTGTCACACTCTGATGGACCACCACCATCACCTCCCTTTTGGAAGCTGTTTATAGTAAGTTTTGCTTTAGTGGCACCTGTCACCGTAGGGGAGCATGTATACGTGGTGTAGAACTTACCTTGGACACAGCAATCCGAGTCATTCTCTTTGTTGCATTGTCCAGGAGGTGGTTTTCTTCCCCGGATACCACCACTGGGTTTGCAAGTCTGAGCATTGACTTGAATAGAATACGTTGCCGTCAGGAAAATGAGTAAAAGAGTAAAGTTGAACCTCTGCATTCTCTCTTTTAGTTTGTGGTCTCTTTTACTGTGGTGTTTGATGTCTAGCAAGGCAAACTGATTGTGCTTTTATAGGGATTGGCTAAGCAGCAAGACTACTTTGTAGTCAAACTTTTTTTTAAAGTACGTAATTAATTACCAACCTTCTTCAGCAGCAATCTATAATGTATAGAGACAATTCCCTTGAACATTTTTTTACGTTTTTTTCTAAAATAATAAAGTATTGATGAACGCCGTGATTGCCATCTCAAGTAATCTAAAAATAGACTAGAAACTTGTCCATTATGGAGTTGGTATAATCTTATGTTGTCTTGTATGCAAGTTGTTTCTCAAAGTAAAACTGTAGTTTTGTCTGCCTACAAAATTATTGAAGCATGACATAGGAATTTTTCAAAGATCGATGGCAAGCTTATATTTCTGTTACACCGAGCACGATGTGGACATGATAATCGCCATTTTTGCAACGCATCCTTTCCCTGTATAGCAGATCAGATAAATACAATAATTGCAAAATATAGCTTGGGAAAATAAAAACTATAAAAAATGCATTCTTCAGGTAATGCGTAGGAACTAGGAAATATAAACATCAAAATAAAAAAAATAAAAAAAAATCTATTTACTGTATATTTTATTTAAGTGAGAGTACAAAGAACAATAATAATAAGAAGTAGAAAACAGAATGTACGGAGATGCTTAGGAAAGGAAATAAAGCAATTTAACAATACGCGTTGGATGCTAGCTTCCAACAACATATTTTTGATGGAAATGTATCAGAAAATATGTTGGAAAAACATAGGATAATTCATATTTCCCATAAGCAATTTCCACAAACCAGTTTTTGTTGAAAATGTGTTGGAAACCACCGTAAATGTCGTGAGAAGAGTCTGATCAATATTCTAGTAGTGGTTATGGTAAGGGAGATGAAATAACGATCTTATTTTATAAACTAAACTAGATTGTATCTCTCGTATTACGGGGGTTGTCTTACATTATTCGTTTTTTAATATTTATATATGTATATTTGGATTTTAATTTTATTTATTGTAAGAAAATTAATAATTAATATACTTGAGGTTTAATGATGAAATAGTTTCACAAATAAATGATATGTTATAATCCGGTTTAAAAGCTATCTGGGTTTGGTGATACCCATTACCCGTTTATTTTCTTTATTATAAAATTGTTTCTTAATTATAAATAATATATTTTTTTAAAATAAAATAGGATATTAATTTTTAGTATATTCCTATTTTATAGGATTTATCAAATATTTGATGAGATTATTTTTTAATATAATGAGATGCTATAACCCGTTTAAGAGCTATCTGGGTTTTGTGAGACCTTTATCCGTGAATTCGGGTCAAATGCGTGAGAAGCCTTCATTTACAAATAAAACAATCTGATGGCTTGAGAGAATGATTGTTTTACATTTTTCGTTTTTTAATATTTGTTTTTTGTATTTTAATTTTCTTTATTGTAAGAAAGTTAATAATATTCTTAGGGTTTGATGATGAAAGGGTTTCATAAATAAATGATATGTTATAACCTGTTTAAAAGCTATCTGGATTTGGTGAGCCATGACCCGCTTATGTTTTTTATTATAAAATTGTTTATTAATTATAAATAATATCTTTTTCTTTTTAAATTGGATATTATATTTTAGTATATCCCTATTTATAGGATTTTTCATATCAAATAATTGGTAAGATTAATTTTTAATTTAATGAGATGTTATAACCCGTTTAAGAGCTATCTGGTTTTTGTAAGACCCATACCCATGAATTTGGGTTAAATCAATGAGAGGCCTCCATTTAAAAATAAAAGAAATCTGGTGGCTTTCATAAAAGGGGAGCGACCATATGGCGACACATAGGATTTTAGGGTTTTCTTTTATATATATTATAGATAGATAAAACAGTCTTTTGAGAAAATGGCCAAACTTGGTTAGAAAATCTTTAAATAGGGTATGGTTAATGATATTGAACCTTTTATTAATTTCAATCACCGCTAAAGTTTGCGACGAGAACGATGTTCTAACCGCTAAAGATGAACGTGGTATTCCTATTATATATGAATGTTGCTCCTACATTCACCTAATATTAATTACCTGGTAGTTTAAGTAATAATGTTGAACAACCAATTTGAATATGCGAAGCTTATTAATTGACAATTAAGATAGTTAAACTGTAAACCATAACGGTTGAGAGTTATTTCCCGCCATACTACCTCCAGCATCCTAGTACCTGATCATTGTATTATGTAAGAGTCAGATTGTTATCTTTAATCTTTACCTACTCTTTGTTTATTTCCATTTATATCTTTATTGTTCATTTGATTTCGGTGGTTGTGATCTACCATTTTGAGTATTATCTTTACATCCGGACAATCTTTATATTATCTTTACTAATAATTATTTCTATCAAAGTGATATTAGAGCCAAAGTGATATTAGAGCCAGTTGTTCTCTGATTCCTTCAATTTTTCCAATCACTTTCATTATTATATTCAGTTTAATCATTCATCATCAAAATGGATTTCGCAACTCGGAAGAAGAAGAAGAAGAAGAAGAAGAAGAAGAAGAAGAAGAAGAAGAAGGGGGAAGGGATCAGCAAGGGAAGGAACCAGACAATGTTATTACTGTCATGTTTGGGACAAACGTTGTTTGAAAATTCTCAAATTGAAATGAATAATATTGACTCTTTTAATGATTCCAATCACCACTAAATTTTACGATGCAAGCAAGGGGATCTATTGAAGTCCTTCGTTTACCAGTTCTATAGCTAGTTAATCGTTACTAGTTAGTTTCCATTTATGTCGCTTAATTAGTTTGTTTGTTTGTTTGTTACGGTTTGTTCTTTTATTTTCTTTGTGTAGTTGGCCTTTTAATGAAGTTTTAGCTTTCGAGAAAACTTTGATTACCAATGACAAACATTTTATCATTTGGTATCATAGCAAAACCTAACACGAAAGAGAGTATACGGTAATGAGTGAAGAACAATTAAAAATACCGGTTTGTGATGCTCATTATGAACACTAAAGTGAGATATATGATTGAGAAATTGTTGCATGCAAAACAATTGTGGAAGCTAATGGATCCAAGAATCATTGACCTAGACGTGGCATTAATCGGAATGATGCGTGAAGAAAGAAGGTGGAAGAACTCAAGACCAAGGTCTTACAGGTGAAGCGTTACCTTTAACAAACAATTGATAGCTAGCTAGGGTGACTTTTGAGCAGATTTTGGTGTGGGATTGTGGGATTCTATGAAGAAATGATTTGTTGGGAATGAGCGTGTGGAAAGATCAATGTTGCAGAAACTTAGAAGAGATTTTGAGGTCTTAGAAATGAAGATCAATGTGACCATACAGGAATACATCGTTAGGTCTTAAATCAAATGAGCAGTAATTAATGGAGAGTCGATGCCGGAAGCAAAGATAGTTGAAAAGATTCTCGAGACTCTTACTAAAAAGTACATCTATGTGGTTGTATTTATTTTAAATTCAAAGAATGTGGAGAAATGTCTATAGAATAATTGTAAAGCACTCATGTCGTGCACAAACATAAGTTTAAAAGGGTTGATAACATAGATGAGCAAGTATTCAAGGTTGATGATGGTGAAGGCTCAAGTGATCATGGTCGTGGAAGAGGATGTTTCAGCCCAAGAGGAAAGGGACATAGACAAGGAAGGCAATCCTTCGACAAGGAAATAATTAAGTGCTACAAATTATGTCATAAATTAGGGCATTCTTGTATGAATGCCCTAGTATGAAGGAAGCAAATTGTGCCAAATTTGATATAATGAGGAGGCCATGTTAATAGTTGAATCAAAATTTGAAGAAATCAACGGTTAGGGGTTAGGGCATCTAAGCAAGACAAGTATGGGAACTCTTCAACAGAAAGAAATGGTAAGAGACTTACGAACCTTCTTTGTTGACAAGGTACTTTGTGAAGACTATTTTGATTGGGAAACAAGCAAGGGAGCTAAGGCCATACCAAAGTAGAGCGAGTGGCATGCAAGTGAGATTCTTGAATTGATTAATTGGGTCAACCAAACCGCATTCAAACACGGGTAAGGATACATGTTAAGCTTTATTGATAGTTATATATTTATTGACAGATAAATCACAAGCTCTTGAGAGCTTTAAGGAATTCAAGACTAAGGTCGAAACCGAAACGGAAAAATTGTTAAAGTTCAAACCGATTGAGGGGTTGAATACTTGTCAAATGACTTCAACATGTTTAGTAAGGTGAATGGGATCGAAAGACAATTGACATACACACCACGGCATAATGGGGTTGCCAAATGAAAGAACCGTTCTATGATAGACATGGTAGTTACTCTGCTTACTTCCAAAAACATTGCCAAAGTCTTTTTAGCCAAGGCACTAATATGGTGTTTGATGTCGTGCGTGAGCAATGTAAAATGTTGATCTTTTTGTTTCACACAAGATCATGTTTTAAATTTATAAAAATGATTTCTACTAAAACTAAACCACATACAAATAGGCAAGTGTGTCTAGGGAAGAGCTCGGTACCGTACCGGTACCGAAAATCACAAATTCTTGGTACCGGTACCGGGACGGTACCGGTATTGAAGGTAAAATTTGAGAAATACCGGTACAGTACCATACCAATCCCTAAACTCAAAACTTTGGTACTGATTTCGGTACCGGTACTGGTTAGGTACCGGTAACAATTGGTACCGGTACGAATTTGCTCATCCTTAAAGTGTATCTATCATATGTGTAGAATAGTATTAGTAAGAACCAAGTATCGCTCCAAGGACACGGAATATTTCTAATAATAAGTCTTTGTTATTGAATTAGTCGGAAGTAATAATCATTAAAGGTTGTTTTTAAACTAAATATTTGTTTAAATTAAAAAAAAGGGGGGGAGTAGATGGATTTTAGACGAGAAAATCGATATATGAATGTTACTTCTAAATCAAGATTCAACTTAACTTTTCTTTGATGATTAATATTATGAATATGTGATTAACTTCCTTTAAGAATATAAAATAGAATAATCCCTTATTCCTAAACGAATTACCCTATGACATAAAAGAAAGTAGAATGCATAACTTCATATCTAATACTAGAATGCCAATTTAATTAAGCAAGTAGTTTTAGCGAAGTATAAAGATTAGGATTAACTTCAATTTCTCAAACACTAATCCTAACAACTTTTAGGGAATTGTAGTTTATTCACACGATCTCCCTTAGTTGATTTAAGTAGATTGTAATAACATATGATTTCTTTAACTAGCATGACAACCTAATCAATCGTACTTAACAATCTTATTTTAGAATTACCAAAATTAGAGAAATTGATCATAGCATTTATCTCATATTTTTAAAGTCCAATACAAGGAAGCATGCTTTGGATAAAATATCAAGATTTTCTTTTTACCATTTCAAGTCTCCAAGAACATCAGTTAATCATGAATGATTTTAAAAGTTTATCTTAAATATATTAATCATCAATCTTGAGTTAATGGATTAGGGTGACAAAACATGTTTCATCAAAAGATAATTGCAAAATAATCATTATTTTACAAAAACTAAATCATATATTCAATATAAAATATAATCATCAAATTGAATTAAGCTTCATCATAGATTTAGATGGTAAATGTAAGTTTAGCTTATAATGAGCATGATGATACACACCAAAGAAGATGAAGATTTCAAATACATGATTTAATTAGAACAATCTAACTAAATTATGGGAGTGACTTCCTTCTAGGATGATGATAGATGCTTCCAAGCCTTCAAACTCCTTAATTGATCTTCAACTTGAATGTAAAGTGAGTGTTTTTAATTGATAACCACGCCCAAACCCTTTCTAAGCACACCTAAAGCAATAAGACATGTAATCTATTTATAGTGTAGGGTCAATATTCAATATTGTTTTTAGGATTGTATATGTCGTTTTAGTTTGCTTTTAGTCGGTGTAGTACGTACTCGGTACGTTTAGTTTGTACGTTTATTTTTTAAGTTTTGGAGAAATTGGGACCCTATAAAAGGGCCACTTAAGCCATTTCTCCAATTCTCTCCAACCCTTTCACTCCAAGACATAACATTTGGAAATAAAGTTTCTTTCTCTCTTTTGAAATAATGGAAGATAAGCTCCAAATGAACAATCAGTCCAAAGAAAATAAAGTTGGGACAAGTAATAAAGTTGGGACAAGTGCTGCCGGTAAAAGCAGTCATGCATGTCCTATCATTTCCGACACATCACCAGTCGATGAGGTAAATTACAATCTGTGCACTCAAGCTTGTGTTAATAAGGTTACATATTATCGATACTTACAAGACGAAGTTTTGAAAGATAATGTAAAACTTCGTCAATTGAACACTGAATGTGTAAAAGCTGACAAGATCTACATTGAAAAGATCAAAACTCATCATGATGATGTAGCAAATCTTAGACTTGAAATTTTTCGAGAAAAGCATAACGTCGTTTATTATAAAGACATTATTAATGATTTAAAAGAAGAAATTAAGAAATTAAAACTCAAAGTTTCTGATAAGAAAGAAAAAGAAAAACAAGTTGAAAGATTTGAGGCATCATCTGAAAAATTAGATGATCTTATTGGAGCCCAGAGAAACGCTAAAGTTAAAGCGGGGTTGGGGTACGATTACACTGCCGTACCACCACCATTCAATGATAACTACACCAGTTTGCCCCACTTTAGCTATAATACTTTTCCAGAGGAAGAAATGGAATACGGGGTTGGTAGAATACCAACGCCTGTGAAATTTGTTCCTGCTGCCTCTCAAACTGCTGCTCCAGTCCCATCATCTGATAAATCTGACATCAATGTGTCTTGTGTAGAAGCTGGTGATGTAAATAGTGGTGAATGTGGGACGGTTAACCTGGGTTGTAAGCTAAAAAGAAAGTTAGAACCACGTTTTGAATCATGTGTGGATCTAACCAAAACTATTAACAATCCAGTTTGTAATAAAGTTTGTGAATCCATGTTGGGAAGTTTAAAGTCAGGGTCAAATTATGTATTTTGTGAAAATTCAAGTGATGATAGTTGTACAAACGTTTGCAATGAAAAATTATGTTCTTCTTCTGACTCAGATTATGAAACCGTTTGTGATGAAACTTTTGTTGAAAAATGTGTCAACGAAAGTAGGCCAGTTGAGGTGAACATATCAAGTTGTTCATCATCAAGTTATGAGACTGAGGATAATTCATGTAAAAGCAAAGTTTTTGAAAATGAAAAGGCAAATACTTCTTGTAAATATGTTCCACCAAATAAACGATCATTTTCTCAAACAACCAATCAATCAAGAGATCCTCAGTCATACAACTTCTATGACAACAACTACTATGGTCATTATCAACAAAATTTTGTTGATCCATATTACACAAATGTGTTTTATAATCATGTTCCTTTCCAAGGATCACCTTTCCCACCACACCAACCACATTATAGTTCAGATGAGTTCTTTGGCACTCCTAGGAGAAAGTGTTGTTTTGTGTATGGTCACTCTTCTCACCTTGCAAGACATTTCAATCACTGATTCAAGCAACAGCTTGATATTCAAAGGTGGCTTAGTCAGTCCCCAAAAGGAGCTTTTAGTAGCCCTGATTCAAGGACTGATCAAGCTGATAGTGAACCCAGTGAAATGGATGTGAGATCCAAAGTAAATAAAGTAAAACACAAAAAGAAACCTTTTTGGAAAACCAAGAAGGATAAAATCAAAAAGGATCCTAAAACTTTAAAGTTTGAGGATTCACCAAAAACAGTTTCAAAAGCAAGAAAACAGAAGTCCAAAATTGCCAAAACCAAGAAACAAGTTTTTGCTTGGATTCCTAAGGACCGCTCTTCATCAAGTGAGGCTCCAACAAGAAATAAATGGTTTTCAGGAAATAAAATCAAGTTTGGTCGATTTACGGTTGACCTTCCCGGGACAAAAGTATCCCGGGAACCCATGTCTATTTGAATGCTTAGTGCATGCAGGGTCAATCAAGGAGGACTGTCAAAGTATTAGGTACTTAGATAGTGATTGCACCCGGCATATGATGGGAGATGAACCCTTGCTATTTGATGCTAAACCATTCGATGGCGGATTCGAGTCTTTCATAAGCGACATAGGAGGACAAACTTCAAAGAAGGGAAGCCTTGTTTAAATGGTTCAACAACAACTTTCGAGCGTTTCTCAACTAACCTCGTCCAACTACTTCTCTCAAGTGATGGATCCAACATCAGCTGTTGGATCTCGGTTTGAATATCTTCAACTTTGTCATACAATGTGATAATGCATGCTTAAGATAATCCATCTGACAACAACTTTGCTGACCTTTTCACTAAAACCATCGATCATGCTCGATTTGAATTTCGGGTCGAATAGATCGGCATGATCAATTTTGATTAAAACAAATTATCTATCTTTTTGTATATAAAATTGTAAATATTTTTCAAATATGTCACAATTTTAAAGGGAGAAAATGAGTTAAGTTTAACTCACCAAAAAGATTTTCAATTCATCTTAAGAAAAGCAAAAACAAATCATTTGATTTACCAAAAAGATTTTATATTACTTTTAAGAAAATCTAAAAGGAATTGTCCCGTATAGAGGGAGCTCCTACTTAGAGGGAGTCGGATATTTAAAATTTTTAAAATTTTGAGAAATTGATCCGACCATTGGAAAATGATAAGAAATTATCTCTAACGATTCTAGCACATGAAAAGAGTAGATCAAAAGCCAACAAGATCATTGCTTGATGTGTGGATAGGCTTGACAAATGAGTAAGTTTCATAGTGATATAAACTTAAATATCTGCCTATGCTAGTGGTTACACGTTATGAAGCGGTTGCCGACTCCAACTAAAGTCATATTAACGAAGGCTGAAATGCAATTAAACATGTCATACCCAAGCCTCTCTTTACCTTATCATAGTTGTCTTATGAAAAATCAGTGTCATTTTTAATTTTTATTGAGTCAAGAAAAGAGTCAAGTAAAGCGTCAAGAAAAGCAAGAAAAAGAAAAACAAAAGAGTCAGAAAAGAAAAAGAAAAATCAAGAAAAAGAGTTAGTTCTAGGAATTTTAACTTCTGCGTTATTTCTTCATTTATTTTGATTCAAGCCTTGGACTTTCTCCTGCGCGATAATATGGTATTATCCGACCTAATTATTAAGGCCCTGAATCTTCTGCTTTGTTTTATTTTCTTTCTTTTGTTCAAGCCTTGGACTTTCTTTGCGCGATAATATGGTATTATCCGACCTGATTGTTATGGCCTGAACTTCTGCTTTATTTTAATCTTTCTAGATCGAGTTAAGTGTACAAAGTTTCAAGTGCACAAAGTCAAAGTGTCAAGTGTGTTAATAAGATTACTGTGATCAAATAAGAAAGGTTTAAGTCAAGTTGAGGTGACATGTGAAAGCAAATTAATCCCGAGGTATGATGGAGTCTGTAATTTGTCAGATTAAATGGGGACCACACAAGCATTGTGCCTAATTGTACCTTAACGTATCATGTTGATATCAAAATACTTGTTAAGTTTAAAGTGGACAAATTGTATCTACAATCGACTTTGGGTTCTTGGCATAATAATGTCCAAATAGAAGTGTGATCTAGAACGTTAACAGATAATGTGATTCCATGTTGTGATCTTTCTCAGAAAAATAATTTAGTAAACGTTTAAAGTAAATATTTTTGATATATAATATTAATTTCATCTTTACTCCTATCTTATTTTTGTTTTATTTTTTGTTTCAACTTCAAAATATTATGTATATATTTTCATTATTTTTAAAATATATGAAAATGCCAAAAAGATTTTAAACTTTTATTATGTTCGTACATATTTTGTTAAACTTTGTTTCATTCAAAATCATGTGTTTTGTTGTCAAGGTCGTTCATGCAAAGTTCGTTGGAAATCTGGGACTTAAACAAATCATTTACAAGTTGAGAGACTGAAATTGGGAGGGTCGGTGAACAAATTCTTCTTTGACCCTCGAGAGGGTCTGTGAACGAATCTTATTTGTTCTAAGTTTTGTGCAGTTATACATAGACAGGTAGATCAAGATCAAGTCTGCTTGGAGTTGCAGATGTTGAAACACTTAAAAGAAAACGAGAACGTGAAAGTTGGTGGTTGAACCTAAAAATGAACTGATTGTATCTGAAGACAAGGAAAGAAACCAGTCGGCTCAAAAAAGTCAACAAAAGAAAATTAGATGTCGAGCCTCCCGCATCTGATGTTTCTAAAATTTGTTGTTGCCGATCCTTCCCAGAAAATAAGATAAGAACTGGAAAATAAAGAACTGTTCAAGATCCAATCTGGTTCAAGATCCTGGATCAAGACAAGTACTAAGTTTCAAGAAATAAAGACGAAGCAAAGAACTTGACGAAGGTTCCTCGACATACTCAATCCTAGAGGGAGATTGTAGGGCCAATATTCTATATTGTTTTTAGGATTGTATATGTCATTTTAGTTTGCTTTTAGTCGGTGTAATACGTACTCGGTACGTTTATTTTGTAAGTTTTAGAGAAATGGGAACCCTATAAAAGGGCCACTTAACCCATTTCTCCAACTCTCTCCAACCCTTTCACTCCAAGACATAACATTTGGAAATAAAGTTTCTTTCTCTCATTCTCTCACCCACTTCTCTCCTTTTCTCTCTTTTAGAAAATAAACCAAACAAACTAAGATCCGAGATCTGAGTGTCGTTGGTGATTTCCGCTAACCAACAACACGGATTGATCCGAGTCATGTCTTGAGATCCATCTAAAGGACCTACATATAGGCTGTCTGGAGAGCCAGGCACGACCCTGTGCTTGGTGGGGCACGGCCCCGTGGATCATTTTACAACGTTCTCATGTTGGGAAGAGCGTGACCCCATAGATCATTTTACAACGTTCCATTTAGGAACAAAGATGTCTTCAAGAAGAGGTTCCCCGGAGGAAGGAACTGAATGACCTCCTGCTTTATCTTCTGATCGATGTTGAAAGGTCAATAAAAAACATTTATAAATTACCTTTACTAGCTAGGGCAAGTAAGGTGTCGAATCCAAAGGGAATTAGTGAAAAGTGCCAATCAAGTTCAATTATTACCGACTAATTATACTAGGCGGACAAACGATGTCAAGCGGTATATAAGATTTGTTAAACGAAAACACTATTAAGTTGATTTGTAAACAATTATGAAAAGGGTAACCAATCTCTAGGTTTCATGTTTTAAAATAAATTGGATAGATGATTAAACTTATTGAAATATAATCTTTGTTTGAATCAATAAACCAAAAGACTAGATGTTTGACTATGGTGACATTTAGAATTTAATCCAATTGATTGACACAGTTAAATAATAATCTAATTGATTGTTAATCTTAGGTAATGATGAATTATTCAGTATTATGGTTAAAGATAATTAGGCCAATGACACTAAGAACTCAATCCTAATTGTTGATGACCAAAATCATTAACTGATAAACTACAAATCTCATTAATTACCCAAAAACACTTTCAAGCACCTAAACAAAATCCAAAAGTAAGGTTTAGAATACCAATAATCCAATAAACAACTTCACCCTATACCCGGAGATGGTCACGAGCGGATTAGCCTTGCATAGTTATCTTCATTAGCTCTCTTGATTCTTCAATGGATGATGGCATGGATGATTATGATGATTGGGATGTGTTAGAATGGTGGAAAGAGACCCCAAAATCGTCCCAATAGGTTAGAGTATGAAGCATAGCCGTACTAGGGTTGAACCGGGCTTAAATATGGAAGAAAAAACCAAAAAATCGTGTTTTTCTGTCCAAACGACCGTAGCCTACAGTCTCCCCACCGTAAGCTACGGTGGTGACCGTAGCCAACGGTCATCAACCACTGCTTTACGGTGACTGCCCCACCATACTGTTTTGCCCATAACTTCTTCGTTATAGCTCCGTTTTACGCCCCATTTTCAGCCACGTCTTCGTCTTCAAATTCTCTATCACCCCACATAATAAAATCTTCCTTTCCACTCCATATCAAATACTCCAATTTAGCTCCTTTAAGCTCCACTCACCTGTAAACGTAAAACCACTCAAAGTAATCGTGTTTTCAGCATATAAACACACAAAAACACACGACATGACTCATTTAACACACGATATTTCACCCATACATCATCCTATAGCACTGCCAACTTCTTTCCTTTGGAAACCACTTCTGCATGTTGGGAAGAGCTTGACCCCTGAACTCTCTAGGAGGGGGGAGCGATTGGAAACAAAAATTCCGAATCTACATCCACAATCTCCCTAGGGTAATAGATGAAGAAGCAGACATAGTCGCTGACCCCAGATACAGAAGTTTTGAGTTCCTCAACCGGTTCTTCAGAGAAGCATTGAAAATTTCAGTGGTAGAATTCTTGTGTTTGGGGGTACTTTAAACATCAACCTCTGCTGTAAAACCCATAACGGCCACATCTTGAGATGCCACGGCAGAAGGATTGGCTATCCCACACCAATCTCCAAAGAAACCGGAAGCTTGACTAACTCGGCGACCTTCAAATGGCATTTCTTAAGGATCTCCATTAACTCATTTCTGCAAAAACAAAAATAATAAGGGCGAGTGTTAAAATTCAAAAGCACATGAGCAAATAGGATAAAGGCAAAGAAACGCAACCACCGAGCTCGGTCACCCTCGAGCATAGCTGGACGGGTCAACGGGTCAGACCATATCTAGCTCAAACCGGCTAAATACAACAAGGGCTCAGGATAAGTCATGGCCTCCGTTTTGTGCTCGACCAGCAGATTGTACAGCCAATCTTGGCTCGTGGGTGGACCGGGGGTAAGATCGTCAATTTGGATTAAGAAGGACGACAATGAGTAAGGCCTGGCGTGAAGGATGATGACACAAAAAAGAAACTCTCTTTCCAATCTCGAGGGTAGAAGCCGACAAGAATTTTAGAACAACAAGATGAATGTTTTTCTCCTGAATGGCACTCAAAAATGAACCAATCACTGTCTGCTTTTAGGCGGTAAAATCGCCGGAACAACGGAGCTGTAGCATACCCATCAAGAGCACGGCAAGCCACTTCGAAGTGAGTCACCTGTAAAAACCCTAACGGGTGAACTTATGAAAAGAACAACCTGTGGTGTTTCGAAAGATCCAACTGGAATGTAGTTAAAGGGTACCAGATGTTGGAAAATTCAGGTTATTCGTGTATAAAGCTACAAATCCGGTACGACTAATCGTCGTATCATTAGGACTAGGAAGGGTAGGTCACAGCGACAAGGGAATGTCATATTTAGGGCACAAAGAAACCATTTTGTTTTGGGTCATCGAAGAAGTTATGGTAGACATACCATCCTGACTCATGATTAAGAAAAGAAGGGATGATCGACACTAACTCGATGATGAGAAGAAGCGATGGGGGATCCTTGGTAAAATAGAGGAAGGTCGCCGGAAAAAGAGAGAGAGAAAGACGGAGGGGAAGGTGAGAAGTTATGGTGAGTTGATGGCTGCAAAAGGTATAATGGTTTTATAGGAATATGTGGAACGCAAGACCCCTTTTTCAAACTTGTACCGTCAATATGACATTGGGTTGAGATTTGGGCCTGAGCCTAAACAATGCCTCAAGACAAATAAATTGGGCCAGAAGTAAGGTGAGCTCTAGACGAGTTGGGCTGAAAAAGAAAGACACACGGGACTAAGTCCATTATCCTTGTCATAAATAACAAGGATAATAGACTTGGGGGACTTGAAGAGCCTACCTCGAAATTGGGCTCCCGAGGTGGCCCATGATCCGCTAAGTGAAGAGAGTAATAGCGGCCCAAAGAAGAAGGCCCAAAGGCAAAGGTGGAAGATCATTCGAGAAGGAAAAATGGAGGGAAAGAAGATTGGGGGGGGGGGGACTCAAGTCACTGTATGATTGAATTTGGGTAGGGCCTGAGGCATGCGTGTCTCAAGATATGGAGCATGGCACAATGAATAAAAGGAAGAAAACTGAAGGTTCGGTGGGGAAGAGACAAGACCAATGGGTCAAATAGTCCGCATAGTGAATACACATATGATAATGAATGTAATTCCTTTTCTCTATATGTAGAGGTGAAGATAATAATGTTGTAAAGGCAAAATAACAAGAACAATAATTACTTTCACTTCACATTTCATCACCAATCTCATAAAGTATTCCTTCAAACTCTCGTACACTGCCAATTCATCCAGGGTGCCACCAGTTGACATTTATGTAGATGATTTAATTTCATAGGAGATGTTGAGAAGATATTGGGTGATTTAAGAAATTCAAAGAATAAGAAATTTGAGATGACTGATTTAGGAAAGATGAGGTGTTATCTATTTGGATTGAGGCAACCTCAAGATCCTAAATTTCTACACGAAAGATATAACAACGTTGACATATTTACAAGCCCTAAATTCCTATGGTGTTCAAAACAAAATTGTAAAAGACTCTTGTAGCTTCTTAAACAAAAAAAGGAAAGAAAAGGAATACCTCAATCGAATTTTCTGTGATTTTTTTAATCTACATAAATGGTTGCAAATTTAATGTTTATGATTCTTCCTTAATTCAACCCAAACTTTTATTTGCGGTTTCTTTTAACGGCTGGATCCAAATTAAACACTTAAATGATGTTGGGAACGTTAAACTTAGTAATTGTGAACCAAGATGTATTTCAACTTTATTCAAAAACTCATTAACTCAAATGCTTCACTACCAACTTACACAAAAAAGACCGAATTCACTCAGGCACCATAACATTCCCCTTTTCCCCTTAAATTAAAACAAAAACTGCAAATTCGGTTTTAGTGTTTTCTTAAAACTGTTTATTTTCGTTTTTTTCGTTTTTTGGTTTGGGTTTAGTTTTTTTTCTTGGTTTACCATTATATATATATTAAAAACCAAAAAGTCAACCACTCACAATTTTCACTATTCATCAAATGTACAATATAATTTGCTTAAGGTACAAGCTTCTTATGCATCATTATTTGCTACGTGGACAATATGTTTGTTATGTGAGTCCCCTTTGTTGACTAACATATCACATATGTATTCTCGCTGGGGTTTTCTTCTCCTCCTTACCATCATCGACTTTATCTCCTCGGTTCGTAATCTACACCACCACCAACCACCCAAATGATATGGCACCAACCAATCACGTCGATGGCAGTCCTATTCGACAACGCAACGTCTCTTCTCTGTGTATGAAGAATCCTAAATCAATCCAGCCCTTCACCCTCCAAACTGCAAAATCGATAGCCCAAGAAGACGACGATGTCGTCGTGGCCAAAGTTGTTGCTCAACGACTCTGAAACGTTTTCGTTCTAACTTCCAATGAGTTTTCTTTGTTAAATTGTTTGTGTTCTAATACGTTGATTTCTTTGTCTGTCGATGTCACCTAAACACAAAATCATCACAGCATTAATGCAGGTACATCGTACATGGGAGTGAAAATCTTAATAGAACTGCTCAGCAAATTGAAAGATAAAGTCGAGCAGCGTGTGGTGATATTGGTGATGATTTTGTTTGATAAGAATCTTAGGTAGAAATTAATATTCTTTGGAAGCAACATATGGATTACTTAATTTACATGCTATTGAGAAGCTCCAGGCTGCCAAAAGAGGGTTGCAACATCATGCTTTTGGGTTTGGTTTCGAGGCGAAATCATGTCGATTCGAGGTGTTTGACGCCGCGTAGAAGCTATTACGGGTTAACATGGCGAAATCAATTTTGAATAATTGGGAGGCATATTAAGTTATTTTGTTGTTTACTATCAGATAACCAAAAGTGTATGTGCTTAGGATTTTTTGGATTAAAGCAATTGTAATTGTGTAACTATTTTATTCAATTCTAATCGCATGTCTCTAACTATAAAACTGGCTGTATATCCATTACCATGTAACGCACAACCACACTCGTGCGCCACAACGCGCGGGTATAGAACCTTGTTGGGCTTAAAATATGTGTGCCAAAAAATTATAGCAAAAAAAAAAAAAAAAACACAAAAATACTACACATAAACAACATTACAACACAGAAATATAACACGTTTCGTAAAATTCCAAGTATGTTGTTGCAAGGTGCCTATTTTATCTACGTCTTAATACACAAAAGATTTTGAAACCAAGTTATATGCAGTAATATATAAGTAATGAAACATACACGTATTATTAAAAAAGTTACCCCACATTTAACTAGTTTTATATAAACTTGGTTGCTTACCATTTCTGTTGTTCTAATAAATATAACATAATACTTCACAAAATCTCAGATATACCATTGCAACGTTCTCATTTTTATCTCCTTTAGGATCGTAACCTATAGCAAGCATAGTGCTGCAACAGTACCATCACAAACCAAACTAATACAATCGCAATAATATGAACATCAATTCCATCCATACAGTATCAATACTTTCAAAACCTTTACCGATATAAAACCCGTAGCTACATCCTTTTACTTTTCCGTACCATCCGACCGATTCCACCTGAAAAAACAAAAACTTCAAAGTGTCTAATTCTAATTCCTTTGCTTTGGTCTATTTCTTCTTCTTCTTCTTCCTGTAATCACAAAGTCCACAGCTCCCTGTATCACACACACACACTGATCAATCAATCAATCACCCAATTCGATCCAATCAAACGATGACGGAATTCTTGGATTTAGAAACCCAAGACGCCGTCCGCATGCCATGGAACGTCTTGTCCGGCACCAAACAAGAATCCGCCCAATGCGTCATACCCATCTCCGCCATCTACACTCCGATCAAACCCTTGCCGGAATCCACCCCACTCCTCCCGTACTCACCCCTCCGCTGCCGCAACTGCCGATCCGTCCTCAACCCTTTCTCCATCGTCGATTTCTCCACCACAATCTGGATCTGCTCCTTCTGCCTCCACCGCAACCACTTCCCACAGCACTACCACTCCATCTCCGACGACAACCTGCCCGCCGAACTCTTCCCTCACTACACCACCATCGAATACGAGCCCCAGAACGAAAGACCCATGTCCCAGAACATCCCCACTCCAAATGTGTTCTTTTTCGTCGTCGATACTTGTATTATTGAGGAGGAAATTGGGTTTTTACGATCGGGGCTTTCGCGGGTTATCGGGGAGATTCCGGGGAATTCGTTGGTGGGGTTGGTGACGTTTGGGCGGTATGTTTGTGTGCATGAGTTGGGGTTCTTTGGGAAGATGAATAAGGTTTATGTGTTTAACGGGTCGAAGGAGATTACGAAAGATCAGGTTTTGGAACAGATGGGGTTCTTTTTGAAGAAGCCGAGGCCGGCTACAGGCGTGGTCGCGGGGGTTAGAGACGGGCTTTCGCAGGAGAGTATTGATAGGTTCTTGCTTCCCGCTGCGGATTGTGAATTTGTGCTAAATTCGGTAGCATTTTGTATACTTACATTATGATTTTGTTTCCATATATCTTGCTTTAACTTATATTGTTGTTATATTAGGTATTGGATGAGCTTCAAAAGGATCCGTGGCTGGTTCCTGCGGACCAACGGGCGCCTCGGTCAACTGGCACTGCGTTGACCTGGCTGCTCATTTATTGGGAGTTTGTGTTCCTGGTTCGGGCGCTAGAATTATGGCGTTTTTGGGTGGGCCAGCTACCGAAGGGCCGGGTTCTGTGAGTGTTCTAGTAGCCAACTTTTGCAACAATTAATGTTTGTTACGTTTAGTTAAATGTTTTGCGCTTTTATATACAGATTGTATCGAAAGCGTTATCGGAACCGATTCGTTCACACAAGGATTTGGATAAAGATGCTGCACCTTTTTTTCACAAAGCAGTGAAGTTATATGAAGGGCTTGCGAAGCAGCTTGTGCATCAAGGGCATGTGCTTGATGTGTTTGCTTGTGCTCTTGATCAGGTGATCAATTCTTAAAATCTTGTTTTCTCACAACTCACAAATGAAAAATTTTTAAAGTAGCTTAATGTTATGTTTAATTGTCTTAGGTTGGTGTGGCTGAGCTTAAAGTTGCAGTTGAAAAAACTGGAGGGCTTGTTGTGTTAGCAGAAAGTTTTGGTCATTCGGTTTTTAAAGATTCGTTGCTGCGTATTTTCCAATCCGATGATGATTTGGGTCTATCATCAAAGTAAGGTTTGATGATTTTAGCATTGAATTTTATCTATTTAGTGATTTTTGTTGTATATATGTTAAAGCTTTCGCTTTGATAAAGTTTAAAAACACAAACTTTTGCCCAAATAAACCACCTTTTTGCAAGTTTAAAGAAAATGTGGGTCGACCCATTTGCTTATGAATGGATTGGGTCTGGGTCGTGAGTTATCTTAAACTGCTCAAATGATTCAAATCAAATATTTGGCCAAAAGGGGAACGGGTAGGACTGTTAGCGAACTGATTGAGCACGAAGAGTTAAACGAATGGGGTTTTGTTGTTTGTGTGTTCGGGTGTTCTTAAGAAAATGAGCGTGGTTGTGTTCGTTTATGTTCATTGATTAACTGTATAAACGAACGGTTCACGAGCGTAAACAAACGGTTTATAACTATGAAAGAACATGACTGACCTCAAACCAGTTAAAATTAAATGTGAACGACAATGTGATAGAGTCTAGAATCTGGACTCAAACAAAACGATTCAATTACTGAAACATAATAATCCGATTCAAGATGGGAGGTCTCCAATTACCCAATTCGAGATGGGAAGTCTCCGATACAAGGTTAAAGAAACTTAATACTTAGATAATAATAACCATTGACATCCTCCTCACTAAAACAAAAGATATAAAAAAGCACTAGTAGAATAATAGCATGCCCTAAACTTTAGCTACCCTTTATTAATAGAATAAATACCGACCCATAAAATTTCAGCTACTCGTTAACCCACCATCCCTTCTTTTGATAACTGGTTTGACCAGGGACCGTATCACAATGTGCTAGACCTAAAAAGTTATTAAAACTAGACTAAATTAGTAAATTGTGATAAGCCTATATTAAGTGAAACAAAAAAACTTAAAACATAAATTAACGTAAATGATTGAACATAAATGAACAGACAAGACACGTGTTCATGTTCGTTCGTTCACTAAATAAATGAACATAAACAAACTTCCCGCTAAACAGTTCACTAACCGTTTGGTTCGTTTACAGGCGCAGGTTGAAAGCCGTTCTTTGTCTTTTTTTAATGCATACAACGTTATAAATCTTTACTATTCATAAAGTTAAGTTTTTGTAGTAATAAAGTTGTTCCTTTCTATATGCAGTGGTATATTTGAGGTGAACTTTTCAAAGGATATTAAAATTCAGGGCATTCTTGGTCCATGTGCTTCACTTGAGAAGGTTAGTATTCTGTTTTGGTTGCCTTTGACTTATTATCGGCTTTATGTTGACTGGCTCATGTGTTTGTGCAGAAAGGCCCTTTATGCTCTGACAGTATTGTCGGTCAAGGGGGCACTACTGCATGGAAGATGTGCGGGCTTGATAAATCGACTTCATTATGCTTAATATTTGATATTGTGAAGAAGGAAACACCAGATGCTATTGGTCAAGCTGCAAACGATCAGTTTTATTTCCAGTTTTTGACTTAGTATGGCCTTATTAATTTCTTTTAAAGGGTTGAGGTGGCAAAAATGGGTTGGTTTTGTAACGGGTAGGGGTGTAAACGAGCTGAACCTGAGCTTGGCTTGTTCAGAACTATTTCTTTAGCTCGAGCTCAGCTCGTAAGTAGTTTTTAAGCTTGAGCTCGGCTGGTTTATTATTCTTTAGTTAGCTTATATACATTTGCAGTTTTTTTATGTTTTAATTATAATTTTAGTATCTAACATAATATATGTTAGTTATTTTTATCATAATTTTATGTATCAAATGAGTTATTATATAAACATATACAATTAACATATTAAGTAGACATTGTATAAACAATAGGATTGTGAGTCAGCTTGAGCTCGATAATTGAAGCTCAGGCTCGTTAAGGTCGGCTTACTTCGAGCTTTTAGCGAATCGATCTTGAGTAGCTCACGAATGGCTTAGTTCGTTTACACCCCTAGTAACAGATTGGGTTGGTCTGACCTGTAAATACCTTTTCTTTCCATTTATTTCAGTTTACTATTGTGCTAAATATGATTATGGAAATAATATTATTACAAACTGATAAACTAGAACGAAGAAAAACGTTTTAGGCATTTGAATATGCTTTAAATGAATTTCAGGTCGTTCAACCAATTTGATGTGTTTTTTATTAGTTAGATCTTTTACTCTTTTAGTTTAATTCATTTGACTTGTTAAAGATAAAACATAATTCAATGAATTTATATGAAATTAGTTTACATTGACACTAGTTGTGTGGCTCTTTGACTCGCGCAGGACTTTTATTAACTTGATATTGATAAATTGGTACAGTTATCAGCATAGCAATGGAAATATGCGGCTTCGAGCCACTACTCTTTCTAGAAGATGGGTCACTGGACCTGGAAACGTACAGGCAAGCTTGTTCATTAATCCTATTTGATATTATGTAAAAATCTTGGGTTTCTGGAGTACTGTATTTTTATTTTCTTAATTGTATCACATTGTTCATGAATCATGACAACATGTTCTACACTTCTACCCAACAAAAAATTGTAACGCCAAAAAATACCCGTTTTCAAAGTTATGACCTTTATACCCTTCCGTTAAAACTTGCATGAAGATATGGGAGTTTGGAATACAAGTAGAAAAGGTGTAATGATCATATCATAAATTGTACTTGACTGAAATGGACAAATACCAAATCAGTATATTTAATATTAAGTTTTTTTCTTTTTTTGGTAAATATGATTTTGGTTTTGCATCATTAGGATTTGATTGCTGGATTTGACCAAGAAGCAGCTGCAGTAGTCATGGGACGCCTAGTTTTGTTTAAAATGGAGACCGAGGTAACTAATTTCTTTCATTACACACTTAAAAGAATTTAATAATTTTGTTCATTATTTCACGATTATGATTTTTATTTACAGGCTGAATTCGATCCCATAAGGTGGCTCGATAAAACACTGATACATTTATGTTCCCGATTCGGTGACTACCAAAAAGACAGCCCATCTTCTTTCGTCTTATCTCCTCGCTTATCAATTATTCCTCAATTCGTATTTAATTTGAGGCGATCCCAATTCGTACAGGTATTTAAACCCGCTTCTACTTTGTTTCCAGTATCACAGAAAATATTAAAGCACACTCTTTTTTTTTAATTATTTCAGGTTTTCAATAACAGCCCAGATGAAACAGCATATTTTAGGATGGTTATGAACCGTGAAAACGTTGCAAATTCAGTAGTCATGATTCAACCCTCTTTACTTTCTTATGCGTTTAATTCTGGGGCCGAACCCGCTCTGTTAGATGTGGCCTCGATTGCTGCTGACCGGATCTTATTATTGGACTCGTATTTCACGGTTGTCGTTTTTCACGGGTCCACCATTGCTCAATGGCGTAAAGCAGGATACCAAAACGAGCCCGAACATAAGGTCTATTTGTTTATTCTAATAGAATATAAATTTTCTTTTGAGTTAAATACATTTTTAGTCCATGTGGTTTGACCCAAATAACCCCATGTATTCCATTAGTTTAAATATGACTATTAACTAAATATCTCTAAAACTATTTGGGTAAATATCTCTTTAAGTTTAGAAATATTTACACAAATAGTCTTTACAGTTAATAGTTTAAAATAAATTACAAAAATAGGGTATTTTAGTCATTTTTCCCTAATTCAACAGAAACTTACTGGAAGTTAACCTTAATATCCAAACTTGTGACGAAACTGAAAGCACAAACTTCAAACTTGTTTTACTTTTTTTGCTTAGTAGTTAGACCATACGCGTTGCGTTGCTTAAACCGTAAGGACCATATATGTTATTAACTCGAAATAATATTAAAAATTTATCAGGGAAAGTACCATAAAAAAGCAACATATTTTCTGTTACATGCTAATTCTAACACACTCGTGAAAAAAAATATAACTTAAAACAACTAACCACTAATTTCATATAACTCAAAGAGATCATATTATAATTACAAAATGATAGGATGCAAGTAATTTTTACAATATTGAGTTTCCTTATCTTATTTCTTTGGAGTCTAACCCGCTCAAAGGGGTCACTATCTTGGGAGATTAGCCATCTCGAATCGGCTTACTATCAGATATTGTCATAGGCGTGTAAACAAACCCAACGAACACGAACGGGCGTATGTTCGTGTTCTTTTATTTAACTTTAACAAAAAACGAGCGCATAATTGAACCAGTTTTTTTGTTTGTGTTCGTTCATTTAGAGAATTGGCATGTTCGTTCTCGTTCATGTTCATTCATCTAAAACTAAATGAACTGTTCACGAACGTAAACAAACACAAACGAACGTAAACAAACAACTTGAATGAACATTTTTGAACAAATAAAAATGAACATAATTGATCAAATATAAACGAACATGAGTTAGCATCAATGAACACAAACGAACAAGTCTAATTCATCACAATTCATCCAAACATATGTATTTATGTTTAAATTTATATGAATACAAGTGCTTAAGCATTTATTAAAATTTAAACGAACGTAAATAAACGAACATAAACAGACGTTCACGAAAACAAATGAATGAACAAAATATGTGTTCATATCGGTTCATTCAAGTGAACAATAACCAAGAGCATGTTTGGGATTGAGTTTGAAAACAACTTATTGGCTTATTGGTTTTTTCAAAAAGCAATAAGTTAAAAAAGTGTTTGGCAATCGCAAAAATCTTTCTTATTTTTGCTTTTTGAAATGGTTAAAAAGTTGTTTTCTAAAAGCCACAAATCCTGGCTTTTCAAAATGACTTTTTGAAAAAGCCAGCAAGTCAATAAGTTGTTTGAAATTCAATCACAAACATGCTCTAAATCCCTTTAAAGCTCGTTAATATGTTTTTTAATGATTGTATTCAAAATTAGCATGTACAGGGACTTTAATGTGCAATAAATTGTTAATGGAAAATGAGAAAGAATATATAGTATGTTGGTTTTTTATGGTATTTGTCCTTATTTTTTTAACTTTTCTTGTGATTTTGTTTCAGGTTTTTGCTCAGTTGTTACAAGCTCCTCTTGATGATGCTGAAGCTATAGTACGGGAACGGTTTCCCGTATCTCGTTTGGTTATTTGTGATCAACATGGATCCCAGGTTTATAAATGTTTTACATGTTTATTCGTGTTAAAAAGATCAACCTTAATATTTAATGTTAATACCATGCAACTTGTGCAGGCTCGTTTTCTTTTGGCGAAACTGAACCCTTCTGCTACGTATAATTCAGATGCGCCGCCTATGCCAGGTGGCGATGTTCTGTTTACGGATGATGTCAGCTTTGAGATCTTTTTAGACCATCTTCAGCGATTAGCGGTTCAACAATAAATGAAATGATTTTGCTCATAATTCTAGAACAGTATACAATACATAGTTTTTCTGGTTTTGTAAGATTGTTCATCCTGCTGGATTGTACAGTATTGCATGCCGTCTCTGTTGCAGTATTCTAGGTTTTTATGAACAATTTCTTTGATGAAATCTCTTGTTTATTCTTCATGAATTTTTCCAGATACTGTTTTAGGTATGTGTGCATGGGATACTGTTTTTTAATGAAGTTCACAACTTATTTACTATGTTGTGTTATGTTTTTGTCCAAAATAAAATTTTTGAGTTGTTTGTATAAAGTATAAACTGTTTAAAAAAAATTATTTGATTAACACAAAAAAAAAAGCAAAAGGAAAGAAAAAAATCAAATCAACCTAATTCTAATTGTCTTCTCATAATTTCAGAAGGTAAAATAATATTATTTTTACTAGTTTTTGCCTGATTCCAAACATTTTCTAATAAATCATTTCTCACATATGTTCATTTGTCATCATATATTCATTTGTCTTGTTAATTTATAATACTTAAAAAGTTAAAACAGTTGATTATCTAATTAATACAAGTTTAAATATCATTGGTAATAGTAAAAAAAGAAAAAATAATTCTAATAAGCCAATATAATATTATAATCCCTCAAAAGCTTCAAGCATAAGCCCATATAATCCCCTCATAGAGTCATAGTCTCATAGATCTGCAAAAAGAAAGAATAAAAGCATTCTCATCACAGTATAATACTAAACGTCCAAACAAATTGGTAGATATATAAACATGTTTTGTTCTTATAAATTTTGTGATATAGAATCAAGATAATAGTTGTTACTTATGCATAAAAGGATGTACCTTTTGATCTAGTAGCTAGACATGACTGGAATGGTTGCATATTGTTTGTCCACCACCTCAATTAGCCTATTGGCTATAGCACTTGCATATACAGAGGATCCTTCACAAATCTACAAAATTTCATTAAAAGTCATTAAACATTTTACTTGGTATACTATTGTACTGTACAACTCACTAATGCATAGCATGGGGGCAAAGAACTTGTACCTTGTTATTGAACAAATAGCTATAGAAATCACCAATGAGTCCACCAGCAACATGTTGGACATCTAGATTAAGTTCATCAAAAACTTGTGAAGCAACCAACAAACAATTAATCCTCTTTTGTTGCACCAATTTAACTGTAACTTCATCATCAATGATTTTAACATCGATTTCGACGTTTTTTGATTTTCTTTGTAGCCATGAACTCTTCATTGTGGAAGTTATATTACCATTATAGGCTTGCTGATCATCATAGACAGTATTACTCTCCACATCTAAATTGGAATCACCTTCAATTTTCTGTTTTTTCATCCTACTGATGTTGTATCTCTTCCTATCCACCAAAATCTTTAATTCCTCCAAATCCCCCTTGAGCTTGTTGATGTATCCAATCGCATCTCCAATAATCGATGTGCGGTCAACCTTTTGTTCATAGTCGCACCATACACACAAGTTATCGGCAAGAAAAACAAGTGTTAACCGAGTTTATTATCTATTATAGTTGTTATTGTTATTGTTGTTGTTGTTATTATTATTATTATTATTATTATGTAATTTGTGATTGATGCTTAAGTTTGTTTGTTTGGTAGTTATCATTCTATCTATGGTATGAACATTATGATAGTTATTAATGTTTTATCGTTAGTTGTTTAGCTTTATCACAATGTAATCACTCGATATAAGGAGGTCTAGTACGCATATAATATTATTTGCCAATTCAATATTTCAATTCGTTTAATTCTTTTAACAAGATTTAATTCTCATACATATTGTTCATAAGCACGGTTTGTGTGGGTTGGTTTAGGCTTAAATTGAACCAAAAATTAAAAGTTTGGTCTTTGAGTTTTTGAAAACCGTTGGATTTTGATTTTTTCGGTTTTACTATTTGAGCTTAAAATTTTTCAGCCAAAAACTTTTTGGGCCTAACGTTTTTGTTTATTAATGATTAGTTGATTATTATGCATTTAAACTAAATGTATTGGCACACTATTTTGTAAGTTCTTATAAATTACTTAACATTCAAAATGAACATCCATAAATTTGGTTCAGCTTGATTTTTCCGAAACCAAACCAAAAGTTGGATCTTTATGATAAAATAAAACCAAACTGTCACTTTTGTTTGAGTTTGGTTATTCAGGTACGAATTTTTTGTTAAAGGTCGTTTTCGGTTCCATACACACCCTAAAACACAGAAATACCCACAAGTAACAAATTTGAATCAAAATGTTCAAATTCTCATACCTTAGTTGAATATGGGATCATACTCTTCAATGCCTCAAACTTGCCATTCATTTGTTTCCTTTTATGTTTTTCGGTAACAGGTTGTTTTGCATTCTTTTTACCTCTCCCTTTTCCATTAACAATCCCAGCGTCAAACTCGAAAACTTCATCTCCTTCATGATGCATTTGATCACCAAAACCCGATCCACAGCCCGTTACATTGAACCCTTTTGGGAGAGAACTTAACAACTCTTTGTAGAATGGATGTTGTGGGTGGATGTTGAGAGTCTGTACCGGATGGTACATTTGACCCGAAGTTTGACCGATATGATTCCAGTTGATTTGTTGGTGGTTTTGGTGATCAGTTTGCATGTTCATGAGATGTTGGTTATGGAAGTGGTTGTAGGTGTTTCAGTGTTGGAAAGATTGAGGATTTGGTGAAAGTTTGAGAGTTCATGATGATGATAGGTTTGAGAGTTTGGATCAAAGCTAGCACTTGCTTCAAACATGTTTGAATTGTGCGTAGTATGATAAAGTTGTAAAGTATGCTTTTTTGAGAAGAATGAAAGTGATGGTGGTTGAGAAGAGTGGAAGTAAAGATACACCTATATATATTCACAAATTAGAAAAATGTAATGCATTATATGAGTTTGTTGGAACTTTTAAAGTACACTAGAATATATTTGTACATATTGTTATACAGATGTTGGGAGTTAGAAAGAGAGTTGGATAATAGATTAGATAATAGTTCTACTTAGTTTTATTGTTACATGTGTGTGTAGTATGTATCTTTTAAATATTTTCTTTCAGAATAGCGACAGTCTACGGTATGACTGGGTGTTTGTAAATCGGCTTGCGGCCGACCCCAGTTTGGTACCCCCAAATAGAGTTTATCCCGAAGGGCATAACCCCTGGTTCTCGGGTCTTCCCCGCATCCTCGGAGGAACCTTCTCTCTTAATGCCACTTGATACTAGTAGCGCCCCCACAAGAGTAGAAACTCTCGGCGTAACGCAAGCAGGATAAAACCTTCGTTTTGGCTCAGATTCGAACTGACGACCTCCCGAAGAAAGCCTAGATCTATCTGCATTGCTATAACCAACTAGACTAGCCCACAAAGTTAAGTATTTTTATATTTGATTGAGCATTTCTATATTAAAAAAATAATAGATTTTTAATAATGAGGGCAAAATAAATAAAACAAATCAAACTCAGTTAACTATGTAAGGCATATTTTGTAAGCACATAAGCTTGTCCTAATATTTTACAACCTAATCAAGAGGAAACTTTATTTCATTAATAAATCTAACATACTATAAAAAATTGATTTACACGATTTTAAAGTGCTTTGGGTGATTTTCAATTTTGGTTAACTGCTGCTATTTTACCTAAATGTTTAATGTTTATATTTGTTAGTCAGAAATATGAACTCAAATACAACACGTGTACTTATGGATTTACACGAACATATGTTGAAAAACCTTCGTTGTATTTTATTTTACTTTTCGCATACTAGTACTCCAAATTCATAAAGTTGCAACACTATGTATATAACAGTTAGGGGTGTTTTTCGGGTTCGTTTTTCGGGTTTCGGGTTTTTCGGGTCGGGTTCTTCGGGTTTTAAAGTTTTAAATCTTAACCCGAAACTCAACCCAAATCTCTCACGGGTTTTTCGGGCTCGGGTTTTTTCGGGTTGGGTTAATTGGGTTTTGAGTATCCTAGAAAATGAAACAAAAAACAAAAAAAATTTAAAAAACTTCAATGCTAAAATTAAAAGAACATATTCTTGTTGCTCGTAATGCAAATAATCAAATAACAAACCAACATAACTTGATAAAGTCATAAAACAATTAAAAAGAAGAGTAAAACTAAGTACCTAGCTCGAACCATAATCGTCTTCAATTAGACGTGATTTTGTTGTTCGATTACGGTTGCTATTAATAATAAACAGAAAATATAAATTAACAATAAACAATCGGTTCATAATAGTTGGAATGATAACAGTCGATTAGGCTCAGATTCTAATAACGTTAATGACTAAGACTAAGCCTATTATACCTAAAAATATATTTAATTTCAAAAGTAAAAGTTTATTCGGGTTTTTCGGGTTGACCCAATACTTGTAAATCAAACCCGAGAACCAACTCGAATTACATCGGTTCGGGTTCAGTTTAGTCTTTTCTCGGGTTTGGGTTTTTTGGGTCGGGTTAGTTCAGGTTCGGGTACGGGTTTTTTCGGGTTGGGTTTCGGGTAAAAAAGTGACAGCCTTAATAACAGTTACATTTAAACTTTGAACTATAAGACATGATACTATTCATTGTCTATTTTTCTAAAATTTGGCATAAAATACTCAGTCAGTTTGCGTTATGATCGATATAAAATACCTTTTTAATAAAAGAAATGCATCGGTCAATTTGTGAAACATTTAGGTCGACACAAGCACAACCCGATTAGCTTCTTTTTTTTTTGTTGGAATGGCACAACCCAACTAACAAAATATGTATATTGATTTGACACAAATATGTCCAAATCCGCTTAGACTAACTCAAATTCACAAACAATATAACACTTATGAATGAATCACAAAGACCAAAAATGATATAATGCAGTAATACTTATAGATGAATCACAAGCAACATTTATTGTTATTGAAAAGATATTTTATATTAAAAAAATGTTGAGTTATTAAGAAAACAGTAAATAAGAGAGAGAGAGAGAGAGAGAGAGAGAGAGAATGTTTTGACAACTTTCAGTTGGCGAACAGGGTTACCGAACGAAAGTCTGTTAGTTGGATATCTTTGGTGGGCCCGCCATCTGAATTATTGATTATTTCATTTTGTGCTTGTTACCTTTTTCATCACCTCGTACGTTATAATAATAATAATAATAATAATAATAATAATAATAATAATAATAATAATAATAATAATAAAATTCGTCTAAGACTTCTTTTCACCCAAATTCTGTCTTTCTACTAATTTGATATGTTTTTATGGTTACTTGGTTAGAGCATCTACACTAGGTCGGAGGTCACGAACCATCACGTAAAAGATTTTCATTTAAAAAACAATGTATTAATAGAACTCAGTGACTTATAAATCTATGGTTCTTTCTAAAGTTTCTTAAAAGTAATAAATAGTTATGCAATTAAAGTTTTGTTTATTTGGTGTTCATTAAACAGTACTTTCAGTTACAAGGCCCATGGGGTATACCTTAGCGTCCATGACGTTAAAGCTGAGTTGACAAGCGTTAACGATTGGCATACCACTCCCTTCATGGGTTAGGGGGGCATTAAAAGCAAGGTGGGATAAAATATTAACGGACTTTAAAATCCTCACACACACACACACACACAATAATTTAAGAATCAATTTACATTAAACAGAGAGAGGTAAGAGGGGGTGGGGGGTAAACAATTACCTTAGAGTGAGGTGAAGTGAAGTGAAATGGGGGTAAAATAGGTGATGTAGTGTCTACGAGAAGTTAATGAGTGTGAATGTATATCCTATGGCCTTATTGTTAACTAGTCTAGACGCCTCAGTCTATTACTGTATGCTAGCCCTTCGAAGTCTCATAAACTCCTGACTTCCGGTCTCTTTATCAAAGTTTTTACATAAAATAACTTACCTATTATTATGTGAGACAAATTGCTTATAAATGTACAAATGTAGACTTTAGAGATGTAAAAGGTTCATCTACACTAGTGAGTGAAGATGCCAAAAAAAGCATATTTAAAAAAGTCTTATTGCTAAGAAATAAAGTGTTGTGTAGAGACCTTTGGTCCAATGATACGGGTATCAAGTGATGAGAATTCAGCATTAGCGTGGATTTTAGGTGGTGTAAAATTATAAAGTGTGTTTTCGCTCTAAATGAAAAGATAAAAATAAATAAAGCTTCCATATTATTGTTGTAAGTATTAACTATTTTCAACATCTAAGTTTCTATTTTCTTTTAAGATTATAGAGAGGCCCATTCCAGTATTAGAGCATTCTCATCTAACCCCTTATTTAATTTGAGGGGTGTTTTTATAATTTAGAGAATGATTCAGGGTGTTGTGAGCGAAGAGTTTTTATATTTTAGAAAAAATAGGGATTTTTCTGTATATTTGAAAAGTTACTGTTCATCCCCTATAATTTTTTAATATATTTTGAGAGTGGTTGTGAGTGAAGGAAAGAGAAAAGATAATGATAAAAGGTATAAAAAGTATTATTTAATTGAAATAGAAAGAGAAAATATAGTAAATTTTAGTGTAATTTTTGGTTTAGGGATAAAAGGTGGGATGAGAATGCTCTTACGTTCAGATTAAAGACCTACATCTTTAAATAAATCTATCCTAGATGTAATTTAAATACTAAACAAGCTCTTCATATATGAAAATGACCTTTTTTTATATAAACTTCAATGTTTTTATTACATTATTACCATTAAAAAGTAATAGCATTTGAAAATGAGATTTAAGGCAATGGCATTTCTGTAAATATGGTGGGAGAATAGAAGGAATCACACAATTTATAAGCATTCACAAAGTATGTTTGTTAGATGGGGCTGCAATTTGGTTATATTTGCAACTTATTTATTCTCATTGGTCACACATGCTTCTCCTTCATGCAAAGTCTCCACTCTAACCTACTCAAGCAAATATTATATATATTATTTATCTGTATCTATAAAATAGTGGATGTTCATTTTATACCAAACTAATTTAAACCCATGATATATTGGTCGACTGATATGGTGTTCTCTTCTTATAAATATAAGATTGTGTGTTCAAATCTTTACAAGTGCAAGATAAAAATGTTTGTTGTAAATAATAATAATACAATCGACCCCTGTGAGTATATATCAATCATCAACCTGAGAGAATTTCCGACTTTAGTGAGAAAAATTTTTTAGGCTGGCCACTAATCACGTATATGTGTATACGGTTTTTATGAGTTTGTACTTTTCTTTTTATTTTTCTTTTTCTTTTTCATAGTTAATTATATTAATAGTGAACAAAAAGATTCAACTACAATAGAGAGGCAGGTAAGCGAACAACAAGTATAATAATATGATTATTTTGTGTAACTTGTGAAACTTTTGTTACGGTGACTCCTATTTTCGAATGCTTTTTATATGAACCTATATGTAATGTGTTTGGTTTGATTACAACAATGATCCAAACAAGTAGTGTTTTGAGACTTAGAGAGGAAGAGCTGTTGTTTAGACCGGTTATGATGTGCGTGGCACTGCCATGATTTGACCTTGCAAATGGTTCATTCTATGGGGATTATATTTTGTGTTTTGATTTCAAATAACAACTATGAAAGAGTTTATATTTCTTTTACCCAAAAGTTCTATGATATTGTATATTTTCTAACGATGAAAATTATAACGAAGTTGATTAATACGATTTAACACTACATCAAGTGGTTACTCACTACGTCACATGTTCGAACATGGACTACCGTATATTTCATGTTCTTTGTTGGATTTGGTATGGCTTCCTAAGCCAGTTGCGACTGATTTAGTTCTTGAAGTCTCCCAATCATCAAACTTCTAATTTAGAAATACAACTTTTATAAAATTTGTTATGAATAAAATTTGTAGGAATTTTGTATCTTAGGAATAACGTTTAAATTAAATTAGCAATTGAAATTGAACATGAAATTTGGATCTTAAAGAATCTTAGCAAATAATCAATTGTTCTTGGTATATAACAATCATTGTCCAATAAATCAAGAATACACTTTTACTAATTTGAAAAATAACATAATTTGTTAGATTATAAAGCTGTTAATACAGTTTAGGTTTGTAACATAAACTAATTTGGGACAATTAATGCTTAAATGTTTAATATTATTTTTGCGACTTTAATGAATTGATCAGTAAAAAAACTTCTCAAACATCCAAGAATTGATACCAACAAAAAATTTCTTAATATTTTGGCATTGATGAAAATTGTTGTACAGGATGTTGGATCATGTACGTCCATTTTTTCTTCTTTTTATCCTGTACGTTTGTAGACTCTGAAATAAAACGGATACTAATTGTATAATATGTACTTCCTGTCATATTTTAGGCATGAGAATATTTGAAAGCGGTTATGATCATATGGGACAGGGGATTCAAATGGTGGGTTATTAAGTATGTAACATCTTTTATGTGATTATCGACTAAACGGATTTAATATAATTTGACGTCGAGCAAACGAATATATTTAGGAGTGTAAAAAATCACAAACCTATTTAATCGGACCGTGTAGCAATAAAAGTAGAAAAAAGATGGTGTGAGTCATCCCAACCCGACCAGACCGATTTTGACCATACAAAAATCACCATTTATTCTAAAATGGGACTTACTATATCGATTTATCACTGAATATATTTAGGGATTTCTCCTTTTCTCAAGAGGGATAGAGAGTACTCAGTTACATCAATCAAATCTTTAATGTTGTGAATCGATCGTTCCTCTGCAGCCACCATGAAAATGGCACGCGCTTGTGCTTTCCTGTGCAATCTTGCTGCTAAATTCAAGGGAAGATCGGGTGAATTTAGGGCTCTAAGTACTTGTCGATATAGAGAAAGAACCCTTCCCCTGTTTCTTGACAAATCTTCTGCGGTTGCCCATATAAGACCGTTTGACATTTGCCCGCCGCAAGCCAAGTGTTTGCTGTAATGTGCCAACTCAGTTATGTTTTTATATAAAACGAGCAAATACAAGAATAGTCATCACACCCTAAACCATATTGATACTCTTTTATATGTTTCAGCCCAAACTCAATTTGATCAGAACCAATATTGACGCAAGCCCGTTACTCGAACCCGACCCACACAGTTTGCAAGGCTTATGTATATGTGTGCGTGTATAAAGCCTAAACTCACAATTTAAAAAGAAACAGAAAATTAATGAATAGCAAAACTCCTCTTAACCCTAAATCGACAGCAATCACAAGTTGTGAGGAAACATAGAAAAAACATAAAAGCGCAAGCATATCCTAATCAACAATAAGGAAAACATTTTGTAGCATCTTCACACACCCAAATTTTCTATCTAAAATGATGCTTGATATTACCTTTTGTTTCCAGTTCATTGATTATCCAATTATCAAGATAAATAACGATTGTATAAACAGCAGAAAGACGCTAGTTTGACCCGGTTCGAGACAACAATTGCTTCATTTTCACTAGTTTTGTTTGTTTGGGCTCAAGACAGTTTGTTTTTATTTATCATTCTCATTTGCTTACTTAAGTGTGTGGTCCACGTTTTGAGGTTTCAACATTTTGGTTTCTCTCAACAAATACAATTTCATTGAAGAGCTTGAATGAACCAATACTTTACATATGAAAGTAAACCAGTTGTACTTTTATCATTCATTAACAAGTCTTCTACAACCAGCACAAGTTGATAGTCACTGCAGCATAAAATTAATATATACTTCTATAAATCATTTTAAAGACATTATGCATTAGATACAGAAGATGATGTATTTACTAAAAAATATCATTACCCCTGAAATTTGTAACTCATACTTTAATGCAATAGTAAAAGTCACAACTAAGGAATTGCACATTTTAGAGACAGTGGTATTTTCTTCATAAATATAAATCTTTTTCACGGTTTTGTATTTCAAAAATGATGTCCTTAAAATGATTTATAGGAATATAGAATACACTAACTGACTATCAACTTGGGTAGGTAGACAAAAAAACATTGAATGACAATGGTACCAAGACTGTCAAAACACTAAAACGCAAACTGCACACTTAATACAACCAATAAACCAAAAACTACTAAAATAAAAACAAAATGACACTAAGCCAAACTAAAAATAGTAAAAAGTACGTGAAAGTAAAACAATTCTGTTTGTGAACTGCCAAAATTCATTCCATTGTGTATACAATCAATATTCGCGTCAATAATCAAATGAGCTATAAACAAAAAGTATTCACGCTTCACTTCAACAACAAAAAAATTCCGATGAGTGAAAAAGCTGCAAAATTATGTTCTTAATATTGATTAGAATAGCGTTCAAGGATTTTGTTTTTCGTGTTTCCTCTTAGTTATTAATTTATGTCTTGAAAAGGAATTTTGCCTTTCATTAATCTTCCTTTTGCTTTTATATTTTTTAGTTTTTATATGCATATATATACCTATGCAGTTAATGCGAAAAAATTTTGGATATCAGACAAGGACCGATACGTGATACATAGTTTTTCGCGGTGAGATATTGTTTGATTAATTTAAATTTACATACATATAAAATTATATACATATATATATATATATATATAATAACTTAACACACTAAAGCATTCATAAAATTAATAGTAACATCAAAAGTATCGATAATCAAGACGGGATTTAGGGTCCGATTGCTGCTGAAGATGCCATTTAGGGTTGGTTGAGTGGATGAGGTTTTTAGATGTCTATTAGGTATTTGGAGTTGAAAGACGGGTTTGGGATGTGTTTGGGCCAACAAACCGGTTTAGAATGTGTTTGGCCAACAATTTTAGATGTGGACTGAACTTGAGGCATTGAAACTCGTAAAATGGGCCCAACCGATATCTCGGCGATATCACCGATATTTGTAACTCAAAATATCGCCGATATATCGGTAAATATCACCGATATTCTCGGTGTCAATACAAAAATCGATATTTTTCAGTTACGCAAGCCCGTGACCGATAACCAAGCATAGATATATACATCACAAAATGCATTTGTATGCTTTGTGTGTTAGTTTTATTGGATCAAGTATGCACACATTAATCTTTAATTATTCATGATTGATAAAGTTTTTTGACCTTTAGAAAACAAACTTGCAGATTATGTTCAGAACACGGTTGTAAGAATCACGCCTAGACGCTGATTAATCGCTAGTCAGCACCCCACCAACTAGTCACTATATGTATATTTGAAAAATTATACATAAATTCCAATCCGACTAATCTCAATTAATCGCAAACCCCACGGACCGCCTAGCGCCTAACGAGTTCTGCGACACAGGTTCAGAGTATAGATGTGAGACCAAAAATACGAGCCCTTACTGTTAAATTTAATGCATATCACCTTTGAGAGCTAATTTTGAGCTGAGACTCATATTTTGAACCAAAATTGAGGCTCAAAAGACATAAAACAAAGCTTCAAACATACAATTTATGAAAACTAAACCCTAGAAATCAGAATATTATAAATATACAATTAAAATTAGAAATTGAGACGTAATTTGTAAGTTGAACATGTTCAGGTAGTCGGAGTGGGATGCCGTCGCCGTCGCCGTCGCCGTCGTCAATCGGAGTGTCGGAGAAGTGCAGTGACTGGTGGGAAGATCTTAAAAGAATACTGTGGTTTAGTGGGCTGGCCTTTTGGGCCTAACAATATCTGGGCATATTATAGGGTACTTTTCGCAAGCCCAAAAGTTCAGATTTAAATTTAGGGGCTATTATTAGAATTAGAGGTGCACAAATCGGGTTTTTTAAATACCCGGTTTCGGGTATAGAACCGGTTCGGGTACTGGAAATACCCAGGTCGGGTTCAGTTACGGGTATCGTGTCTAAAAATCATACCCTATGCATCGGGCTCGGGTCGGGTATTGAATCGGATATTTGAATACCCTATTTTCAGGTATTGAAAAAAACCCTATTTTTGGGTTTTTTCAGGCTTTTTTCCGGGTATTTATCGGGTATAGCTAGGATTTTTTTAAGGGGTTGCACTGTTTAGGGGAATTTTTCGGGTATAGATCGGGTATTTGGAAAACCCGATTTCGGGTATTGGAAAAATTCGATTCTAGGTATTGAACCGATTCCGGTTTTCGGGTATGGCCGGGTACAAATCAGATACGAGTTTTGGTACAGAAAAACATGCCCTATTCGTACCATACAAGTAGGGTCTGGTACGAGTTCAGGTATTAAAAACTCGGGTATAAAAAAACCCGGTTTCAGGTTTTTTTCTGGGTCCGATTTCGGATTCAGGTTTTTATGCACCTCTAGCTATTATTATTATTATTATTATTATTATTATTATTATTATTATTATTATTATTATTATTATTATTATAGCATTTTAGGAGTTTTAGCTGGTAATATGACAAAAGTGAGATTATACTTATGCATTCCGGTGACTCAGTCGGTATTGATTCGGCTTATTAGCAGTAGTGTGATATTTCTGTAACATTCGTTACTTTTCAAACCCGAAAACCGACCCGTTCGAATTTTCGGATTTTTTTCAGATATATATATATATACACATATATATATATATATATATATGTATGTATTATTAAATTCCCAATATTCGTTTGACGTTCGTAAATGTTTCCGACTCGGTTTCTTGTTCAATGTATTTTTGTTCATTGTTTATATTCCCGACGTTTGATGTTCAATGTCCGTTTGAATATTATTCCATAAATTCGTTTACAAAATCTCGAACTTATCGTCAATCAACTTTCGGGTTAAATAAGTAAACATCAAAAAGTCCTAATTATAAATAATGAAAATATAAATAAACTATATTTTAATAGTTCAAGGGTTACTTCTGTAAATTATATTATCAATTCAAAGTATAAAGAGTTTATAACTTTAGGGACTGATTATGTAACATTATTAAATATTAAAAAAAACCTACAACAGCCACCACCCACTTCCCTTTCCCTGGTTTTCTGGCGAGTTCGCCGGCGGTGGCGGTTTTCCGGCGAGCCTCCAATCAACCCCGTAATCTCCGCGTTTGAACAAATAAATTAGTATAACCATCTTCATCTTCGATAATAGACGTTAATAAAAAGATTAATTACATCATAACGTCCCGTAATCACCGGGAAATCCGTAATCATCGCCGGACAACAAGCTCAATCAAAATTAATACCATTGACGCATAATCAATCCAATTGCTAGTATAAATAGGTCCGTAATCTTCAGTTGAACGTACACCAATCTTTTTTTCTCTCTATAACACTCTCTACTGCATTCAATTGATTCATCGTAAACCGGATTCCGGTCACCGTCGTTAACCCACTTTCCGGCGACATACAAGGTAATGGTTATATGTATTATAGTTGTTTTCAGCCGTATACTAAAACCCCAAACCTAATTTAACCATTCTTGGAACGAAATGGAAGAATTTAAAACCCTAGTTTCATGAAGAAGATGAACATGCAATATAATATAAGTATATCAGTTTTTATACTTCATTCAAATATGGAAGTTGGTCCAGTTGTTGTGTCTGTTAACTGTCATCATACAGACCCGGGTTCAAACCCGGTCAGTGCAAAATATTATTTATTTTTTCAAAAACCTTTTAAATTAAATTATTATAAACTATATATTTTTTATAAATCATATAAAATCAAATATAGAATTATATTTATCTTTTTCACCCAAAAACTTATCTTTCAAAACTCGTCCATTTTCATTTAAACTCGTTAAACCTAATATTTTTCCGTTACTCTATAATTTGTTACACCGTTAAAATTTGTTTATAATTTCATTACCTTACATTAATTCATTAAGCGTTTAATCCATTAATCTTAATTCGTCGTTAAACTTTAATTTATTAACTTTAATTCATTTGCTTTAATTCATTAAACTTAAATTCTATAGCTTCGTTTTCGTTAAACCTTAACCTGTTAGAATTATAATTTGTTTTAACTCATTAGCATAAATATTCTTCGAGATCATGATCGTCATTCAAATCCATACTTTGTAAAAATTATAATATTAAAATCATGATCCCGTTAAAACATCGTTAAACCTTAAAAACAATATAAAAATCCAAAACGCCTTAAAATAATAAAATATAGCGCGTCATCTTTAAAACTAATAAGTAACTTTATTAATCCCGTTAGTTAGTCTTTAAATGTTCGAATTTATTTTTATAGTTCGAGAAGTTCGATCATTTCGGGTTCTTTAACGCACGTTCGGTTACTTCGATTTCGTTATCATGCTTTCGGTTTTCATTACCATGTTTATCTTCAATTTCGAGGTGAGTTTCTCACACCCCCTTTTTAACGTTTTTATTACTTTTGGGGGTTACCATATGTATCCTACAAAACTTCAAGTATTTACGATATTGCTTACAAACTACAATTCATTACATGGACTTGTGTGTTTACTTGATTACTTGCTCAGAATTACTTGCTCAGTGGTTGCCTCAATAAGTATGATCATACGCCCCTCTTTGCACTCAGGTCCATTTGTATCGAGTGGAAAATGGGCCCCATATCCGAGTACGTTAGTAGCCCCAACTGGAAAAGACCTTCGTTTGTTCTTTACACTCAGGTCCATTGCATCGAGTGTAAAGAACCTTTATGTGCTCATTTCACAAGTTTCATGGAATTGTATGATTTTTACGTATTATATCAAACTGTGGGAATCTCACCAGCTATGTTCATAGCTGACTTTATTTTATACATATGTTACAGGTGTAAAGATACGAGGATGAAAGTTAGAAGGCACATAGCATGCCTATAGGATATTCAAAGAACAACTTATCATTTGTTTATTTATTTGTTACAACTTGTATTATTTGATAAACTTGAGTTACATGAAGATTTAAATGAAATAATGTTATTATGATCACCTAATAGTGTCACGTGTGTTTGAACAATCTGTACGTCACACTCAGTCGTTTCCGCTTTAGCAGGGGTGTTACAATTTTCATACACTATATTGAGGCAGTTCATGAGTCGAGCCAAGGTAGGTTTGAACTCGAGCTTAAAATTAAACGAGGAAACTCAGCTAGACTCGAGCTTGATTTTGAAGTTAAACGAGCCTAAGATCGAGCCGAGCCATGACATGAGCCGAGCTTGGTATGAGTTTGGCTCAGTTACAAAAATGAGCCAACTCAGCTCAGGTTATTTCAAATCAAGTTTTTTTAGCTAGTTTATTCGAGCTTTTATTGAGTGAGTCGCGAGCTTTTTGAACAGCCTTACTATATAGAAACTGGAAAAATAAACTCAAAAAATAAAGTCGAAATATGATAAAAGAAAAAGATATCTACATGTGTAGCTTGGTTCATTGTGGCAGCGGCTTGGTTTTGCGCATCGGGGATAGAAGCTATTGGAGACGGATTAGGATTATTGTCCTTTAATTGGAGTATATACATGTGTCTTAGCTTTTGTTTCGGGGCTTTAGTTTTTTCCTCTACTTTTGTTTGTGTACGTAGCCTTAATCTTAACGGTGGTGATATCTAAGCGTGTAGACATTTTCAGGAGGTCGTATAATAGCTGGCATAAGGGTAGCAGTAAGTTTGTTTACATTATAATTCACACTCTTTTCAAACTCTATAGATGGATTTACTGTGTGCGCGATTATACTTGCCATATTTCTTTGTATGTAACTTTATAAGTTGATCCCGGTAAGTTTTTTTTAAGTATATTTATGTGGTAAATGATTATTACAATAAAATCTACCTATCTATCTATCTATCTATACTAATAAAAGAAAATAATTCTGGACACATGGCATTATGGGGTTAATTTTTACTATCAAATTCTCGCTTAAATCACTTCTCTTCTATTGATGGAAAAGGAAAAAAAATATCTTAGTTCTAAATATAGTTGATTATAAATTTAACATGCCATATTAATTGGTCAATCTCCCTTTATTGAATTATTAATGTTATAAATTATATTGTAAACATACTTAATATAAAAAAATATAACATATATAATAATTACGTGTCATAAAGATATTTTCTTTATAAATTAAAATGTATATAAAAGCGTTTATGTTTAAAGAGTACACTAACATTTAATTTTTGAGACATTTATATTGAAGAAAACTATAATAATTTTGTTTGTTTTTTACAAATATTCAATGTTTAATAAGTCTTAAAAAGCGTAGGCAAAATTTTCATTTTTTATATTTAGTATAAGACTATTGTGACAGTTGACCAACAATGTGTTTATAAGGACATCATGAAAGCTGTTCAAAAAGGAAAATCTAGTGTCTTTTTTGGTGTATGGTTTAGGATATAGAGTGAAAAACATTTTTGTGAAAGACTTTAACTACATCTTTCAGATCTAAAGGGCTCATTGTTTTAAATGTTGCTTCCAGTGACATTGTTTCATTATTGTAAACCAATGGTAGAACAACTCATTCTCGATTTAAAATTAAAATACATTTGATTATATAAAGCGACTATATTTGTAATACATTTTTTACGTAATATAAAAATACTTAATTATCTTTTATTTTATTTATATTAAATTATTCATTAAAATTTATACATTAACTTATACTATGTAATACACGAGTTTCTAAAGCTAGTAAGTTTATAAAACTAGAAAAATTCATAAAACCAATATTATATTTTTGAAATAAGCTTTTTGGATAGAGATTGTATGTTGTTCATATACCATGCGGCCATGCCACATGTTCATGATAAACCACTCCGTGTGTTCATAATCGCTCTCAAAATAAACTTGGCAGACAATTTTTGTTGAGGCCATTAAATAAATGATGATGCATGTGGACGAAACCTATCAGAACTGGTAGACATTAGCATGAGTGGGTTTTCTTTTTTTTATAATCAGTTAACCAAGTTACAATAAGTGAACAATGTATAAAGACCACTAATCACATTTTGACAAGTTAGAGGGTTAAAGTAGTATTGAAAAATTAAAATGCAAAGAGAAACAAAAATGAAAAGTGTGATAAAGATCTGTGATAAATTAACAAAATGTAAATCACCGTTTCGAGATAAGTTTTACATTAGTCGACCGTATCCTTCTTCCAAATAAAAGCACTAAAACATTGGTTTAAAACGAAAAAAAAAAATAACAAAGCTAAGTGTTTTCAACGGAGGTTTATTGAGATAAAAATAGTTGAAATGTTGGACCGTTGGTGGTAATTTTTAAAGCTCCATCCTGTAGAAAGTGCAACTCCATTTCCAAAAGAAAAATTTCTAGAAATATTTCTTTTTCTTTGCTATATTCTTTTTCCTTCTCTTTTTCTCATTATTTGGCAAGCCACATAGGCTCAATTTCACAAGTTAATGTATAAAAACTCTAATATACTTATATATAATTTTAAAAATTTTGTGCCCTCCACCAAAACGGTGCCCTAAACTATCGCCGAGCCTAGGATTGGGTCTAGGCCGACCCTGTTGATCAAGAAACCAACATGAATGCTCTTGTTCAGATTTCCCTTGTCAATGAGCGAAATTAGCATGGCCAAGTAAGGATAAGCTATGTTAGGCAAGAGCCATAATATCTTTACCAATGTACCTATTATTCTAGGCTCCTTATGCATGAAAATACTGAACTAGTATGCATGGAATAACTAAACAACCAAGACATGTGACGATGCATTAGAATTAACAAGAAAAGTGGCATAGATACCTTTTAAAGACCATACGTGAGCTGCACACTTTCCCTCTTGAATGATTTCTCACCCGTCACTTTCATGTGTAAATAATGAAATCAAATGCGCAAGGCATCCATGACATAAGCCTTAGGATCCATATGATGTCACACCCCGACCAAAGACGTACATGTTGGAGGCGTAACGTATTAATTGGACATTAGCTCAAAATACATTAATTAAAGCGACAATAATTATTTTATTCCATTAACATTAAAACAAATACACAAATTAAATAATCAAACAAAAACATCATAGTTTTAAATTTAAAAGCGAATTTCCTAAGGTAAAACTAATGTCTTCGATTTTGAACAAAATTAACTACTTGTACCTGTAGCATGTATAAAAGTAAGGTTTGTCAACATGAATGTTGGTGAGAATACATAGGTTTAGTTTTTATATATATATATATATATATATATATATATATATATATATATATATATATATATGATAAGGATCATGTGAGAACTTTCTGGGAATTGAGAACCGTGAGAACCATTTTGGACCACAAAAAAACCCAAAAATAAAAAAATTCATAAAACAAAAAAAAACACAAAAACAAAAAAAGTAAAAAAACCAAAGTTCTTATTTATCATCCCGGTTTCTTAAAAAAAACGTAAAAAAAATTATCGGTTTAGCTAAATTATACATATATGTATAATATGTACATATATGCACACACATGTTTTTTTCCTATACACATATGTATAATTTAAGGTAAATGATAATGTACATATGTGTACATTACGTAACTAGAGATTAAATGAAAGTATATATATGTGTATAGGTATAATACGAATTAAAAAGAAAAAAAATTGGTTTTTTTATTATACATATATGTATAATATTTACACACATGTTTTTTCCTATACACATATGTATAATTTAAGGTAAATGATAATGTACATATATGTACATTACGTAACTAAAGATTAAATGAATGTATACATATATGTATAGGTATGATACGAATTAAAAAAAATTCGGTTTTTTTTTTGTTTTTTTTTATGAAACCGGAATGAAATATAAGAATTTTGGTTTTTTTACTTTTTTAAAATTTTCGTTTTTTTTTGTTTTATAAGTTTTTAAATATTTTTTTAGAGGTTTTTTTAGTGATCCAAAATGGTTCTCAAAGTTCTCAATTTGCCAATGGTTCTCTTAGGATCCTTACCCTATTATATATATATATATAGGTAAATCAAAATTCATATGTAAATGGCGAGTATTACAATTCTTATGATAATGCAAACAACTAAATAGATGTGGACATGCTCCTATTGATACAAAAGCAACGTACTTGGGTAAGTGTACGATCATAATAGATGAGAATAGATGAGGATGAGATACCAACCACCAAACATAAAATAAGTACTTAAGCACATAGAGCATAGTTATAGATCATGCAATCATCACACATTGATGTATATAAAAATATACATCTTTTAAACATCAAATAAATCTCCAAAATACCATCTTTTATTATATTATCTAGTTCAAATAGCTACTTATTATGTTAATTTCTATTTTCAAGTTTATTCCAGCCTCAAACGAAGAAACAAGTGGATACACGAAGAAGAATGAAGAGTGTATCAGTCAATTTAACACACCCCCATGAAAGATAAGCACACCCCTACGGTCACCTTTCCTAGAAAATATAAAATCTGATGAAGCCAACACGAGGCCGTGTCTCACCTAGCACACCCCCGTGGTCACCTTTCTAAGAAAAAGACAAAATCTGATGAAGTTGACACGGAGCCGTGTTCCATCCAACATGCCCCTATGGTCACCCTTCCAAGAAAAGACAAAAATATAAGAATCTGGCATCCAAAACCCACCCCCGTGTCTCACCAAAAACGCTCCCGTGCAAAAGTATCATATGTACGATCTGACAAGCAATTAATGCACCTGGACAGTTGGACACAGGGGCGTGCCCATATGACAAGGGGCCGTACCCAGCCACCCAGACAACCTATAAATAGATTGCATGTTTTATTGCAATAGGTGTGCTTGGAGAGGGTTTGGGCGGGTTTCACACTAAAAAACACTCACTTTACACTTAAATTGAAGATCCATTGAAGAGTTTGAAGGTTTAGAGGCATCCATCATCATCCATCACCATTGAAGAAGGAGATTCATCCCCAATTTGGTTAGATTGCTCTAGTTTAATCATCATGTATTTGATATCTTCATCTTCCTTGATGTTCATTATCATGCTCAACATGAGCTAAACTCCATTTACCATCTAAATCTATGATGAAACTTAACTTTATTTGATGATTAATTTGAATATGTGATTTAGTTTTTGTGAAGTATATGATTATTTTGCAATAATCCTTTGATGAAATATGTTTTGTCATCATAATCCATTAATTCAAGGCTGGTGATTAAAATCTTTAAAACAGATCTTTATAATCATTCATGATTCACTCATGTTCTTGGAAACTAGGAGTGGTAAAAAGAAAATCTTGATATTTTATCCAAAACATAAGGGTGTTGGACTTTGATAAGAGGAGATACAAGCTATGATCAATTTCTCTAGTTATGACAATTCTAAAACAACATTGTTAAGTACGATTGATTGGGTTGCCATGCTAGTTAAAGAAGTCATATGTTAAAGGAATGTGTAATTATAGTCTATTTAAATCAACCAAGGGGAGGTTATGTGAATAAACTATATTCACCCGAAGTTATTAGAATTGGTATTTGAGAAATCGAAGTCAATCCTAATCTACTTCACTAAAACTACTTGCTCTCAAATTAACATTTTCATGGTAGACATGAAGTTATGCATACTACTTTATTTATGTCATAGGGTAATTCACTTATGAATGAGAGGTTATTATATCTTATATTATTAAAGCAAGTTAATCATATATTCATAATATTAGTAATCAAAGAAGGGTTAAGTGGATTCATGATTTAGATGGTAACCTTCATTTATTGATTTTAAAGGTATGCTCGAAGCAAATACCTTAATGTGGATAAACAAACAAGACACGAGAATAGAGATTTATAACGAATTTGGGATCGTTCTAAGTTTTAAGTATATTTTATATAAAAAATGTAATTAAATTTATATTAATTTAGATATTCTTAAAAGTTTTAATCGAGTAAAATATAATATATACACCTATACGGAAATTTATAGGAAAATTTATTTTGAAAGTTTTTAATGGTGTCCTGTTCGCTAACGAGTTGAAAAATTGTTATTGGTTTTTAAAATAATTTTTAATTAAATAAAAGTAATTTACGGAAAAATGAATGTAAATAAAATAGAGTAAAGCAGAACCAGGTCAGGGGGTTCGAACCCGCGCCCCTTAACCGGTTCGATGGTTTAACGAACAAAATCTTACCAACACACCAAAATTTCAATCTTGTAAACATAACAGAAAAAATTGATAAATGAACAAACTGAAATTGAAACTTATCTCAAAATTCGTTTAAGAACCCTAACTGATCCAACTTAATTCGATGTCAATTGCCCTCTGTCAATCTAAATTGACAAAGGGCTTTTGTTCTTTGATTGAAAACGACCAAGAAGCATACAACAATTACCAGAGGGAATGACGAAAAGATATAGAACGACGACTTAGGGTTTCAGTATGAATGCGAACTGGAACTTAATCTTACGCAGCTTCTCTGCCGAAATTGATATAGGGGTTTGATTAGAGATGATGAGAAGATGGTGCATGACGATTTAATTGGATTATAGACTTTTGTTTATAGCGTTTTAAGATCAATGGATTCGTGGGTCGAGTTAATGCATAGTATGCATCAATTAGTTGCCAACTAACTCAATAAGTTGTGATTGAGCGCGAGATTGATTTGTTGATGTGTTGTGGTGATTGATTACATGATTCACGGGACGAATAGCGGATCAAATTGAAAGGTGGGGGGGTGAGCTGCCGACGATAAGAGAAAAGGGAAAGGAAAATAATTTTTGAATTAATTGCAAAGAGGTCCTTGTACAACGGTTTGTGATCAAAAGTGTAACATCTCGGATTTTTCGTATTTGAATTCGTTTATGTTTAACCCGATTCAAGATTTTATTCGGGTATTTCATTATCATTAAAACACGCATTTATTTAATAATTATTGGTGGTAAATTCATTTTATATTATTATGTCCTTTAATCATGTCAAAGAACCCTTAAAAATTGGTTAAAACAGCTAAATATCGCGTTTATAGAAGTACAGGGACTACTTTTGCCAAATCTTTCCTATTTTTGACTAAATTAACGAAATTTAAACTCCAAGAAATGTTATAGCAAGTCCAAACTCGTTTTCTTGTTAAAGTTGAAATCCCTATGTTATTTTACCCGATTTTGTCATTATAAACAATTTTGGTGTATTATACTTAATCAAAATTCATTCCTAAACCCTAAAATAATATGTAAACATCAGCCTCCATCTCAATTTGTTTATATCGTATTTCCATTGGTGTTCTTCTTCAATAATCCTTAGTATACGGTTTGACTTTCAAGCTTTAAGACCTATTGACTCGTGTTTTCTCATTGTTCTGTAATTTTTCCGGGTAAGTTGTCTTCATGAAAAAAAGTTGTTTTTTTTATCTAAATAGCAAAAGCCCTCAATCAATTTTACTGATTGATGGGGTTTTGTCGGTCAATTGCTTTCTGACCCGTTAAGGGCAAAATAGTCAAACATATTTGACTTATCGATTTCTCTACTTTCTGGTAGCAACTAGTGTACGGGCCAGAATACTATTATGTTTATTTTGAAATTTTGAGTGTACTGGTCAGAACCCGACTTTCGACTCGGAGTTCAGATTTTGAACAGTACCAGCTCGCTTAAGTCTTTAAAATATCGTAACTTGAGTTTTATAACTCCGTTTAACCTGATTCCAACTGCGTTGTTCTCGGTTTTAATTCTAGTTCATTTTATCAAAGTTACAGGTCTGTTCATGTCAGATCATTCAGCTCTCTTAAAGCTCGAGACTCGTTTAATATCTTTGTTTTATCGTTTAACTCGCCTAATTAATAAGGTGAGTAATCACTCCCTTATTTTACGGCTTTTAAACCTTTTGGGGACCTTATGCCTACCTTATGATATTTTTATATATCTTATTTACATCACTTGCAAATCTCAAATATTGTGTTGTTGATCAGTTGAATGTTATATGCTATTTGCTTACTTGTTTATTTTAGCATTCGGAGAGGTCCATCATAATCACATTATAGTATAATCATACGACTATCATAGTAGCCATATCCCGTGTTCGTGAGGCATGGTCAACTGACACCATTATTTGTATTTATTTCGTCTTAGTAGCGATCGACCGTGTTCGTGAGTCATGGCTAAACGACACCAATTAATTGCTTTTATTTGATTGTTGATACTCATGATATTGGTTTGCATATTTCATATATAATCTATTTATTATCAAAATCTGGTGATTACTTACTCAACATATGTTGTTGACAAACATATTTTTACGTATATTGCATGATGTTTATCTTGGATGGTTGAAGTTATTGAAAAACCTAGTTTATTTGCCTTTTTAGGATATTAAAATGAACACGAGTATTTAATTTATTCGGTTATTTGTAAATTCTTTTGAATATTGTGTACTTGACTTGAGTATATTGTCACTAATATTTTATGTGAGTGCCTTGTGAGCTGTGAACCAACAGTTTGCGCTCAGGCATTCCGTCGTAGGTTGGGGTGTGACAAAAAGGTGCAAGAATTAAAGGGTAGGCTAAAATTACATAATCGGTATTTTAAACGCAAATAACTAGAAAAAGATTAATAATAAAAAAATACTCGTTGCTTTATTTATTAAGTGCGGGTCCAAAAATAACAGTTTTTAAAATGAGTCGAATTTTCGGGTTTTCAAATTAACGAATGTTTCACAAGAGTTAGCGAAAAAATGGACTCTTTTGTACTCCTTATTAAGGCCCCAATAACTGCACAAAACCCTTTAGGGCCTGGACATATCGCTATCAACCTTGAAGAACCAAACAAACACAACTAGACACACAAAAGTAATGGTTTTATGAGGGCTGCCAAGACCAACAACCCAACAATAAATAAGAGCCATTGGATTAGAATTAGATCAACCAATAATATGCAAGCACAAGGATTGATCTCCCCTATATAAAATAGGCGTTTATACCCTTCAAGCCACAAGACTAATGCAAACTTGGCCTCTAGAAACCGAAAATCAATATTAGCTCCTGTCAAGAAAATTAGTCAAGAGAAAATGAGTATAGATCCCTCTCTAGACACCCAAACTCCAATATACAACTTGGAGATGAAGCTCCTACCTGATCCTTAAACCCTTCAATTGAAATCACTTAAATTGGATGAGTTTTAGACCACCCAATCAGTTATGAGACAGAACTGTGCAGATCCAGAGCTGCACATCTACCTTTTATTCATCTCTATGTTTGAAGTACCAAACAAACTCTGAATCACTTGATTCTTTTAAAGACAAACTAAGAGGTTTAGAACAGAACGCCGACGCAGTAGTGGATGCAGCTTTGGCAACCATTGGGTATGTGAAAGAAGATATGAAAGAGAAGGCCAAAAGATTAAAAATGTTCATGAAGCTAAGGGTAATCCCTTAGGTAGAAAAAGGGACTGAAACTATTTTGGATGACTGGAAAACCTCAATGGTCTGGTGGCAATTTGGACTTAAACCAAACGCCGTGGACTATTTGCTTGTAGAAGACCACCATGGTAAACCTTTTCGGGTTTTAAGTTAAGTTTTTCAGGGTGCAAATAAGCCAAATCAGCCACCGTTTTTTTCTGATGCAAACAAGCCGAGCTGCCAGCTGACTTGTTTAATAAATAAGCCCAAGGTCGAGCTTCATTTATAGCCAGGTCGCGGGCCTACCATTTATTTATTTTTATAATAATGCTTTAAAAAATAATGAATAATATATATATATATATATATATATATATATATATATATATATAGGGGAGGGATATTTTGAGAACCATATTGAGTTGTTAGAACTTAATAACTCCATTCTTGGTCACACATTTAATTAAATAGATTGGAATATGTTGTTGAGATTAAATCTAGCAAAAAAGTCAAAGTATGAGAGAGAATAAAGATGTAAGTGGTTACACTAACTTTTACGCTCGTTACACATGTGTAAAAAGTCGACTCGGTGCGTAAAAGATTATGTAATTTTTTTACGTGTATATAACCTACATATATTACGCATGTGTAAAAAAATTCAAAAAAAAGAAAATCGTTACACTGAGTTCTTTCGAGTTCTTAAAACTAAGGGTTCTTATTTGAAATCTCCCCTATATATATATATAATTATAAATATACAAATTAATTAATAAAATTAACCTAGGAATGTGATTTGGATCTTTACGGGGGAATAAACCGTGAAGAATTAGAGGAATTTGTGAAAAGGATGACAACCGAAATGTTTGTGTATGTTACTCAAGGACTGATAATCACTCTGGTTGTGGCACAAGCGGTTGCTATGGCCACGAAGAGATTGACCAAGGGTGTTCCCGGCATTTGAAATTGGTGCAGAAAATACCAGTTCAGTATACATGGGTCTCATTACTTTGGGAGTTTTGCTTATCCAAAAGGCAAACGACTAAATAAGTAAAAAGTAGTGATGAAATTTCAATTTCAAGGGTGTTGTTTGGTGTTGTTTATGTTTTGTATTTCTAACTATAATAATTATGGAATGGTAAAACCCATAAATTGTATTAAAGGGTATTTTTAAGATCTATGATATTGGTTTCATAAGTTTGTTATGTTTTAAATGTTGAAGGAAGTTTTTATCATTCTTGACTTGAAAATTTAAGGCCGTGTGTTACCATTGTTAGGTGAGTTGCTGTTGTGCGTCAAATGGAATTTTTGGATTGATTCCACACTGTTGCCACTCTCCTCAGTCCTTAACGCCCTATAGCACCTTTGTTGGGTGAGTTGGCATTGTGCGCCACTCCACTACACATGCTACCCATAGAATAAGTTTGACTTGTTTAATTTAACAACGTTATATTTTTATAATTTGTATCTCAGTAAAATACTATATGTTATAATTGAGGCTGGATCAAATAGAAAATATGTTTTGTGTGAGAATGGTAAGAACCAATTACATGTGAATAAATAGAAATTATTAATTAAATAGAAAAGGGTATTATGGTAATTATCAAATCCAATCCATTCCTATTTTCATGCAGCGTGATCGGCATCAGTTATAAACTTAGTTTTTCTTTTATTGCTGCAACAAAAGAAAAACAAGTTGATGCCATCAACACAACTTATTTTATTAAAATAAACACACAAATATGAACCACAACGCATCATACAAAATTTTCAACCAACACATAAATTTGAACATCAACGCATTAATATCAACACAAATTTACGAAAACAACACAATTGTTTACGACATCTACACTTCACTAAATTCATCATTAGCATCACCAACAATACTATTTAAACATCACCATTAACATATACACAGATCTTAAAAACATAAAAATCATCAACGCCAACACCGACAATTTGAACATCAAAGCATAATTCAGAGCACCAACAAGAACAATATAAGAATGTCTAACATAAATTTAAATAGAAATAAATAAATAAATAAATAAAATATAACAATACCAATACATTTATGTCTAACAACACCAATTTTATGAACATAATACATCTATGATGAATACAAACACCTTATCTAACATCGCAAACCAACAAAAAAAAAAAAAATTCAAGTTATACGTTCATCATCAAGACATACCAAATTAAGATCCAATTACAACTTCAACATACAACATCATCGACAAAACATGCGATTAAACAAGCAATTGGGTTTTTAAAAAAAATCGAAGGCTAAATGCACATGCACCGTCGACAATTTTGTCATTCGCCATCACCGTTTCACCACCAATCACGCCACAATTTTAGTTTTTTTTCTTTTTCCAATAACTATAATCAACACTTAATTAAGGGTCTCACGAGTTGGGATTCCATGGATTATCTTCGAATTCATCATCTTAAGATTCAGCTGGGGAGTTTGTACTGGTTTAGGAGAGGTTATAAGAGCGTGGCTGATTTTGTGGGGTTTTTTTTTTAAGCAGAACTCTTTACATTTTTACCTTTCTAGCCCACGTTTTCTAAAAAGAAATCAATATTGTTTAGTTGACAAAATCTAATCCATTGGATTTTAAATCGAATGGTCAAGATTGTTTCTTACTATTCTCACATAACACATGTTTTCTACAGTATCCATCCTCTGTTATAATATATGAATTTAAACATAAATATAATTTGTGTCTCGTTAAAATATTGTGTGTATAATGTATGAATTTAAAACATCAAATGGTAAAAAAACATATATATTAGGCACTTATGGAGCATCAATTATATGAATAATAACTCAACAATATTGTAGAGATAGAGATTGAGATCGAAACGAGTCGAGCTCAAGCTCTGTGTTAGTTAAACGAGCTCGGCCCATTTACACCCATAGCTTTTGGTTTACTAAGAAAATTAAAGGAAAATTTCAAATAAAAGATTATAAAAAATTAAGAAACACAATTTTGTGATTTTTGCCTCTAAATTGAAGGATCTGGCAGTTTGACTTTTTAAAGTCAAACATTTGCAATTTATGCTTCCAACCTTCTTCCGGGTAATTCACATGAAGTTTTCTGTTTTATTTACATTATTTAACATTATTGGGATGGTTCTCTTCCTTAAACTTCACTTGATTAAATGGTTTCATCATCTAAACCCATTATTCTTGAGTTTTAGAGTTCATACTCGACTCTTGGGGGTTTTACTCGTTTAAGGTTCTAAGTTCATGTAATTTCTGTTTCTATAAGTTTTTTAAGTTCGTTTTGATATTTTAGGCATGCTGGAACTGAGCTCGATCTTATAACAAGCATGGGGCCGACTTTAACCAAACACTCGTTTAAACCCGTTTAAGGTGTTTATGTTTGTTTATGCACGTTTAAAATACACGAAACTACTTAGCTTCTGTATTTTTAATTATTTTTCATGTTAAAGGCAGATTGAAAATGGACTTGGTGAAATATCAAGTTTAATTCTAAAATCTTATAAGTTTGAAAAGACTATAAATTTGAAAACCCTATAATCTTTTAAGTTTGAAAAGACTATAATTTAGAAGCACTTTTTGACCCACCTGTTTGAAGTGAACCAGTTTGATACTCCTTTAAGAAACCAATATCGATCTGAACTCATTTCAATCATAATTCATTTCGATCCGAACTTATTTTACTCTCAAGACTTATCGAGCAAAACTTGTTTTAAACTATATATGAACTTGACCCGACTGTTTAAATTAAAATAAAAACTAAAAATACATGAAAATGGGCAGATTATGACAGATCCCTACAAGGTGCACGTACTGTTTATCATTAATAGCTTTTACTCACTCTAAATCTTTAATGACTACTTTGTTGAAACTACCCTGGTTGAAAATGACCTATTTGATATCATTATATATATTACATATAAAATATATTGAATGGATAAAATGGTAATTTGCCTTTTTTTAAGACGCTCAAAAGGAGACGCCGTTAAAATTTATTGAAGTTCACCTCAGGTGAGGTGACCTTCGGAGTCCATCTCAGGCAACTTACCCAATTAATTGCTCCACGATGTTTGTGGAATGCAACGATTCAACTGGTTCAATTCGCCAGTGATCAATTACGGTTATTGATTTCGAAACCGCCCAATCAAACACTGCAATAAAGAATTCCAATCAACCATCATCGTCCCATTCAATCTGCATAATAGAGGGCATTAAACACGCGAACGGTTTTTTATTGAAGTCCTGGGGTAATTGAAGGTCTGATTTTCAATTCTAGCTATAATATTATAATAAAGTACACCGTGGGCTAAATTGAAATTGTGTGCCTCTTTTGTCGACAACCAGAACCCATTCAATTTTCATAGGTATGTGTTTTATTCTCAATCTTTTTCTTTTGTTTCTCAACAATTTTAATTCAACCTTGTGTATAATTTGTGTATCGACACCAGTTCATAGGTTTGCTTAATTGAAAATTTAATTATAATCTTGGTATTTGTTTAATCTGGGTATTCTTAGCAGGGGATCAACATGAGTCGAGGCCAAAACTCTTCTATGATATTGATATAGTTTGACTTGTAAATATTAAAGTTCATAACTTTCTTTGTATTCAATGAAGAGTTTCATATTGTGTCATAATAGTTCTCTATGATATTATTATAGAAATGTTAATTCTGATATAATAATATAAGGCAGCCATCCTCCCACACCACCTTGGATTTTCATACACCACATTTTTTTCTATACGGCTCGTATTGGACTATACGGTCGTATAGCACCTGAATAAGGTCAGATTGTGTCAGAGATTGTCGTTCATTGTTTATAGTGCCTCGTATAGCCCTATACGGTCGTATAGATCTATACGGGGCGTATAGAGCTATACGGTCGTATAAACAATTTTTTTGAAAATTTTAAATATTAATTTTTTTTTATTAATACGTTAATATACCAGTATAGACCTATACGGGCGTATAGGGTTATACGGCCGTATAGGACTCGACGGACATAAGCTAGGGTCACGTGGATGATGGATTGGATGATTCGCAAGGCGACGGAGGAGTGCATTCCAGTTCCCATGGTGCCGGATATACCTGGTTCACCACCGGCACCGGAGCCACAGGCGCAGGGGCCACCACCACAGTAATTCTTATTTTATTTTCAGTATGTGCACTATTATGAATTTTATGTATGTGAACCACGTGTTAAAAACTTGATGTATTTTGGGGTAAACTGTTTACTTTTATGCATGTAGACCATGTGTTTGGAGCATGATGTATTTTGGGGTGCACTTTTATTTTTATGTATGTGGACTAGATGTTTATCAGTATGTTTTGGCCAAAATCCTATACGGCAGTGGTTAACAGTGGTCAAAGGCGGGCTGACTTTTTTTGCAAAAGTTTTCTATACGGTCGTATAGCCCTATACGACCGTATAGGTGTTATGGTGTGTCAGATAGCCCTATAGGCTCGTACTATACGGTCGTATAGGTTGTAAAAAGCTAATTTTCTATACGGTTGTATAGCCCTATACGGCCGTATAGGTGTTTTGGTGTGTCAGATAGCCCTATACGAGCCATTTAATACCTATATGGCTCGTATAGTTATATACGGTCGTATAGATTGAAAAAAGCTGTTTTTTTTGTCCCCCTATTGGTAATGCGTAGCCTATACGACCGTATAGGCCTATACGAGCCGTATAAACATATGAGGGTGGTGTAGGATGATCACATCCCTAATATAATGGGAAAAAAGGAAGTTGGTTTCCTTCCATTTAAAAGGCTCTCACTGATAGCAAAGCTACTAGCCAAATAGTCAAATACGAAGCATCCATGAGACGAGAACGGGTCATAGCGTATTCCTTTTCTCATCAGGTAAATACATTTTACAAACTTGCTCGCATATTAAATGATGTTGCTTTTATAATATTTGTTATAATTCTTTCTAAAACAACAACAATGGAAGATATCAATAAGAACAGCAAACTTGCTCTCCATGGACCCCACAAATTCGCAATGGGGTTGGATTTGGTTAGAGTGGTACATGGCGGGCCGCCCATGGGAGACACACGACGAGAAAAGTCAACCATTTGTTTAAAATAATATTAACATTACCGGAATGGAAATAGCAAAATCTTACGTGCGTCGGCTTTTATATGCGAGTCTTACTATGGAACCGGATCAGGCCTGGTTGATGATTTGAAAAGTGTGTTTAGTGGATGGTTTGAGATGAATAAAAGTCATAGTATCGCGGGGTCTTCTGTGAGAGATGATGAGAGTATGGATAGCTCGCTTTCGGTTGGTTTTCACATGGCGCAAATGAAGTCTGTGATAGCAAAGTTAAATGGGCAGAGTATGTTGGGGCCCGAGGAGAACGGGCATGTTCCAATGTAGTTTGGCCTTAAGAAAGGTATGGGTACACCGACGCAACATTCGGATCCACCTAAAAGAGCTATTTATACATTCGTTTAAAGTGATTATAAACCATTGAACGATGAGAAATAGCCATATTTTGATCCTCGACAGCAACACTACATTTGTTTACAACTTATTTTCAAGTGTTTTTTATATGATTATTCAAATTATTCAACATGGTACACACTGGTTCTTATTTGTTCGGTTATATATTTTTTGGTAATTTTGCAAACTTTTTTTTTTCTTTTGCATACAGAGATATCCCCATTGCAAATGCTCTAATATGCCAGATTGAAGCACAAAAGAGGTTACAAGAACACTTTTAGGTACATAACTTCTACTCATTTGTCTCACTAAAGCCGTCTTTGTTAAAGGGTAATTTAGTAATCTCATAACATGTTTATCCAGGTACAAAAGAAACTTCATAAAGCTAATTATATACACGAGGATCACTTTATGATCACTATTATTATGCTACAATCTATAATGTTGTGGTTGTTATTATTTGTATTTTCTTTTTGCAGAAGTATTGGACAACAGCATACTAAGCTGAGCTGCTATTAGAAGGTAAACATAAAGTTTTTAATGAACGCTTCATGAACGTTAACGAACACAAATGAGTGTACATGAATTTAAGGTAAACGTGAATACCAATATATTGGCTTAGAAAGTAAATAAATAAAACAAACCTAACTTGTGATATTAATACACTATAATAGTTTTGCCAGCAAATTTATATATAACAGATTATAGTTTGACTCATATGTTGGTCAAACAATTAGCCTTATAACTAAATGGTGTTTTGTTGGTTGATAATGTTTTTTTATATACAGTTTAAATATTATTTGATATAATTAGCTTTATGACTAAATGTTGTTTTGATTGTTGATATTTTTCATATAAACTTTTTTAATATAATGCAAACTATAGCATCCGTTCCTGACCGAATTCCCATTGCTTCCCCGCCGCAACGCGCGGGCACTTATGCTAGTAGATAACTAAATATAAACTTTGAAGTTAATAAATGTTTTTCACGTCTACCGTTTTGATGATTCTTTAACTATTGTTGTTTGAATAAAGTATTAGACTTGTCCTTCAATTTGATGAGATTGATCATTAACACTCTTGATCTTTTCGTTAAGTGGAGAAATCTGCATATAAATATTATTTCAGAAGCAAACTAATAAAATTTAATTTGGTTAAAAAGAACTTATTAAGTTATAAACCAAGTCAACAAACTTAAAAATACCTTATAAATATTGTGGTGAAAACTTCAACCTATCGAAATTCTGCATCTTTGTGGCATTTCTAACCTGTTTCACTTGACATAACTTAAAGTCTATTCATTCAGGCAATATATCAAACACTTGACGTGCAACCTTAGACACAAACATATATATTGAAATCTTACCTTGTAAAATAGCCAATTAACATCAGCAGATTAGGGTTTCCATCAATATAATGATGTTTGAATAACAAAAAACATATTTTGAAATCGATCGAAAGATGATCTATGTTACATAAATTGACAAAGTTTAAGATTTAGGGTTTCAATCAATGCTACAATCGATGCAAAGATCGCAGATTAGATGAAAGAACATAATCAGATGCATACCTTGTTGATTGAAACCGTGAATGATGATGTTTAACTCTAAAGAAATCGATGGGATTCAGGGATGAATGGAAGAGTTTTAAGAATGACAGATTATGAACGATGATGTTGTTTGAATAGAGATTAGGGTTTCTTGAGAAAGAGTGTTGAGTAAGCTGGGCATATTGATGGGTTAGTTTGAGAAAACCAAGTAAAAGGAATTGGTTAAGGATTAGGTGGCATGTGAACAAAGAGTCGTATTTGAATGCCATGTGGAAAAATGAAAGAATATGATGAATTGTAAAATAATTGGTTGCTGAAAATCCACTCATTTATTATATAGGTTGATAGATTATTATTTTTATGTTTGATTGGTTAGGTTTGCAATTATAATCTTTGTTAATTTTCTTTTCAAATTAATAAAACATTTGTTTGTCTTATATTTCTTTTTTTTTTCACTCAACACGTGTGTTACATGAGTTCTAACCTAGTATCATAATAATATAGTATGAGACTCACTTCATCAAACTGAGTTAAATAACAACAGAGATTGAAAACTAAATCACATAGAAATATGCAATATGAATATGAGTTGAGTCTAAATAAAAAGTAAATTTTTTAAAAATGTTAGGAAGAAAGATATTTTGGTCTACTAATTTAATCATAAAAATTTCTTTACATTTTCACTCATCTCCTAGAATCGTCACAACTCCACCACCATCACAACCGTCACCCACCACCACCACCACCTCGACGGAAAACAATCGCTGGAAAATCCTCTAGAAAATTTCGCCTGAAAATTCGTCGGAAAGTCACGAGAAAAGTTGCCGGAAAGTGGAAAGTCGCTAGAAAGTCGCCGGAAAAAGCACATGTAAAAACACTATGAAAAAAACACGATAGTAAAAACACAATGAAAAACACAATTTGATAAAACACAGTTTTGTAGAACATAATTTTGATAAAACACAGTTTGTAAAAAAACCCATTATTTTTTTTTAATCTTATATGATAATATGGTACTCATATTAAAGATAAAAAATACTCGTCATCATAGGGATTTTTTTTATATAAAAATGTCGTATAAAAAAATTATTGACGCTTTAAAACAATAAGAAAATTGATATGTGATTTACACATGAAAAAAGAAATTAACAAATTTGTTATTTATTTTAATATTCACTTCATTTCCCCATAAACTATTCTCAACCATATTCAAAATCAGTTAATTAGATAACTTCCTGTTCTTTTTAAACAAATAATACTTGTTCTTATAGTAACCCAAATATAATGAAATAAAATAGTGACATGAATATCTATCAATCTCCAAGAGACGTTGACCCACTTTGATAGCAATATGTGACTTGGATCGTACGTACACGTATACCACTGCTTCAATTCGATTATTCAACACCCCATACATTCAATCTCTCTCTTCTTCTTCTTCATAATAATAATATTATTAATATTATTGCTGCAATATTGTAACATCCGGAAATTTCAAAGGTAATATTAATTATATTACTTATTAATAGATGGGAAGTTTACTCGGGTTATCAGGAAATAAATAAAAGAAAGTTATGTTTAGTTATTTAATGTCGAGTAAGGAACGGGTCTTGGGCTTAGTTATTTTATGAACTCGGCCTGTCTCGACCCGTAGGAAGCCAACCCGAGCCTAACCAAACCCGTAGTATATAAACGAAAGTTCTTGACACTTCCACCATTTTCACCATCTTCCTTCACTTACACCCACCCAAACACTCTCATTTCTAGAGAGAGAAGCTAGAGAGAGAAAGTTCTCTAATCACAAATCCGAGTCCACAATCTTGTTCCTAATCGTTTTTGGTAAGTCCCTCTCGAGAATCATCCGTTTTCATAACCATTTTCGACCTCAAATCGAGCAAAAACTCCCATTTTCGTAACTTGAGTTTTCGGGTCAAAAACCGCCTTGTTTTGGTGTCAAAATGCAAGCTTTTGTGTTTAAAAGTACTAGGAATCGATAGCCCTTTCAATCCCGAGCATTTCCATGTCAAAAACTTCGATTTTGGGTCGAAATCTGGAAAATCCGGAAAAACCCGTAGGTTTCTCCGTCGCCCAGCTTGAAGGAGTCGAATCAGTCCATTCGATCGAATGAGTCAATCGAACCAGTCCATTCGATCGAATGAGTCAAGCGAACCAGTCCATTCGATCGAATAAGAAAGCAACCGAATGGTCTCCGCCTCATTCGACCGAATGAGATCCGTATTCGATCGAACGAGTATCTATCCGATCGAACGAGTGCCATGTTCGATCGAACGAGTTTTCCCAGCTGGTTCGATCGAGTGTGTGTCTAGTTCGATCGAGTGTGCCTCAGATTCGATCGAATATGTCCCTATTCGATCGAATCAAGCCAGAACCAAGTTGTTTCCAAGTTCGCCTAAGGTTTAACTTCGCCTGAAGTGAAGTTCGTTTATAAAATGAATTAAAAACCTAATGGAAAATGTGTTAAGGCAGTTATCGAAAATAAAATTTTTCCAAGCTGACCTGGCAGCTTAACCCCAGCCAGGGGCTCTGCCCCTTGGACCCCGCTAGGGGCTGCCGCCCCTAGAACCCCGCTGCCAGGGGCGCTGCCCCCGGACCCCCGTTCGTTGTGGGTCATATATAGATAGAAATACAAACGAGTAGCAGTAGTTAATTGATATGTGTAAATATTATACAGTTAGCCGAGCCCAGTTAAAGAAAGGAATTACAATCAACGGAGAACGTAACCGTGTTCAGGTGAGTTTCTAGCCCCCTTATGTGTTATGTTTTCGGGGCTGTGTGCATACTCAATATGTTGTTAATACGCTTATCCTAAGAGATAAGTGTATGCCTTATGTGAATGATATGATATGTATGAATGATTGCTTGATGTTACGTGAACGATCTTCGGATATTGCACGTACTGTCAGGTTGTAACGCTATGTGTAAGGTAAGTATGATATGTATGTTTACGTGTATGAACGCGATAAAGATAATAAAAGAAAGAAATGATAATGTATGGTTGTATGGTAACGAAGAGGGAATCGAACCCTACTAATATTCGAGAACTAGGGAACCGAACCCTACTAATGTTCGAGGAAAGAGGGTACCGAGCCCTAATAATACTCGAGGAAAGAGGGTACCGAGCCCTAATAATACTCGAGGAAGGAGGGTACCGAGCCCTAATAATACTCGAGGAAAGAGGGTACCGAGCCCTAATAATACTCGAGGAAGGAGGGTACCGAGCCCTAATAATACTCGAGGAATGTAGGGCGTAATGCTCTTTATAACATAAGATATGAAAGTAAGTTAATACAAAAGAAAGTAAGAAAGTATGAAAGTAAGAAAGTATGAAAGTATAAAAGTATGAATGAAAGGATGAATATATTGTTATGTGAATGGTATGATTATGTGATTATCTAGAACTCACTCAGCGTAGCTGACTTTTAGTATGCACGCAGGTGAGTAGAATGAGGCAGCTCGCTTGAGGGGACACATGGCACTGAACGAGAGTCTGGCATCTGAAGACTTGTGATGTGTTAACTTTAATGCTTTAATGTGAAAGACAATGAATGTTTTGAGACCAATTATGAATTATGTAATGTTTTATGAAAGTTTTACATTCCGCGTAAATGTTTTAAATAACTCTGATATTTAGAACTGTGTTTATGAGTAAATCCAACACGAAAGTAGGGTTACCGGTAACGGGGCCTTACAAGTTGGTATCAGAGCATAAGTTCGAGAGATTTAAGCATCCTACATGCTTAGACTCGAACAGAAAATGGGATTTAAGTAAGAAAGGAAAGAAGATGCCAGTTCAAGAATGCCATGTGTCGCTCAAGCAAGATCAGTAAAGGTAAGGTGTATGATTAAATGATATATGTTAATGAGAAAGGAAAGATATGAGAACGTCAGGGATAGGAATAATTGATTGTTTGATTTGACAAACTGCTTAAGTAGAACCAGCACAAATAGACTCATAAAGGGAAGTGAATAGGACACGGAAAGTAACGTGATCAGCTAATCACAACTGGCCACTGTTATTACCTGTTAGCCTTACTATCCTTGTACTAGATAGTTCCTTGAGTGATGATGTTTGTGTTTTCCCTTTTAGACTACGATGGCTGGAGCAAAAAGGTTTGTTGGTAAGGGAGGTCACACTGGACGTCCTCTCGGAATACGCGTTGTCCGAGAACCTTCTGAAGAACTAGTTACTACCACGAAAAAGGATAAAAGTGAAACTTTGCAAGGACCAAGCAGCAATGAAGGGTATCAGCTGGATCCTGTTACTCAATTTGCCATTTCTTACGCTGTAGCTGCTGCAGAGAAGAAAATTCGTACTGACAAGTCTGCCGAAAACCATGCAAGGGCCACTGAGAAGGCAGGAGGAGACGGAAAGAAGGGTGATGATTATAAGGGAGGAGCGAAAGGAACCAAAGGATCTGTAGATGTCGTGGAGTATGCGGGGAAGAAGATACTAAAGGTCGCGGGAAGGGAAACATGCAAAGTGTGCGGGAAGATGCACCTAGGAGAATGCAAGGCTGGTCCAAATCAGTGCTACCGATGTGGGAAGAAGGGACACATAACTCGTGATTGCACCGAGAACCAGAAATGTTATAAGTGTGGTAAGTCGGGTCACTTAGCTAGGGATTGTGGGGGAGCAAGAACGGTGGGGGAAAAGAAGAAAAAGAACCCAACTCCAGAACCAGAGGAAGCCGATGAGGTGGATCCACGCAAAAAGAAGGCAAGGCAAGAGGGGTTCACTGCTTGTGAAAAATGTGGGAAGAGACACCCCGGAGAGTGCAGAAAGGGATTAGGTGTTTGCTACAGGTGTGGAAGAGCAGGACATTCCTCTGGGGAATGTAATGATTACCATAGGTGTCACAACTGTGGAGGACGTGGGCACCTAGCAAGGGATTGCAAGAAGCCAAAGGAAGGACATGAAGGAGAAAAGAAGGAGAAGAAATGGGCTACCTCTGCTAAGCGGTCTGGCGAGATGGTGACAACAACTGATGAGAGGAAGGCCAAAGTTGGGAACAAGGATGCATGTAAGACGTGTGGGCAAGTGCACCTGGGAGAATGTAAGACTGGGACAGACAGGTGCTATCGGTGTGGAAAGAGTGGGCATTATTCTCGAGAATGCCCTGATCGTCCAAAGTGCTTCAAATGCGGAAAAGCTGACCACATGGCTAGGGATTGCAAGGAATCAGGGGCGGTAGGTGCGAAAGGATGAAGACTTTGGGAAACTGCAGAGAGGAACACCTGATGAAGGAATAATTGCTCATGCAATGGTTCTATTAAATTACATTTGCTTAAGAACTTGTTTTGTGTTAAGGTTTAAAACTTATGTTTATCTGTGGTGTGTAATTATTTTGAGTTTGGTTAAGAATGATTATCATGTTATGGTGAAATGTTGATTTAGACAATAGTGTTAAAAGTACTAATCGAAACCCTTAGAAGGATGAGATGAGTCTTGGTGCATCGAGGGTCTCATGGACAAGCTACCTTAAATAGCTAAAACACATGACCACCATTCGATGGCTGTAAAGTCGGAAGTAGGAAGGGTAACTCAGAAAGCGAAAGCAATTCTATAAAACGTGTAAATGTAAGAAGTTTTCCTTTTATAGGGAATAAGTTAGGTTTCGGGGACGAAACCTCTTTAAGGAGGGAAGACTTGTAACATCCGGAAATTTCAAAGGTAATATTAATTATATTACTTATTAATAGATGGGAAGTTTACTCGGGTTATCAGGAAATAAATAAAAGAAAGTTATGTTTAGTTATTTAATGTCGAGTAAGGAACGGGTCTTGGGCTTAGTTATTTTATGAACTCGGCCTGTCTCGACCCGTAGGAAGCCAACCCGAGCCTAACCAAACCCGTAGTATATAAACGAAAGTTCTTGACACTTCCACCATTTTCACCATCTTCCTTCACTTACACCCACCCAAACACTCTCATTTCTAGAGAGAGAAGCTAGAGAGAGAAAGTTCTCTAATCACAAATCCGAGTCCACAATCTTGTTCCTAATCGTTTTTGGTAAGTCCCTCTCGAGAATCATCCGTTTTCATAACCATTTTCGACCTCAAATCGAGCAAAAACTCCCATTTTCGTAACTTGAGTTTTCGGGTCAAAAACCGCCTTGTTTTGGTGTCAAAATGCAAGCTTTTGTGTTTAAAAGTACTAGGAATCGATAGCCCTTTCAATCCCGAGCATTTCCATGTCAAAAACTTCGATTTTGGGTCGAAATCTGGAAAATCCGGAAAAACCCGTAGGTTTCTCCGTCGCCCAGCTTGAAGGAGTCGAATCAGTCCATTCGATCGAATGAGTCAATCGAACCAGTCCATTCGATCGAATGAGTCAAGCGAACCAGTCCATTCGATCGAATAAGAAAGCAACCGAATGGTCTCCGCCTCATTCGACCGAATGAGATCCGTATTCGATCGAACGAGTATCTATCCGATCGAACGAGTGCCATGTTCGATCGAACGAGTTTTCCCAGCTGGTTCGATCGAGTGTGTGTCTAGTTCGATCGAGTGTGCCTCAGATTCGATCGAATATGTCCCTATTCGATCGAATCAAGCCAGAACCAAGTTGTTTCCAAGTTCGCCTAAGGTTTAACTTCGCCTGAAGTGAAGTTCGTTTATAAAATGAATTAAAAACCTAATGGAAAATGTGTTAAGGCAGTTATCGAAAATAAAATTTTTCCAAGCTGACCTGGCAGCTTAACCCCAGCCAGGGGCTCTGCCCCTTGGACCCCGCTAGGGGCTGCCGCCCCTAGAACCCCGCTGCCAGGGGCGCTGCCCCCGGACCCCCGTTCGTTGTGGGTCATATATAGATAGAAATACAAACGAGTAGCAGTAGTTAATTGATATGTGTAAATATTATACAGTTAGCCGAGCCCAGTTAAAGAAAGGAATTACAATCAACGGAGAACGTAACCGTGTTCAGGTGAGTTTCTAGCCCCCTTATGTGTTATGTTTTCGGGGCTGTGTGCATACTCAATATGTTGTTAATACGCTTATCCTAAGAGATAAGTGTATGCCTTATGTGAATGATATGATATGTATGAATGATTGCTTGATGTTACGTGAACGATCTTCGGATATTGCACGTACTGTCAGGTTGTAACGCTATGTGTAAGGTAAGTATGATATGTATGTTTACGTGTATGAACGCGATAAAGATAATAAAAGAAAGAAATGATAATGTATGGTTGTATGGTAACGAAGAGGGAATCGAACCCTACTAATATTCGAGAACTAGGGAACCGAACCCTACTAATGTTCGAGGAAAGAGGGTACCGAGCCCTAATAATACTCGAGGAAAGAGGGTACCGAGCCCTAATAATACTCGAGGAAGGAGGGTACCGAGCCCTAATAATACTCGAGGAAAGAGGGTACCGAGCCCTAATAATACTCGAGGAAGGAGGGTACCGAGCCCTAATAATACTCGAGGAATGTAGGGCGTAATGCTCTTTATAACATAAGATATGAAAGTAAGTTAATACAAAAGAAAGTAAGAAAGTATGAAAGTAAGAAAGTATGAAAGTATAAAAGTATGAATGAAAGGATGAATATATTGTTATGTGAATGGTATGATTATGTGATTATCTAGAACTCACTCAGCGTAGCTGACTTTTAGTATGCACGCAGGTGAGTAGAATGAGGCAGCTCGCTTGAGGGGACACATGGCACTGAACGAGAGTCTGGCATCTGAAGACTTGTGATGTGTTAACTTTAATGCTTTAATGTGAAAGACAATGAATGTTTTGAGACCAATTATGAATTATGTAATGTTTTATGAAAGTTTTACATTCCGCGTAAATGTTTTAAATAACTCTGATATTTAGAACTGTGTTTATGAGTAAATCCAACACGAAAGTAGGGTTACCGGTAACGGGGCCTTACAAATATGGGTCAAGCGCTAGAAAAGCTTCAAGGTAATCTTCATTTCTTTCTTAATTAATATCAATTTAGATTTATTTGAAGATCCATCGTTTTTGATTTATCAATTTGAAGATCAATTAATTCCGTTCTCATACACACATATCATTTTGGATTTGGGTTTTTTTATTTTTTATTTTTTGTAGATTAATTGATTCTGTATGATCTTTTGGTGATAAATATGTAAGCTTTGAAGTAATTTGAATTCTTTGTTTCCTGTTTAAAGATTTTGCCCTTTTACTAGACACTATTTCTGTTTATTTTAACTTTTTGTTCAATATCATGTGATTTTTTTTTATCACTTTTTGGGTCGATTTTGGGCTAAAACCGAAACTTTGGTTTTTAAATTTTGAAAACCATTCAATTTTAGTTTTGTCAAGCTTGAAAATTTTGGGTGAAAAAAAACTTGGCCAGATATAATGAATTTGAGCCTAAAGAAATCATTATGTTAATTAATAAGTAACTGATTCTAATATATTTGGGCTAAAATATTTGAGCAAAATATTTATTAAATTCTTATAAAATTACTTAAAATAAAAGGAAATTTTGGTTCAGTTTTTTGTTTTTATTATATGCAAAACCAAAGCCGAACACATACACCCAAACCGTTGGTTTTTTCGGTTTCATGTACTCCCCTAATTTGATGATTGAACATTTGGTGTAGGTAAGCAATGGAGAGAAAAACAAATAAGAAAAATAAGTGACAAGGTTTTTGATTATTACAAGAATGATTCCGGGCGCGCAACGATGTCATTTGAAGACTTATACATAGCTGTCTTACTCGTATACAAGTAAGATGATTAACTTTCGGTTTCCAACTGTTGGTTTTTATTTATATTAAGGAGCAATGTAATCGGGTACTTATGCAGTTGATTCGTTTTGATTGTAGTGATATCAATAAACGTTTGCCCGGGCCCCACTTTGATCCGCCAACGAAGGATCAAATCAGAACCTTGATGAAGGTATAATATTAATGTTACAACAATTAACAAGTTAATTAACTTTATGCTTTTTAGTTAATTTGTTTTTATTTTTAACCTAGGAATGTGATTTGGATCTCGACGGGGGACTAAACCGTGAAGAATTTGAGGAATTTGTGAAAAGGATGACAGCCGATACGTTTGTGTATGTTACTCAAGGACTGATAATAACTCTGGCTATGGCACCAGCAGTTGCTATGGCCACAAAGAGATCGACCGAGGGTGTTCCCGGCATTGGAAAAGTGGTGCAGAAAATACCCAGTTCGGTATATGCAGGTCTCATTACTTTGGGAGTTATGATGATCCAAAAGGCAAACGAGTAAATAAGTAAAAAGTAGTGATGAAATTTCAATTTCAAGGTGTTGTTTGGTGTTGTTTATGTTTTGTATTTGTGACTACAATAATTATGGAATGGTAAAACTCATAAATGGTATTGAAGGGTATTTGTATATTTGTAAGATCTATGCAATATACTAGTATGTACATAAGTTGTAAGATGGATCATAAGTTGTTACAGGAAGGAAGTTGGTTTCATAAGCTTGTTGTGTTTTAAATGTTGAAAGAAGTTTTTATCATTCTTGATTTCAAAATCAAAGGCTGCGTGCTACCGTTGTTGGGTGAGTTGGCATTGTGTGCCACGTGGAATTTTTGGATTGATTCCAAACCGTTGCCACTCTCACGCCTCAGTCCTTAACGCCTCATAGCCCCCTTGTTGGGTGAGTTGGCATTGTGCGCCACTTCACTACACATAGAATAAGTTTGACTTGTTTTATTTAATCACATTATATTTTTATAATTTGTATCTCATTAAAAATACTATATGCAATGTATGGATTTAAAACATAAATATAATTTGTATATCCATAAAACTGTATGTTATAATGTATGCATTTAAAACATCAAATGGTACAAAAATATAAATATTAAGCACTCATGGTGTGCATCAATTATATGACTAATAACTCGACTATGTTTTATACTTGTTAATTACATATTTGATGTTTAATCCATGCCGATTTACCAATTTTTTAAACTAAAAACAAGAATCGTAAAAAGAATCTCTACTAGAGGTGCACAAATCTGGCTCTGGCCCAAACCGCTTCAGATCGTGTCAACAAAAGTCAAAACCAAGCTCTACCAAACCAAATGCCAAGTTGGGTTGGAACACGCTTCTGACGTGTGAAAGAATCGAATTGACCACTTTAAAGCCCGGTTCCAAACGATTCCAAAATTTTAACGCATAGCGTTCCAACCCGAGTTCAAATCTCACTTTACGAGTTGAGTCGGTTCTTTCTAATTAGTCTCGAGACCCAACATCTAAAATATGGGCTCGGCCCAGCCCATTTAAAGCCCAATCCTCTTGTACCTCCAAATCTCCAATAGAATAAAATAACATGACAGCAACTAAAGCAACCAGCATTCTTTCAATCTTTCTTCTTCAATCAATTCAATTTCAATGGCCAATATTTATAAAATCCAATCCTCTTGTATATGTATATGTATAATGTTTATATGTTGTATTGAAGTTCTTTCAAAGTCATCTCGCCGCCCAATTTCTGTAAACATTTGGTCCAATTATAATGAAATTGTTGTTGATTCTCATCTGGGTTTGCTTAAATTCTGCTAATTGATGCTTGTACTGTATTCAGGACACTGAGATTCGAGAAAAGAAGCAAAATTGTTACGCAGAAGTTGAACTGTAAGCTCAATTCTCTCATGTTTAATTCCCCCAAATTGTTACTATCAAGCTACCTTAATTATTTAGGGCTTGTTTAGTTATTGAGCCCGAGCTTTGTATGGGAAGATCGTTTAGGCTCGTCGAGCTTTAACGAGCCTTGTGTAGTTTTAAGTTTTAACTCTTTGATGAGCTCGAGCCGAGCTTTGGCTCGTTTAAGGTACTGCACACGAGCTTGAGCTTAGCTTAAGCTTTTTAAGGTATGTCGCAAAATATATAATCATAAATAAAAGTGTATATAGGTTATTTAATAAATAAATAAATAATAAACGAGCTGAGCCCGAGCTTAAGCTTAAAAAAATGACTTGCGAGAGCCAAGTTCAAGCTTTAGAAAAAGAGCTTGAAACAAAACGAGCCGAGCCCAAGCTCGAGTAAAGTTCATGAAATTTTCACCTTCTTTAGTTCAAAACACATCTAAATTCAGCATACAGTAATTTAATAAGCTAAGTCCATATGAGTTCATTAGTTTGGTAATTCGATACGGGCTGGGTTAGGTCGACCTAAAACATTTTTATCCAAAGTTTTATGAATTCTTTGTAAATAACTATTGTGTTAAAGATTATTACAAAGCCCATATAGTTCCAATATTAATATTTTTATTGCGTAAAGCAAATGTTTTATGCATTAAAAGTACAATGTGGGCGATTTTTGGTCCGATCGGCCCATTTCCTTTTTAACCAAGTTTTTATGTCTTCATTACCATTCATATTGATTTTTGGTTTTATATTTGTGGGTTGGAAAGTGGATATTGGGATGCAAAATGCAAGTCTTCGATGGTCGAAAAGGAGAATTGTGCTTTAAAATGCTTGTCACCTGCTTGCTATGAGCTTATTTATGAGAGTGATCCTGTAAGCAACACTCAAATTTTGTACATTTTCTGAATGATACTGTTTTTTTTATTAGGACTCTTGTTTATTTATTGCTTGATGATGTTTGTATCAGCTGGAAGAAGGGGAGAGAGATTATGTTAGAAGTCAGGAGTACAAGTACTGTATGCACAGGTTAGATCCATTACACTTATGACTTTAGTTACAAAGTAATATGTTAATAGATTCCTAAATGAAAATTTGTACACTTGTAATTTTAGTCACTTAACAGTTTTATTATTAATCGTTTTTCAAGATTGTCTTTGGGAGAGAGCTTGGAAGGTGTTAAAGGTTCTTTTGAGTGAAATCCATTCCAGACAATTTGATGGCTAAATTGTTGTTTGCAAAAACACATGAAAAATGTAATCTTTAAGGGTATAAAACAGTTTGTTTGTGTAAAGATTGTCATGTTGTACCTGTTGCTTAAACAATTGTACTTTGTTAATTGTCTATGCCTATGCCTATTCAAAGAACTTCAATTTCATTGCAATATAATCTACAATAAATATACAATGAAAATTCCCCATTACAGTACTAGAATGCAGTATTTATTGAACATGGTTTAAAAGATAGGGTTAGCAGTATTACACATGCCAGGATTTCTAATACACCAAAGCGGTTGAATCGGTTCGGCTTTCACCCCGCGGCTAACCATTCTATGTATCCACTCACTTAACCGGTCAGTGGCATCCGCGGACCGCTTCTTCCCCGTCTCATCCCGGTTCCCGGACCACAATGATTCTGCCAAAGCCGAAGCCCGAGGCCACACCCGTGAATCAAGAACCGTTGGGTCTGCCTGCTCGGACCACAAAGCCACCTCACCACCCAAAACCAGCTTTGCCTCGGTCTCATTCAGCCCGTAAGTAATATCATAATTGTATATCAGCTGCCATGTCTTGAACGGCCCGCACCAGGACCCGCCTTTTTTCTGGTCAAACCCAGGCGGTTGGTCATACGCGCTATTGTTCCCCGTGAAATCACCGTGCCCGCAATCCAAGTAATAATAATCCGACGATGACACGATTGTTCGGTAACCGGCTGACACAAGTCTTTTTGTGTTGTCGGGCCCACCATTCCATGTCTGCATGATTGTGGTCTCGGGTGGGAGAGTCAACGGGTTGACTTTGATTCCTGTGTCGAGAATAACGTCCTCCCAGTACACTGTGGTCCGGTTAAGCGACACGATGTATGGATTCGTATTGTTGATGAAAATCTCAAGGACTTGACTGAGGGTCCCGTTATTGGCGAGGAAGGCTTGGATGGTCGGGTCTGCTTTCCAACAACCTGGGACGATCTCATCGGCTCCAGCATGATAAAATGAATCTGGAAATAGCGTCGTTGTTTCTTTGACTACGTTTTTTACCACGTCATAGGTTTTGGGGATTAACGGGTTTAGGTGGCCGGTTCCTGGCTCGGATGCCAACCGGTCTTCCCATTGTGCACCAGCAGGCCACCAGAACATGTTGGCACAACTTGCAATATCCGGGTAAGCTTCTGCCCATGACCCTGTGTGTCCTGCAAACAAAAAGCAACTTCTATTTGAAGAAAATAAACATGAGGGCGTCGGTTCGTTTATAGGTCGGTTTTGGGTTCAAACCGAATCAAAAACCAAGAAAACCGTTTGGTTTCGGTTTTTTTATTGTTTGGATTCCCATTTACAATTTGGGCTGAAATTTTGAGGGAAAAAAAGTAGCCAAAATAAAAAACTTGGTCTTAAATATTTATGTTAAGTAATGATTAATTAATTATTATATATTTGGGAAAACTATATGGATTACATTATTTATTATATTTTTATTAATTACTTAGCATTCAAAATTAAAAATGAAAATTCATAATTTTGGTTCGGTTAACCAAACCAAAAATTCAATTTTATGAAAACCTAAAATCAAACCGTCGGTTTCTCCATGAGTACAGTTATCCCGAGTTATCCCGATTCGATCTTTTTAGGAAAATGACGGTGTTTTCAACAAATCACACGTCACCGTATAAAAAATATTTGCTTGATTTGACCAGTTTCTAAAAATTCGATGATATTTTTTGCGAGTCCCGACCAACTCTTATGATCCGTTAATATTATTTGTGGGTTCTGTGTGAATTTATGTGAGGACCGACGATATCTTTTGTGATCCAGACCAATTTTAGTGAGTGGACGAATCCAACCAAATTAATGTGTGCCCGAAGATAATTCTTTTCAAGTCCCGACCAATTTAAATGTGATTTGCAACACTTCAAAAAAATTAAAATAAATTTTCATTTGACGTCTTGTAATCGATAAAAAGCACTGCCATAGAACATGTGCAAACATGACGAGTCTGACAATATTTAAATAAACATCGGATATTTTCTCAAATGCCTCCAACCAAGTTTACATAAAAGGGTGTTGTTACCTATTTAATTAATCTTATTTGAATCATTAAAATAATAATAATTTAAACAGACTTAACGTACCCGGCATATCAATCTCCGGCACAATCCTGACCCCATGCTCCAACCCGAACTCCACAACCCGCTCCACATCCTCCCTCGAATACTCCATACCCGACCCATACGACCCTTTACCCGCCAACCCAGGCTCCGACTCCAACACCAACGGAAACGACTGCGAATCCGTTATATGCCAATGAAACACATTCAACTTATTCGCACTCATCGCCCCGATCATCCGCATCAAATCCTCCACCGGGTAATAGTTTCTACCCGTATCCAACATCACCCCCCGGTGCTCAAACACGGGCCAGTCCGTTACCACCAACCCCGATGCAATCCGGGTCGGGTCGCCCCATATCAGCTGGGAGAACGTTTCCAATCCTCTCATCGCCCCCCACACCGTCTCTGACGTCATGCTGGCGGAGAGTGACGTCATGCCGGTGGTGTGGTTAGGGATGGTGAGAGTGTAGGACTCGTTGACGGAGTGGGAGAGTGGGGCGGTGACGTCATTGACGGAGATCGTTAACGTTTGTAACGGCGGGGTGACGGTGAGGTTGAGTGGTGGAGGGAGTAAAGGGGTGTAGTGGGTGGTTTGGATTTGACGGAGGTAACGGTTAACGGCGGGAGTTAAGTAACGGTGTGACGGAGAGTTAATGGTGAAGGATGGAGAGAGGAGGATTGCATGCGGGGTGGTCCATGTTAAGGATCGTGGGGTGGGCCATATGTTGATCGGAGATGGGGATCCGACGGTTGAGATTGAAAGTGTTAGTAGTGAAATAAAAAGAGTGTGAATATGAAATGACATTTTGGAAGATGTTTTTTGTGACAAGTGTGAGTGTGATGAATGATATGGGATGATGTTTATATAGATATATAGTCATGTGGTGAGTCAAATGGAAGGAAGAACTTTGGTTTTTTTTTATTTGATTTTGTTTTTTTCATTTGTTGTGTTGTGATAGGCTTAGTGAAATAGTTGTGTTTTTTAACAAAAACGTTTTGTTTTTATATTGTAGTAGAATTCCAAGTGAAACTTACAAGTGTGGTAATCGATGGAAACAAAGAAAGTAATTAGCAATCTTAAATCAAAAGAAGAGATAATGACCTATTAATTCTTATAAGAATATGTTAACTTGCATTTAAAAATTCTTAATTACTTAATTTTGGGCATACACGAGTCCTACTTAATATAATTTTATCAAAGCTAAAAACTAGAGATCGGACCATAACATTGCTATTAAAGATGAAAGGAATGCACCTTTTGCATCTCTCGAATTTAACGCATCCCTCATACGTTCATATCGGCAGATCAAAATTTTATGTTTCTGTATCTGACCCATCTTTAAGCCTTACATTACAATTACCCATCTCTAAACCTTACAATACATTTTCCTAATTACTTTCACCCCTTTTCATTGTGTGTTTTAATGTTGTACGATGCGTGTATGTTCTTGGAGGCCTAGTTTTTTTTACTAGGTCTCTCCTTTTTAGTTTTAATCTATACGGTTTTTCAAAAAAACTATGTCAATGTGTTACAAGTAATAGAGCAAAGTACAAGAGATTGAAAGAGGAGCATGGAGTTGGCCCTCGAAATGGCACTATGCTCTGTACCAATGGTAGCGAGCAGGTGTTTCTGCTAGTCCCGCTACTTGTCCCACTTTCACCTTCACCTACTCCATCCAAATTAAATGATTATTGATCTATACATATCATGCTTAATAGTATCGATCAATAATCATATAGATCATCAATCTTTGTATTTGATTGAAGATTATTGATAGTATGATTTAAGACTAACATTGATCATTGTAAATTAACATTGTGTGGTATGTTAAAAAGATTTTACAAAGATAACCATTATACAATATAAATCGTGTTTGAGGGTCAGGTTATTATATAAAGGGGGATGAAAATAGAAGGATGAGAATAATATAAGGGGAAAAAAGAAGAAAAAAACTCTCAAAAAAAATAATAAAAAAATTCATAACTAAAAATTAAAAATAAAAAAGTAAAAAAAAAATAAACAAAAATGTTTTCCCAGTCTTCCTCTTTCTAAAAAACGACACAACGTTGAGGAAAAGAGATATATCATTGTGTATTTTTGTTTATTTTCATCATTGATTGTGTCTTTTTTTTTTCATGATACTGTGTCATTTTTTCTTAGTTTTGTGTTATATTATACAACTAGGATAGTGCCCTTGTTACACACGGGTAAAAATATTTAAAACGTCATATATATATATATATATATATATATATATATGTATATATTATAAATTTAGTAAAATGCAAATGTCATATTTATATAAAAAATGATACATTTACATAAATTATGAGCATTAAATTGTATTTTAATTCAAATACAAAAACATACAAATACTAACAATGATAAATAAAAAGTTAAAACATCTTTATAACTTATAACACGAGAACAAAAAACACATATTAATTGAAAGTTAATCGTCTAACTAAAATCAGCATCCAAAATGTCATGTCTCATACACAATAATTAAAATACAGCAAAAATAAACATTATGTAAATTTCAATATAGACACATTAGAAAAAAAAAACAATTAGATCAGAGTCATACAAATACGTAGTTTATATGAATTAAACCGCTACACATACCTGATCACATGAAGAGTATTCACATTTAAAACCAAGTATTTTTTTCAAACAACCTTCATGTGTACTTGAACTACATCATTCACATGAATCCTTAAAATGAGATCTCTCGCTTACTGGATGCCCACATAACGAAAAATGAGGAATCTAATACATGTAGTCAAATTAGGCGTATTAAGAACAAAAATCACAATATATAAACAAAATTTTAAGTAACAAACAGATTGAACATCATATCGATTAACCGATAATTTTTTTTTTAAAAGAAATCATACTTTTAAACCTTAAATATATTAAAACATAAATCGATAATAGGAATAGATTAAATATCAAATCTATTAACCGTTGGTATAAAAAATCATGCAGTTAAAACCCTAAATCCAGTAATAGTGAATCGATTTGATGTTGTTCTTCACAAAAATCGATTAAACACTAAAATATAAATCATACTTGATAATTGCAAACGATGAACATATTTGATGATGTTTGGATTATGAAACCGACAAATCATGAAGAACCGGTTATAGATGAGACGAAGAATCTGGTTACAAATGATGGGGAGCGTTATGATTTTTGAACAAAACATGTGCCTTTTAAAGAAGAAACGATAAACAATTTAAACCAAACAAATTTAATAAGTCTTTTAATTTTAATATTAATTAGAATAATTAATATCATAATTACATTAATAAGTTACAAAAATATAAAAGTCAATATCATTGATTAAAATTTTATTGTGAATATGTGAAAATATGTGGAAATTAGATTTATGGAAGGTTGATGACATGGAAGCCTATGCGAACAACCTAGGTGAATGACATTTGGACAAAATTGTGTTGCTTTAATATATTAGCTAGATATTGTGTCACATTTTGCTCGGCATTGTGTTATATTTAAGATCTATTATGTTATTTTTTTATTTATCATTGTGTTTTTTGTTTATTTTCGTCATTGTGTTTTTTTTCTCGACATCGTGTCTTTTTCATGTGTGTTTTTCTTAACGAGAAAGATGTGGGAAACATTTTTGATTTTTTTACTTTTTTTTTGTTTTTGAGCTATTAATTTTTTATTATTTTTTTAGATTTTTTTAAGGTTATTTTTTAGCTCACAAATCTTTATCACATTTATCGCTTTTATCTTTTGTATTTTAACATTTTCCTCATGTCTGAAATGAAAATATATTATAGGTGTAGAAACCTATTTTGTAACCGTCGAGAAGGGTACATGTATCTCATTTGTGCTGAAATTTGAAAGACGAAAGTGACAGTGTGAGAATGATAACATTTTATTCCAGATTTTATATTAATATTGTTCAAAACTTAACATTCAATTCCATGACTCTAAAAGTCTAAATAAATCATATATTATTAAAACGACATACAAAAATATATACTTTATAACAATATGAAAAATATTTCATAACAAAACAAGCACAATTTATTGGCTTATCGGACAAAATTCATGTGACAGTAGAAGTTTTATATCTTATAATATAAAGAAAAATAAACCAGATTAGTATATGTTAAAATCTAGTTGCTAAGAGTATAAGAAACTATTATATGTTAAGAAAATGACTTGTGGAAATTGTATCAAACAATGAATAGTAGGGTAACAAGATCGAAAAATTCATCATTTTGAATAAAAATTCCGCACTTCATAGTAATTTTAAAAAACAAAAATAATTTGGCCTAGTAATACTAAAGTGTTGGATAACGTTTTTTTATTTCTGTGTAATAATGGTTCAAATCTCATAGTAGACAAAAAAAGTGTATAATGTAAACAGTTAAAATAAAGTGAAGCGCACATGTGTGACAAATCATCCGTTAAGTTCTTTGTCGATCCTATATTTTCCTTATTATAAATCCGTAATACATACTTAACATTTCGATACTTAATATGACTACTCTAAGATCTTATACAATTGTTTTTTCTTTTTACGTCACATTTACATTAATATAATTGTTTTAACAACTCATTTCAACCAAAATAAGTCGGTTCAAACATAATTTACTTAAAAAAAGGTGTCAAAGGAAAAGTATATTCGATTTTTCATCAATCCAAACAATATAAATAAAAATGTTTCATGTTGTACTAAATGCGAATTCTTACACCACATCGCACCCGTCACTATTTTTATAATTTTGTTTGCTATATAAAACAATATGTATTGCCATTATTATCGTACTCGGTAAATTCTATTAATAGCAAAGCTATGATAGGGTCTGAGGAGGGTAAGATGTAGACGGTCTTACCTCTACCCTGTATTGGTAGAGAGACTGCTTCCGGTGAGACTCCGACTCAAAATATATGTCGGGCACGTTCGTTTCACAGAATTCATGGGAATTCAAAGGAATTGGAATTAAAATCCCACGACATGGCGTGTTCTTTTCATTGGAATTGGAATCTTAATTTCCTTTTGATGCGTTCAGTTGTCAAGGAATTGGATTCCTTCAAATTCTTTTAAATGATGGGATTCTAAATTCTTCCAAAATGTGAAGGATTTCAAGTGAATTTGTTGGACTCTTTTCTAAAGTTTTGTTTTTTTTTTGTTTTGTTTTATTTTTAACGAGAACAACGAATAAAATATTTTGGTTTTTTTACTTTTTTTTGTTTTCGGTTTATATTTTGAGTTATAATTTTTTCATTATTATTTTTGAATATTTTTTTGAAGGGTTTTTGATCTTAATAGAAAACCCCTTAAAAAATCATTAAAAAAATCATAACACAAAATATAAATAAAAAACAAAAAATCTAAAAAAACTAAAATGTTTCCGTCGTGATTCTCGTTAAAAAAAAACTCGATTTCAATTCCTTTGTCAAACAAACACACCAAGAATGAAATTGGATTTCAATTCCTTCAAATTCCAATTCCTATTGGAATGTTCTGATTCCAAATCCTTCCAATTCCAATTCCATTTCATTCCGTGAAACGAACGCACCCGTTTTGTATATGATGATATTAAAAAGGGAAATAAGTCAAATTTGCACAAGTAGTGTGTATTTATTAAATGGAGGGTGCCGGCGAGCAGTTAAATTACTCAAGCACGTCCAGTGCAATTTTCTTCTCATATAAAATTTTAGACATACTTTACGCTATTAAAAGATTGACGTCCTTGCAAAATAACCATGGCACCGCCTTATATAAAAGCAACACAATCTTAATTTCTTTTTTAAACAAAGTATATCAATGACAAGTTTAGAATAAAAGTTGAAGGCTAAAACAATTTTTTTTTTCATGAGTATCTATCTAACGTAAAATTAAAAAGAAAAAAACTGCACTAAAAATGTACTTCAACGAGAAAGCTGAAAATAAACGAGTAAAAGCTGATACAACACACCGTAAGAGCCCGAACAGGTTCACCGACCTCACAGGAAGAATTAGCTCAACTGATTGCACAACATGTTAACGTTGCTCTAGTACAATAGAACATTGACCGACATACTAACCGCAGTCAAGATCAGAACAATGGCAATGGAACCAGGAACAGTACTATAACATCCCAAATTCAATTCACCTTTGATATGAATTAACTGAAGAGGTTCGTTTACATCACTTGGAAAGTTTGGGGTTTGATTGTGTTATTTCTAAAACTTGAATAAAAGAACGAAATTATAAACTTATGGATCATTCTACTTCTCCACCAAGATGGCGTAGAGAGAGAAAGGGTGTGTAAGGGAGAAAAACCTTATCACCAACCTTATTCCCGTTTTAGAGTGAACAACCAGCAGAGATCGAATGATTACAGAGATCTAGCCATCCAATCACTCTCAAATTTTAACCACACCTTCAAGTATATAAATGAAGACTTTAACCACTTGAATCTTAAATCAAAGGCTTGAAAGTAGGTTTTTACGCTAGAACCGTAAAATGCATAAAAGCAAATTCTAGTGAATGTTTAGGGTTTCAACGCCGGTCGTGGCGGTTTCCGGTGGCGGCGAGCATAGGTATTTGTAGATCACATCAAGACAATCACGTGGCCTTTTGAATCACTTAAATTGGAGCTGGTTGATATAGTTTTGGGCTATTCGAGTGTTTTTTAACACAATGACAAAAATGCAGGTTTTCTATAAAAAAAGTGGTTCATTTAATGTCAATTTGTCTTGAAAGTTGGTAGGATGATAGTTCAGATCACGATTAATGATAGAGTAACCAATTTGATAATAAATGAGTTAGTTGAGTTGGGTCTGTTAAGCGAGTAGAGTTCAGTTCATAAAAAATGGGTAAACGAAAGCGGTTTGACGCGAAACTCGTCATGATGGTAAATCGAGTACACTAAATTAAGAAAGTTTCAAACTTTACTTAAAATGAGCAAACATGTATGAATCTAGTTATGGATTAATTGGTATACCAACATAGAACTATTAAAGAATGAATGAGTCATGTATGAATGTTTGAATGATGTGATTTTTATTATGAATCGTATTTTATGAAAAGAATGATAAAGAAGAATCTATTGATTACATAAACTATAACTCACTCAGTGTGTAGCTGACTTTTAGTATGCATGCATGTTTTAACAAATGGCGTGGTGAGCTTGAAATGCGTACGAGACTATCCATATTGAAGAATAGATTAGTAAATAAAGTGTTTATGTAAAAGTTTTAGTTTCTGCTGCATTTGAAAGTGTAAATCTCTGATGTTAAACTGAGTTCATGAGTAAATCCAACGTTCGGCAAGGTGCTCGGGTTCGGGCCTTACAAGTACCACGAGCGGTACTGGCACTGGAACTGCTATAGGTAACCCCTCAAGTAAAAAACAGGATTGAAACTATTTTAGACAATTAGAAAACCTCAATGGTCCGGTAGCAATTTGAACTTAAACCAAACATGAGGGACTATTTTTGCACTTTTAATTCATGAACCCTAGATTATAGGTAAACATCTGCCGCTTTCTTTGTACAACTCCAAACCAAACATTAAAATCATCACTGTGACATTCGTCATTTTTCAAACTCGAAACCTACCCCATTTAAAATTTCAATAAAATCCAGATCCGTTTTTATTAATAAAAGTTGGATTTGTTTATTTTATTTATGATGTTAAAATTCATTATTATAATCTAATTAATTACAAGTTTCATTTCATAGTTTTTTTATCTTTTATGCATTTTATACCTTTACTTCTCTTAATTTATCATAAGTTCCATATTACAAACTTTAATCATGTTTTGTTATTTATTCAAGTCATGCATTCAATCCAATTCATGACCAAATTTATTAGTTTTATGTTTTGATTAACATTTTTAAATCTCCTTAAATTAAAATTCTTATGTTACAAATCAAAATTCCTATGTTACAAGTTCAAATAGAAGTTATATTTTATAATATAAAGAAAGATAAACCAGATTAGTATATGTTAAAATCTAGTTGCTAAGAGTATAAGAAACTATTAAATGTTAAGAAAATGACTTGTGGAATTTGTATCCAACGATGAAATGGTAGGGTAATAAGATCGAAAAATTCATCATTTTGAATAAAAATCCTGCACTTGCTAATAATTTTTAAAAATAAAAATAATTTGGCCTAGCAGTATAAGGTTTTGGATAACCCTTTTCATTTTCACGTGATGACGGTTCAAATCGCATAAGAGACAAAAAAAAAAACAAACAACATGTACAGTTTAAGCAGTTAAAAAAGAGTGACGTGCACATGTATGACAAGTCATTCCTCAAGTTCTATGTCAATCCTATATTCTCCTTATAATAAATCTGTATTACATAACATTTCGATACTTAATATGACTACTCTTAGATCTTATACAAAAAATTATTCTTTTCTTCTTTTTATTTCACATTTACATTTCAATCAAATCAATAACTCGGTTTGAATATAATTTACTCACAGGAAAGATGTCAATAATCAACTGTAGTATAGACAGGCAGATAGCTTATGTTTGTAGCTCGCTGGTTAGGCCGTATAACGCCTATTTGAAGTTTAAGGCGTTTCACTCGTATAAAAACTCAAAGCGATTTATCTTGAATAACTTGTTTGTTAGGTTATATAAAGCTGCTTTGTTATTTGAGACATTTATATATAGGGTAAGGTTAAAATGAAAACCTATTTGAGTTGTGAAAACCTGCGAAAACCCTATGTAACATCGTTTTTTTTTTTTGTTACATGTAATATATGTTGTAACATTTAATACAAAACATCGAAACATCAAAAAAAAATGTTTTGTTATTTTTTAACATTTTTTTACTAATTTTTATATATGTTTTCAGGAGAGAGAAAAAGTTATATTTATATTTACATTTTTATTCACTTTAATTGTGGACCACAAGATTTAAACATTAATTAAAAATATGTGGTTGAGAATGAGTTTCTAGAGTTTTCACAATTCAAGTGGGTTTTCATTTTATACTTAGCCTTTATATATATATATATACATATATATATATATACACATATACATATATATATATATATAAAAGAAATATGCGTGCAAAATCAACACTAGGAAAAAATGGCTAACTCATCTAGTCATAAGTTCAACGAGCTCAGTTTCTAACTTTGGTAGGAAATACCGAGTCAAGCTAGCATAGCTCGAATAATTACCGGCTTGATTTGGGATTTTGGGTTGGTGCTGCCTCAACTCTAACCCGCTCAATGAACGGTCTTAGATATGGGCGAAGCTTAGTGAGGGCCAGGGATGGCCCTGCCTCCCCCTTCCCACCATCACCCGACGTTCTCGTCAAAACCTAGACATAACAAACAAACGAAAAGTATATTCGATTTTTCATCAATCCAAACAATATAAATGCCAATGCTAAATGCCAATTCTGTACCACATCGGGCACCCGTCACTGTCTTTATAAGTTTGTTTGCTATATAAAACCATATATGTCTTGTATTTGATGACATTAAAAGAGAAATAAGTCAAATTTGCACAAGGAGTGTGCATTTGTTAAATGGAGGGTGCCGGCGAACAGTTGAATTAAATTACTCAAGCATGAAGCACCCCCAGTGCAGTTTTTTTTTCATATATAAATTTTAGGCATACTTTACATTATTAAAAAAAACTAGGTTATAAACCCGTGTACTACACGGGGTTGAGTATAAAAAATGTTGTATAAAATGCTAAAATTAATAAAATTTAATAACAAACAAATACATATTATTTCCGTATTTATTTACATTTCCAACTTACAAACACTAGCTAGTATACTAAATTGTTCAAAATCTTTTCCTATTTCGATCAGAATGCTACTTAAAAAAATCTCGCTATCAGCTGTCATATCATCCACTTCTACTTTCCATTCACAGTTTATACCACTTTAACAATTAAAGTTACAATACAAGATCCAAATAAACAAACGAAATGGTGAATGGCGAACCAAGAGGGGTCTTGCAACACAGGTGATTGTCAATATTAATTGTTCATGTAATTTTGATAATTAAACCTCACAACATATACTTCAGTTTTGCAATAAAGAAAGACATTATTTGGTTACAATGAGAAACATAAGAAAGTCGATGCAATCGTCTATGCAAGTGACTTTCAAATGAGTGATATCACAACTTTCATGTAACAGCAGTTGAGACATGTAAAACTTTTAGGGATACATTATTATTTATTGTAATAAGTCAATAGATAATGTGAAGAAACACTAAGTGACCCCGGCAGATTACGGATAATCTGGGGGTTAAATAGATGTTTCCCACGAGGGTTAGGTCCGGCAAAGATGGTTGTTCTTCTGATGACCTGCAAAACAGACACCGTGAGCTCGTCACTGAGAAGGGGGGGTACCTCCTTGTGACCACCCTCCGGCGTGAGAATCAGACTAGATTGCTCTTAAATATAAGTGTATATTAAGAGAAATAGCTAGAGAGAAGATAATGTGTTTATACCATTCCAAGGTGTTGGAGTATTTATAGCCGAAGGTAGGTGTCCAAGAAGGTACAGCTGGCTGTATTATATTCCTTTTCTACCAACTGTGGGCTACGCACGTGCCGTGCTGGTGGTTGGTGGGTAGGCAGCGGCTGATGGTGACATGGCCGGCTGTGTACTATTTCTTTTCCACCAACTGCAGGCTATGCACGTGCCACGACAAGGGTTGGTGAGTAGGCAGCGGCTGATAGTGACATTAAGTACTAGAGCGTGCTGCTCGTCGTACTGTTGTCAGTGAGCTGTCGCAGCTTTGGTCAGATCTTTTGTCCATACCTTGGCAGGTATAGTACAAAAGGTCCTCCAGTAGCGTACGGACTGGCTTATTTGGGCGGGAGAATTCCCGGCTTTGGGCGGGAGTATTCCCGGCTTGCTCATTCCCTCTACAGGTGACATTACTGAATTATTTGAGAGTTAATGCCTTGTGCGTGTAGCCTTGCTGTGCGGGTAGCCTTCCCTGATGGCTAGTATCCGTAGCTGCGGGAACAGGCGGAGTACGTCACCATTGGGAGGCTTTTCCTTCGGGAACAGCTTGCGTACTGCGCGTAAGGACATCGCGTCTCTGAGCATGGTTAGTCCTGCGGATCCAGTTGGTCTTTGCGCAGACGTCCCTCTTTAAGGTGAGTCTTGCGAGTTCAACTGCGCAGACGTCTCTCTTCGAGGTGAGTCTTGCGGGTCCAACTGCGCAGACGTCCCTGTTTAAGGTGAGTCTTGTGGGTCCAACCGCGCAGACGTCCCTGTTCAAGGTGAGTCTTGTGGGTTCCAACTGGGCTCTGCTGGGACCTACCTCTTCAAGTCCCCCCAGTCCAATGTTCTTCTCATGAATTGTTAATAAGTGAGGTGAACTTTTGGACTTAAGCAAGGGGTTTTGAAAAGGGTTTAGTTTTAAGGTTTTCCATTGGGATTCTTCCCGCGGAAGTCCTAATGTCACGTGCAGAAATTCCCGACTTTTCTGCTTGATCTTTGGGTATGATGCGGGTAGGTCTGTAACCTCCTAGCAAGTCAGGAGCGTTGAGTTCCACTTGTGTAGATTCTCCATGAGGTTTTGGTAGTTTTAAACATAGTGATCAATTATGTTAAACAACCAATTCCATCTTGGAGCTTCAAACAATCTAGTTGTCAACGTTCCCGCTATGCGGGGATGTTATTTCCGTTTCCGCAAGCATGGCCCAGAAGATCCTTCTTGGTTTCAATTCCCTGCGGAGTGCTAAGTATGTGAAGGGTTTTGCCTTGACACTGTACCCGCACTCGTCTTATAGTTACTTTACTTCCAAGGTATTCCTGGCGTCAATTCCCTGCAGGTGCTAAGTATGTGAAGGGTTTTGCCTTGACACTGTACCCGCACCCGTCTTATAGTTACTTGGTTGCCGAGGTATTCTTGGCTTCAATTCCCTGCAGGTGCTAAGTATGTGAAGGGTTTTGCCTTGACACTATACCCGCACCTGTCTTATAGTTACTTGGTTGCCAAGGTAAGGGGGTAAAGTCCCGCTTACTTTTGAATCTTTTTGAATCTTTTTGAAATTCGAAGAGTTGGTGAAAGGATAAGAACAGTCCAACTGTTGAAGGGACGTCAGCGTGGTCTGACAGTTTCTTCTGACAGTTTCAGGACGTGCATGAAGTTATGGCGACGTGACAGTATATGGTCATTCCAGATGCTTTTTCAAGCGCGTGGGCGCGAGTTTTCGGGCGCGTGGCCGCGAAGTTTACGGCGCGCGTCCTGTCGACAGTTGTTGCCAGCTTGCATATTCCACATGTCATAGTTTCATTGCACCTGCGCTTTTCCGTCTCTCCCGCATTAAATTCATCGCATTCATTGCGATGAGTATATGAAGGGAGGAGAGGATGCATCTCAATTCACAGTTTCACTTCATCTTCTAAGCGATTTCCGGCGAATACTCTAACTTTTGTCGAGCATTCTCCTGAAATCGTTCTTCTTTCCATCCTCCGAAACATGTCTTCCATTCGTGATCCTGAGGCTATTGCCAAGGAGTCCGACGTGTACATCGAGAACCCGACGTCTGACAAGGACGATAAGAGTACTGCTGGGGAGTGCCAGTGTGCTCTTTCCGTCGACGTTTATCAGTACATCGTCATGAAGTTCATGCTCGAGCCCCTCGAGCCTGAGTTTCCTGAGCCTCACCAGACGGTGTACGATGCCCCCAAGGGCAAGATAGGGGTGTATGCTGCATTCTTCATCTATGGGAATCTCAGATTCTCATTGACGAAGTTTGTGTACCGTGTTTTGGAGAGACACGGTGTACACCTAACGGAGGTGCACCCGATGGCGATCGCAAAGGTTCGTCATTTTGAATGGGTGTGCCATATTCTGGGCGTTGAGCCCCGCGTCGACCGCCTGATGACCTTCTACTCTTGGAGGTGCATCCAGGGCTGGTATACCTTGGTCAATCGGATCAAGGGTTTGAAGATCTGCGCTACCGAGCGCAGTCTTCGTTCTTGGAAGCGGGAGTTTTTATATGTCTCTGCTCGCGTCGTCCCCATTGCGATGACGTTCAATAACGGGAGGGCGCTCCCTAGCCTTAACGCCTCCAATTACCAAGAGGCGGAATGGTTCGCCATGATTTCCCAGATCCAGACTCCGGTTTACCGCTTTGCGGAGTCTGGTTTGGTGATGCTTGGGATGAGCCGGGTATGGAAGGATGTTGGGGCAGAGGCGCCACAGATTCCCATCGTCCTCGAATACGGTTTGAACTCTATCCCTTACGGTATGCTTCATATCTTTTTGCTGATTTAGGGTTTTTCTTCTAACTGCTTTTCTGTTTATTTTCAGAGGGGAACAATTTGCAGTCGCTTCTGCAACCGCGTGAGAGCGGTGGTCCCGCTCGGCTGGGTACTCGTGCTCTCGACGAGAACGAGTTGCCCATCTTGGAGCAAATGGCGGATCGGTTTGTGGAGGTCTACCCGCCGGGCCACGAGATTCTGAGCGCCAGGCGGCCCGGTAAGGGACTCTTTAACCCTCGCCCTCTCAATGCTCAAACCTCTGCTGGAATTCCTCTAATTTTGTCATCTTCTGATGAGGAATCCACAGATGGTCTTTTCTTCGTGAGGAAGAAGAAAGCTGCCGGCGTGAAGGGCAAGGCGAAGGTTGCCTCCACTGCCGATCAGGGGAACCGGTCTGAGTCGGAGACCGAAAGTGAGGAGGTGGCGGGGAACCCTGGTGGTGGTGAGACAACTGTCCCGGAGGTTTAGACAGCTGTCACCTCCGATCCACCCAGTACGAAGACAGTGACCGGCGTGAAGAGGCCGGCTCCATCGGGTTCGTCCCCGCCTGTCAGAACCTTCAATCTCAAGAAAACTCGTAAGTGTAAATTAATCTTACCCGCAATTCTTTCTGCCATTGTTTTTAATATCTCGTCTTCATGCAGGCGTGGATGCTACCGCATTCCAGAGTGGAGCGGGGAGGAGCGTCTCTCGACCCATGACGGTAGGTTTGGTCAACCTACCCGAGGCGATGACCCAGGCGGCCGCGCCTGTTTCAAGTGTTGGTTCAGTTGCTCACCCGGTTGAGGCAACTGTTCCAATTGTGACGTCATCTCCGCCGGCTGTCAGTGCCATCTTCACTGCATCCTTCACTGAGCCGGCGGTGATTTTTTCTGCGGGCTCCTCCGCAGCGACGGCCACGGTTGTGAGTTCACCTCCCGTGAGTTCACCTCCGATGGTCTCTACCGCGGCGGCTTCAACCGTGCCTCCGACACCGGTGACTACCTCGTCTCCGGCCGGTTCAGCAGGTATGTTTGGGGCTTCTAGCCAATCTCTGCCTCCTTCCCATCTGCCTGACCTCTTGGATGGATATCCCTTAGGTTCGGGTGATGGGTTCGGCGGCTACCGGCATGTTGTCGACCCTACAGGTGCGTAGGGTTATTTTGGCCTCTTTTTTTATCATCTTTTCCTAACTGTTTTTTGTTTTTACAATGTCGGATTCCAATGAGGTGTATGTTCCACGGTGGAACATCCGCCGGGGAACAACCCTTCGGACGGCTGTGGACCGCGTCGAGTGGGCGCGTCACGCGGCCCCGAGTGGCGCGTTGGGGAAGCCATGTCCAGCTACCAGGAGGGTAGGCTGACAAATGAGCTTCGGATTCTCCTTGCCCGGATGCAGCCGCGTCGAGTTGCTTTGTCGTGAAAACGACAAGTTAAAGGCGACGCGTATCCAAGAAGTGGCTCAGGCGCGGGCCATCCGAGAGGAGAACAGGAGACTTTCCGCCGTTGCTGCGGAGAAGGAAAAGGCCTTCAAGGCCCTCGAGGTTGAAGTTCAGGCCCGTCTCGAGGCCCGTTCCAAGGATGCCCAAGCTGTTAACGAACAGCTTCGGTTGGCTAAGGAAACTGCGCGGAACGCGACCGAGAGGGCCACCAAGGCTGAAGCTGTTGCTGAACCTCTGCGCGCCGAGAATGAGGAGCTTAAAGCCAAACTAGAGAGGCTCCAGCAGGCTCATGATGCCTTGGCCATGGAAGACGCCAATAAGCTTCAAGAGATCTTGGACCAAAGGGGTATGCTTGACCATACTGAGCGTAAGCTAAAGGGCGTTGAAGAGGCTGCTGCTAAGGAAGTGTTGCTTGCCAACCTTAACAAAAATGAAGCCGAACGCGCCCGTAACCAAGCTCAAGCTGCCCTCCAGGAGGCTCTGATCACCAAGGAATGGCTTCTACGAGAAGCGTTGTCGCAGGTATGCGTAGCTTCGTAATATCTTTACGCTTTTCTTTGTACTTAGAAAAGGTTTTGATACTTTGTATTTTTTTTTGTTGTAGGTTGTGCATCGGATTTTCACGAACACATCTTATGACGATGCCATGAGCGCAGCCCTCAACGCTTCCCATGAGGATGGGGAAAAGGCTGGTTTCTTGCTTGGTCTGGGGTTTGTTGAGAAGGGCATCCCGCCTTCCAACTTCCCTCTTTATGACATGGACATTGAAGCTGCCTATGACCAAGCAGTGAACCAGTATGCTGCCTTCCCGCATCTGGTGGTGGAGAAGGTGAACGAAATTGCTGCTGCTGATGATGGGCTAACCATTCTCAAGACTTTCCTTGAACCGCCACAGCCAACTGATGGTGCGGGTACAAGTGGGTTTGGAGGGAGTGGTCCTGAAGTTTGAACCTTGAGATCCCTTCCCACCGTTAGGATAGATTTATATTTCTGTAGGCGGGTAGGTACCCGGCCATTCTTGTAATGCTTGAATTTTTTATGAAATATAAATGTTTGTGCGGGTAGGACCGCCAATTTCACTGGATGACTTGCTTTATAAACGTTATATGACTTGCTCATGCATATTATAGCTTAATTTGGCACTTGTTTTGCCGCATAAACAATATATGATTCGCTCGTGCATACTTTAGTTTAACAGCAATTTTCCAAGTGTTTTGAATAAGTTAACCGTTCGACGCGCGGTTGTCAATAGGTTAGTGTTCAGTTTCCTCTATCATGATTGTGCGGGTAGGACCGTCACTTTCATTTAGTGGGATGACCAGTCTTCACCTATAACTGACCTGCGTGAAGGTTTGCCGTTTTTTGTGTTTATGCGGGTTTTGCCGCCGTCCACACACAACGACGTCTCCACTTATTTATGCGGTGAATACCGGCATCAGTGTTTTGAATAAGTTAACCGTTCGACGCGCGGTTGTCAATAGGTTAGTGTTCAGTTTCCTCTATCATGATTATGCGGGTAGGACCGTCACTTTCATTTAGTGGGATGACCAAACTTTACCTATAACTGACCTGCGTGAAGGTTTGCCGTTTTTTGTGTTTATGCGGGTTTTGCCGCCGTCCACACGCAACGACTTACTTCCCCACTTATTTATGCGGTGAATACCGGCATATCAGTCTGGAAAGTTCATAAGTATAAATGTAAGACCATCAGCGTCAATGTGGTAAGGAGAATCATTTCCATTAGAAGTGGCTCTGGGCCTTTTCTTTACAAGTTTGGAATTGATCTACATGCAACCTGTGTAATTGAACTCCCATGTTCTTGGGATGGGGGTGTCATCGAGCCTTTCGAGCCGATATTCACCTGGTTCGGAATCTCGTTGTTTACGCAGTATGTAGTCTCCAACATTGAAGCTGCAGTTTCATTCGTGTTTTCCCCAACTGGGGTTCTACACGCATTAGCCTGCTCAGCGTTCATTACGCCACGAGGTGCGTGAGTTTCCCATCTCTGACAAATGCTTCGACGATGTCCTTCAAGTCTAAGCATTCCTCGGTGGTGTGGCCTCTTGTCATGTGGAAGTCACAGAATTTGCTTTGATCAGCGTTTGGACGCTGTCGGATAATTGGAGCCTTTGGCCATGGGAGCCTCTCGGTGGCGAATATCTCGGTGACGCTTTTGGTGAGTGGCGTCCATCTGGAATTCCGGTTCGCTGACTGCATGTTATCCTTTCCGCCTAACCGAGGGTGCGAGCCGGATGAGGTGTCAAAGTTTACCCTTGACTGCCAATGCCTAGCTTCCTCTTTTTGTTTAGTCGGGCGGTGAGGACATTGTTTTCTCTTGTTTTCTAGGTGTAGAGGTTTGTGCTCTGGGGAAGATCTCTACCCAGTTGCTTTTCCGTTTCCGCGAAGCGTTTAGCTGCTGTCATGATGGCATCCCACGTGGATGGCATGCCGTCTTTACCCGTTAAGGTGCGGATGAGCTCTAGGTCCTTCGCGCCCTGGATGAAAGCAGCGCGAACAAGATCTTCGCTAATAGTGCCCAGACTTAGCTTCTTTGAATTGAAGCGCGTGATGAAGTCTAGTAAAGACTCATCTTCCTCTCGGATGCAGTTGAGGATCGTCCATTGCTCTTCGGTATACTTTCTTTGTTGACTGAAGTGTTGGCTGAACTTCTGCTGGAAGTCTGCCCAATCGTAGATGTGGTGGACCGGTAGACGGTCAAACCATGCTCTGGCTGCTCCAACCAGCGTCATCTGGAACATATAACACCACGTGGGTTCCGTCCAGTTGCTGACGGTTGCCCCCGCTATGAATCTGTTCAAATGATCGTCTGGGTCGGATATACCATTATAAGTGCCGATGTTGGACATCTGTTTGGCACTTCTCGGGGCGATTGCTTCCGCAATGTCCCTTGCAAACTTGGACGTTCCCGCATTTGCAGCAGTTGGTCTAAAGGTTTTGGAGAAGTCACGTTGGTTTCCCCCCGCGTTCCTTGGTTTGAAGGTTTCTTCGAAATTCCTTCTCGGTTGGAAGTCCGTTTCCTTACGCTTCCCTTTCGCCCTATGGCGAGGGTTTGCGTCGGTGTCGGATTCCTCCCGATCATCGTCCGAGTACTCGCACTCACTGCTCATGTTGAGCTGTTGTCGAGTGCTTCCAAATTCGTCAGCCTGTTGGATGGAACGTAAGCGTTCGTCCAACTCAGCTTGGAATTCCTTCTGACGTGCTTCCGCCCACGCTTTAACTTGTTTAAGTGTTTGGTGGGGGAGCCTCGTCCGTTGTCTTTCCACCTGGGTATCAATGAATCTCAGGGGATGATTGTTTACTGCACTTGCCCCGGCTTGGGTAACCGGGGTAGTGTTCGTAAAATTTACTGCACTTGCTCCGGCTTGAGTAACCGGGGTAGTGTTCGTAAAATTTGTGTAGTCGCCGGTGTTCCTCCCAGTAGCTGGGGTTGTGATTACCGGGGTTTCTTGGTCACTCGCTGGCCTCGGGACCGGAGTAACGTTAACCATCTTTCCAGAAGTTTTGAAAAAACTGAAAAAGAATAAGTTTTAGCTTTTATGCACGGATGGCGCCAATAAAGAAACACTAAGTGACCCCGGCAGATTACGGATAATCTGGGGGTTAAATAGATGTTTCCCACGAGGGTTAGGTCCGGCAAAGATGGTTGTTCTTCTGATGACCTGCAAAACAGACACCGTGAGCTCGTCACTGAGAAGGGGGGGGTACCTCCTTGTGACCACCCTCCGGCGTGAGAATCAGACTAGATTGCTCTTGAATATAAGTGTATATTAAGAGAAATAGCTAGAGAGAAGATAATGTGTTTATACCATTCCAAGGTGTTGGAGTATTTATAGCCGAAGGTAGGTGTCCAAGAAGGTACAGCCGGCTGTATTATATTCCTTTTCTACCAACTGTGGGCTACGCACGTGCCGTGCTGGTGGTTGGGGGGTAGGCAGCGGCTGATAGTGACATGGCCGGCTGTGTACTATTCCTTTTCCACCAACTGCAGGCTATGCACGTGCCACGACAAGGGTTGGTGAGTAGGCAGCGGCTGATAGTGACATTAAGTACTAGAGCGTGCTGCTCGTCGTACTGTTGTCAGTGAGCTGTCGCAGCTTTGGTCAGATCTTTTGTCCATACCTTGGCAGATATAGTACAAAAGGTCCTCCAGTAGCGTACGGACTGGCTCATTTGGGCGGGAGAATTCCCGGCTTTGGGCGGGAGTATTCCCGGCTTGCTCATTCCCTCTTCAGGTGACATTACTGAATTATTTGAGAGTTAGTGCCTTGTGCGTGTAGCCTTGCTGTGCGGGTAGCCTTCCATGATGGCTAGTATCCGTAGCTGCGGGAACAGGCGGAGTACGTCACCATTGGGAGGCTTTTCCTGCGGGAACAGCTTGCGTACTGCGCGTAAGGACGTCGCGTCTCTGAGCATGGTTGGTCCTGCGGATCCAGTTGGTCTTTGCGCAGACGTCCCTCTTTAAGGTGAGTCTTGCGAGTTCAACTGCGCAGACGTCTCTCTTCGAGGTGAGTCTTGCGGGTCCAACTGCGCAGACGTCCATGTTTAAGGTGAGTCTTGCGGGTCCAACCGCGCAGACGTCCCTGTTCAAGGTGAGTCTTGCGGGTTCCAACTGGGCTCTGCTGGGACCTACCTCTTCATAATGATTCTTTATTTCTTCAATAATCACAGGTTAACAGAAATTAAAATCAGTCGGTAACCTTGACCCGTTTACTAAAATGTGGTTTGACCCGTCCACCGCCTCATTCCAACTACTTTCTTCTTGTCACAAGATTCAAAGAAAATGTGGCTGTTGAACAAAGATAATTATACGGTTATGTTAGTTGTAATTAAACATGCTTACCTGTAGATGAAGCAATGCCCAAAAGACTACCACAAGTGAGACTCATCATGACAGTTGAATCATCCATCCTATCATTGGGCATGAAAGAAAGAAATTAACACGAGTTGCAAAATGTAAAACCTTTTTGTTATTGCAAAAATGAAAAAAAAAAAGTTTTACCATATTTGAAAGTATGTTACATATAATTAGCAATATAGAAGGGTCACCTAAAAGTACACATATGGTGATTTTAACTTGTTCCCTATTTATCTACTTTTAATCTACTTGACCGGTTAGGATCATATACATACGTCCCATCTAGATGGTCTTCGAATGCGATCAAAAGTCCCGCATATATCAATTATCAAAGGTAACTTTCCCTGCATTTTTGTAGTGAACCATCAAGGCCAACTAAAGTAGATCATTAGATATATTTTTTTATCCAATAGATGCGACATAAACTTACACCAACATTAATAGATATAGGCTTTCCAAGATGGCTCAATTCAGCTTCAAGATCAGCTAAAGTTTTGTTAATTAATAACTGAATACCTGAAATGCAAGACTTAATCATGTCTTCCAAATGCTGTAGTGCAAAGTGAGTCATTTATCACTCGAAATGGTTTTAATAAAAGGTTTTTTTAACCTTTTAGGGCACATTGATTATTTTACTTTTAAGGCATGGATAAAAAATGATTTTAGGCCACAAACAGGTTACATAGGCTACAAATAGGCCACAAACAGGTTACATAGTTACCAGCATATAGGCTTGGAATGGGCTTAACCTAAAATAAAAGGGAGAAAAAAGGGGGAAAGACTTCATTATAATCATTTCTTACCAAAAGATAAAAACTACACAAGCTTCCACTGAACATTGTGTTTATAAGGATTTTGTGGTTTTATAAAAGAAACCCACATGTGATGCATTGCAAATCTCAAAGAAAGTGACTATGATAAAAAAAAAATACATGTTATGTATAAACCCAAGTACATAAAAAAGTGTGCACTTACACATGCAGCTGATATTTCTAGGTTAATCCAAATGTCCTTCACATTAGAATATGCATCTAAACCTGAAAATAATAACATGACTCCTTATCGTATTTTATTAGTTCTGATAATTCAAGGTATAGAAAGGAAAGTTAGTTCAGATGCCGTGAGATAATGATTGAAGCTAAAATGGCATGATTCATGCGGACATGAAACTATAACCAGATGTGAACATACCTTGGGCGGCAAGGCAAAAAAATTGGCAAACAACTTACATGTTAATACAGAGATGCATAGATGAAAAGAAGAATCACAGACCAGGTATGATACAGTGGCACATGATATACATACACGTTAATCGAACAAAATCGAAACCAATCAACTTGAAATCACACGTTAATCGAACAAAATCGACGAGCCTAAACGAGCTTCTCATATAAGGATTGAGCTCAGGCTCGATAATTGAAATAGCTTTATTTGAGACTCGGGCTGAAAAAGCTCGGCTCATTTCAAGGTTTTTATCGATCCGAGCTCGAGTAGCTCGCGAGCAGCTCAGCTCGTTACCTTTGGTTAAGAATATGACTAAAATCAAAGTGGCAAATGGGTTGGGTTGGGTCGAATAGGTCATGGGTTGAAACGGGTTTGGGTCGGAATGGGTTAAGGGTCAGAACGTGTCAATTTAAAAAAAAGGTTGTTTTGGTTTGGGTCAGACGGTTTCATTTTTTTTTCTTAACGAGGATAACGGCGGAAACATTTTAGTTTTTTTAGAATTTTAGTTTTTTATTTGTATTTTGACTTATGATTTTTTTATTATTTTTTTGAGAGGTTTCTATTAAGATCAAAAACCCCTAAAAAGATTTTAAAAAAATAATAAAAAAAATCATAACTCAAAATATAAATTAAAAACAAAAAAAAGTAAAAAAAAAAAAAACTAAAATGTTTTATCCGTTGTCCTCGTAAAAGTAAAACTCGATAAATTAGCCGAAACCGAAAAAATCGACGAAAACGAAACCAAAACCGAATGAACCCATCTCGCGAAACCTTTTCCGAGCCAAAACTTGAACAGAACTAGTTCCAATCCAAAATCCGTTTGTGCCAAAACCTATCCGATCCGAACTTGCCACATCATCGACCCATTTTATACCCTTTATGTTCTTAAAGTTGTCATGTTTTGTTTAAACTTTAAAATAAACAAGAAATAGACACTTTTGATCATACAAGGACTTAAATTTCCAAAAACCAAACTTTTCCATTTTGGACCTGGGGCGTTGCACGGTGGCAACCACCCCTTGTGGTCACGCACCACCTTCACCCACTTACACGGATCGTTTTGTTTATTATTGTTTCCTAGTTCGTTTTTGGCACAAAATCGTTTTATTTTTTTATTTTATTTTTTTTGACTATATAGAGTGTTTTAAGCCCCAAGAAAAGTAATATAGCCTAAGTTGTCACACCCCGACTAGCACAATGCGGAAGCGTAAAACGGGAATGTAACAGACACCTCTGGTATCAACACATTGTTTATAAAGAAACATTACAAACTAATTTACAATATATTACATTTCTTTGTTCTATCATTGTTTTATAGTCTAGGTGATACAAACAAAACTAGTTCGTTAACTATACGTTCTTACTACCAACACCCTTGCCTCTATTCATATAGCATCAACCACACACCTTGGGCAAGTAACAGATCACCAAATCATTCCGATTTAGGTACACCTGAAAAGCAGTTTAAAATAGGTCAACTACTAGAGTTGGTGAGTTTCACGAGTTTCAAGAAAACAGTAATGAGTATTCACAAGTTAACACTTGTAATCATGAAATAAGTATGTATGTATGTAAATGATGTAATTATGATAAGCTACAGTGAAGCCTTGACTGTATGTACTGCGTGCATTCATTTCCCACGCTCAATCAACCATTGTGGCCCCTTTCCGCCCACAACATGCCCTGGTAGCTATGTCTAACACTACATAGCCTGTTTGTATAAATATGGTCATGTGCAAACGGCGCTATGTGACACGGCAACCAGGCCGATTCCGTTTGGGTTTGTCAAACCAATAGTACTATTCACAAGCCACCGGCTCGAAGTTAATCACTATGATCGTGGGGACTTTCGTATGTTAGCACTTAGATAATTCACATCATTACAAGTTTCAGGTATGTATATGTAATCAAACATGCTTTTCACCCCAAAAGTTCGTAAAACAGTTTAGAAGCGGGGTCATGAAACTCACGGTTTAGTAGATAATCAGTACTGTATCAGCTCGTGGTTTGTTCGGTCCGCTATCAGTAGTTCCTATAATCAATATTATAATAATATTAATATTTTAATATTATTATAATCTCAATACTAAACTGGGCTGTATAACTAATCTGGGTATAGCTGGAATGCCAAGAAAGTGGCAATAGACTTAGGTTGTGATGTTGTTCAATGTCTAATACTTAGAACTGAACTTGGCTCAGATTCCCGTTTTCCCAGCTGGGCCAAGTTGTTCGTTTACGCGTTCAGAAAACAGTTATGGGAAAATAAGCTTGGGTAAATGTATTGGTCAACAAAATGATTAAGTTCTAAAGAAGGATCACATACTAGGGTCCCAGATTAGCCACGGGGCCCGTTTCCGTTTATTCAGTTTGATTTGAGAAGAAACGCGCACAATCCACCCGGATTGTCCAGGTTTCTCATAGAAAATTTTTTTTTACTTAATTAGTCCAAAAATATGATTTTTGATCACTCTTGGTGTTTTGATATTCCCGCAGATTCGTTAATCGCGAACTTGCCGGTTTTTATGAAAACTAAATTTGTTTAATCTTTAAATTAGTATAATTAATTAACCGTTAATCATTAAATTATGAAAATTTAGCCACTTATCAATTAAAATATGTAGATTTTTATAAAAATATTTTTGGAATTTTTTTACTGATTTATTAATTTATAAAAATTCATTTTATCAGCTATATTCCGCCTGAAAATCATCCGTTTATTCCAAACAATTTCCAAAAATTCCACCAAAAATCCCAAAGGCTCAAATAATGTCCCAAAACAACCTGTATCAATTCCAGAATATAAAAAACTCGTGCGATATTCTTTTCAACCCAAATTCGGCTATAAAAATTCACACGAACGCATATACACAAAACACCTTTAGACTTCTCCAAATGATCCCAAAATTCATATGTGATCAAAATACATCAAATCTGAGTTCGCAGAAAAAGTTCATAATTTTTGAAGTATTTTAGCTATTTTTTCCAAGATAAACGTCCCAATTCGGTAATAAATTCGCCAAATATTCTCGGATGGTCGGAAAAATTACCAAATTTGAATAGGGACTCATTGACATGGTCCCTGATGTCCCTGAAAAATTTCAAGGCCTAATAATATGCACATCACAACCTTAACCTAAACAGCCTTTAAGCGAGTGTTTCGGCATTACCTTAGCGGTTTTGGTTCGTTTCCGCCTTTCTAATCAACTTTTCAAGCTCTTGTGCTCCTATGTAGGCTAGGTACAGGTCCAATATCACAAACCAAGCAGGTTTCATCAATAGAACAACCCTTTAACTTAGGGTTTCGGCTAGTGCACAAAAACGAACTTTTGAACCGTAAAAACGCCGTTTCAACCCTTTAATCCGTGTTTATGGCCAAAAAAACTATCAAAACAGGTTCCTTACCATGTGTATGATCAAAACATGTTTATGGACCATTTTTAGGATTTTTACATGGTTAGGAATGATTTTTAGCAATTAAGACATGTTTTTATGGTATTAATCAAGGTTAAGCAAGTTTAAAAGCTACTTATTTAAGTTGTTACCTTAGTGTTTTGGAAGATTTCTGGAAAAGTGACTTGCAGCTGCTTGGACTCCAGTTTTTTATCAAGTGAAATGAATAAAAAGCTTAGGTAACAAGTTTTATAAAAAAAAATGGGGGTGGGGTTTACTAGGCCGATCGGAATTCCTTATGGGCCCATTTTGGGCTGTTTTGGCCCAATGATCTGGTTATACAAGCCCAAACACGAAAAGCCCAGTCCAAATTTAGTTCGGGTTTGGTTTTTGGCGCAAAAAACTTATCGGGTGCGACAAACAGCGCGAAAAACGAGTGTTTTTCGGCTAGTTTTGTGTAAAATTATAAAAACATACTATATGTTTGTAAAAATCAAAAATATTTTCGCAGATCGCTTAAAACATTTCAAATAAGTGTTTGGTAAGTCTTTTTCGGCTTAACGGATGATACAATGCTTGGTTTGTAACTATCTTTCGCGTTTAAATCTATAGCGGGTAGTTAAACGAGCATGTTTTCATTTAACTTGTTTGTTATCGAACTAAGGCCATATTACTAATATTTTAGCTTGTATTAAACGTATATCACTTATAGATGGCCCCACCGAGATATCTGGGTCATAACCCGACCCGTTCGGTTAATCGTTCGTTTGTTACGCAAAAGGCATTTATTTGCTTAATCGGTAAATACGTACTGAGGTGTACCTTGTTTTGGCTAAAATGTCACATAAGTACATGTCCATATTCATTACCCCTTCCCCAAGAACGAATTTTACGGCATATAATATCGATTTGGTCATTAAAACTTGATTTGGTTTCTTAAACGAGTAAATTAACTATATTTGGTTCATTTTTGAGTATTCTATATAAACAAGACTTATTTCTTCTGCCACAAACTTTCGTAAATTGTAATTATACCTTCTCAGCCGTCACCTACCTCTGCCATACATAATCTTCTACGTTTTTGCTTTATTACTCGAATAATCAAGCTTTAGTGTTTGACTTTCAAGCATTCTCAACCTTTGACTTCCGTTTCTCATCGATTTAAGCATTACCCGGGTAAGTTGTATTCTGTAAAGTTATTCATACATATTCCCTAGTCAATAACCTTCAATCAATTTCTGTGATTGAAGGGTGTTGACTGGTCAAATCGATTAAAACCCGTTCAAGGGCAAAATAGTCAACAAGTTTGACTACTCGTTTTCTCATGCTTCTGGTCGGAACCGACGTTCGGTCCAGAAGAATTTTATTTCGTAACGAGATTTTAAGGCTACTGACCAAAACCCGACTTCCGACTCGCTGTACGGATTCTGGTCAGTACCAGCTCGCTTAAACGTTTAATCTATCATAACCGGAGTTCTAGACATCCGTTTGGAACGATTCCAGTGGAAACGAGTTCGGTTTTTCTCATGTTTCTTTATCTCAAAGTTTCAAGTTTATTTGACTCACTTGGTTCGACGCGTTAGAAGACGACTTGCTTATTTGTTTATCATTTATTCATATTCTTGTTCACTCGCTTACGCAATAAGGTGAGTTTGATCATTCCCCTTTATTTGACTGTTTTTAAACGTTTTGGGGACATATGCGTACCTATTCATATTTTACATCAAATACTTACACAAAATTAGCAAACGAATGATTGTGTGTATTTCGATCAATTGCTATTTGTTATTTGTTTATGTGCTTATGTGTTTATATTCTATCAAGTCTCGAAGAGGTCCATTTTAAGTCTAGCAAGTCAGTATGATCAAATGCCGTCGTAGTAACCAAAGCCCATTCGCATGGCGATGGTAAATCGACAATCTCAGTCAGTTATTGTAACCAATGCCCATTTCGCAAGGCAGCAGTTAAATGGCACACTAATATGTCTATGGTTTGATTGATTATTACTAGCATATGTTTGTTTGCGCATTTAACATTTATCATATATTATATATATACTATTATAATTCATGAAAATTGGTGATCATCTCACTCAACATGTGTTGTTGACAAACTCTATTTATTTTCTACCATATGCAGGTTGCCTTTTGAATTGAAGTTTGACGTGAAGGACGTCTAGAAAAGACCATAGGGAATTTAATGAAGACTATCATTGTTTAAATCTTGATTGGATTATTTGTTTTAAATTATTTGTTTTGTGTTATGAATATTTGTGCACTGTAATTTGAAATAATTAATTTAATAGATATTGTCATTTTATTTATGATGGTACCTTTGAGCTGTGAACAATCGGCTCACACCCCGGCATTTCTGCCTTAGGTTGGGGTGTGACCGTTACAGATTGTGGATTTGAAATAATTTGATTTATTTCTTTGGAGGGATATTATTATTGCTAATATACTCCCGCAAGATGGACGATCTTGAAATAAGTCCAATCTTGGATAGAAGATTTTGGTAGAAGTCTTTTAGTAGAGGCTTGGTTAGAGCATCCGCTAGTTGATCATCACCTTTGATGAGGGTAACCCGTATAGAGCCTTCTTGTACTTTTTCACGAACAATGTGGAAATCCATTGCTGAATGTTTCATTCGTGAATGAAAAATTGGGTTTGCAGATTATTGAGTAGCACTTAGATTATCACAATAAAATCGAGTTCATACAATAGATTGATGGTCCATTAAACTTCGGTTGTTGTTGATGCAACAACTCTAAATTCGGCTTCGGTGGAGGAACGACCTAAGATGGGTTGTTGTTTTGAGCTCCAAGCTACCAGGTTTGCTCCAAGATAAACGATATAACCTGTGGTACTCCAATAAGTTTGTTTGTCACCACCCCAATCAGCGTCGGTGAAGGCGTGAAGCTGTAATGGGGAGTCATGTCAGATAAGAATGCCATGGTGGATTGTACCGTTTAGATATTGTAGTAACCGTTTGAGGGTAGCCCAATGCATGTCGGTAGGGTTATGCATATATTGAGATAGTTTGTTTACGATGTAGGAAACATCGGGTCGGATTAATGCCAAATATTGTAGTGCCCCCACAAATATCAGTAGGTGTAGGTAGAGGGGTGCCGTCAGTGGTGGTTAAATGGACCGAGGTTGACACAGGTGTGGATGCTGGTTTACGTTCACTCATGTTGGCCTTATGGAGAAAATCATGGGTGTATTTAGATTGGTAAATAAGCCTTAGATTGGTGAATAATTTCAACACCAAGGAAGTAAAAGAGATTGCCTAAATCCTTTTAAGGAGAAGCGATTAGCAAGAGTTGAGATAAAGGAGTTAATGAGGGAAGAATTAGGACCTGTAATGATGATATCATCGACATAGACTAGAATATAGATTGGAACTAGAGTTGGCACACATAATTAACCTCTGAATTCCCTCTCGATTGAATAAATTAAATCCGAATCTTTCTACAAAACCGTCTGCAACTACTTGACGCAAAAAAGAAACTGCATATTAGGGAAGACGATGATGAATGACAACCCATGGACAATGATGAACGATTGAAGAACCACGTGCGCCAATTGATGACTGAATTGTGCGTGATTATATTTGAGTAAGGTAATTCGATCTATGTTCTTCTTAAAATGGTGTGTTGATGCAGGTTGCAACAGCAGATAAAAGAAGAATGAGGCGTGGAGGATTAAAACTGACTTAGAAAAGGTTTTCTTATAAATCATCCTCAACCTCTGCTTAAACCCGTTCTTTACGTTTTGTACTTCGGTGAAGACATGTCATAATAATAATAGGGCGGTGAAAATAAAAGGAGGGGCTTTTGTGTGCATGACACCTGCCAAAAAAACAAGTTTGTTTTATTACATTAGTAGATTAACGTCCCACCAATTGCAGACTGAATTACCATGGGACCGCCTTATAAAAAGCAACACTATCTTATTTTTTCACTTTTGTACAGAGTACTTTAGTGACTAATCTAGAATAAAAGTTGACGGTGTAGTGCAGGCTAGAACAAATGTTTTCCGGGGTAGCCATTATATAAAATAAAGAAGAAAAAAATACATTAAAAATGTACTTTGCCAAGAAAGTTGAAAATAAGTTATTAGAAGCCGATACATATCTAAAAGCCCAAACCCAACCATATCTAAAAATTTATATCTTTGGCTAGTATTGTAGGGAATTTAATGGTTAAGTTAGTTTAACATAAAAACACCAATAAAGTTGATATTTTATGAAAACCCATCAAATGGATACCAAATATAATTATTTTGCATAAAATTTAAACAATACCCCCTCCTAGCCTAGCCATAAGACTGTCCGTTGTGGCCCCAACCACAGCCACGAGCGGTCTGGCAAGAGCCACGTCGGCCATGAACACTGCAACAAGGTGGCGCGACGGGCCTGGCGCTAACCATGGCGAGCCGGGTAGCGACTGCTGAAAGGGAGAATGGTGTTGCCAGTCTTGTCTTTTTTTTTTTTTTTTTTTTTGTAAAATTGGTGAAGAAGTGAAGAAGAAGAAGATGATGGAGAAGAAGAAAGATAAAAAAGAAAAAAAGTTTTTTTAACCTAATTTTTAGTGGGCTTAGACTTGGGCCATTTTTTTTTCATTTTGATTTGGGCAAGTTTTATTATAATTTGTAATGTTTGGGCTGTCATATATAAAAACTTGGGTTTTTTTCTATATAATCTATAATTTATATAAGTTTGGTTATTCAAAGTTTGAACCGCAACACGAACTATCGGGTTGGGTCGATTTGGAGACTGGTTTGGCCCAAACCGGTCCCGGGTCGGGTTCTAAACCGGTTTACTGGTTTGGTAACAGTTTTCTCGTCTCTAGACAGGTGATTGACTTGTTGATTGTATTTTCATCTCAAATTGTGCTCTTAATTGGGTCATATAGACCAATTGAGTTATAAAAAACTTGCGACCTTGGGTTAGTATATCCAACAGTTTGAGTCTTTTGAGATTCTTTAACCCAATTTTATATTATTTCACTTTTTTACCAATATAATCTGTTGGGTTAATGTCCCATTCATAAGTTCATATATATAAAAATACTTTGAAAATGATATTACACATAATAACAACCTATTTATATTGTATAAAATCTTAATGAATCACATTACAAAATTCATCTTATTGAAATTTCCTTATTTATTTGAAAATGTGAAGTAGTAAATGAATTCTTCTATTGGACAGTTTGCTTAATATAACATGAAGACGGGCGTATTCATCCTGGTCTTGAATATAATTGATAAACAGTCTCCATCTTGGAAAATTTAAAGAACATGTTGGAATGGAAAACATGAATGAGGAAGTGACTTTGATTAAACTTGTAAGTAATATTATTACTGATGAATTTTAAGGACTCAAGAATGGCATAAGCCCAATAATAAAGACATGGTTGGGTCTTCTTTAGTGAATATGATAAAGAGGATGGGCACTTGAAAGAAAATAACAAACTCAAGGACAAGAAAAGAACTTTGAGTACACCAATACGAAACCCAAAATGCCTTATCAGAAATGTGGCAAACTTGTACATTTCAAGAAGGATTGTCGTGTTGCTCAAAACAAAGAGCGATCGGGAATGGGTGGGTCGGGACAAGGATCCAAGAATCTAACTTGCAACAATACCATATTGTAGAAAATATGCATATTCATTTGTTATATTGGTTTTTGTTAATCTCAACTATCAGTTTGGTTGTTGTCGGTCCCAACTAACGAATTGGATCTTTTAGCGTATTTGTTCCCAATGGTCGGCGACTAACAGAATCCTAATGTCGTTGCTCAGGGGTCGGTGGAAAAACGCTTTTGGCCGGAAAAGTCACATTTTTTTGCCGAAAAACTCAACCTGAACACCACCAACCAACCGTCACCACTTGAGCACCACCAATCGATTCCGATGATGGCTCTAGGGTTTCAGCGACCTCGATAATTGGGGCTTTAATAGAAAAAGGTTCCTAAAGGTCTAATCCATGGTTACGAAGATGTTTGGGACGAAAATGTTGAGTTTTTCCCAAAAAATATGTGTTTTTTTGGCAAAAATAAACTTTTTCTGGAGACCTACAATTAACGACATTTGAATTCTGTTAGTCGTGGACCGTTGGGAACTAGCATGATAAAAGATGGGATCGTTATCAGCCAATTCATTAGTTGGGGCCAGCATGAACCAAAAAATAATAGTTAAGATTAATAAAAATCAATAGAGTATTCTTTTCAGAGGCACTGTATTTGTAGGTTGATGATGTGCCATGGTGGTTTGAGTAATGTGCCATAGCCCTTTAAACACATTGATGATGGATTGAGAACCTTCTAAAGACTTAAAATGAGATTATGTCTTGCTAGAGTTGGGGAAGAAGAAATACGTTGATAATTCTATAGATAAGTCATTTAGATTTTGTTGTAATTATTGATTGCGAGTGAATGTTAGTGATGAAGGACTATAATAACTCAAAATGTTTAACACTAAGACTGCATATTGTCGTTGAAGTCATCTCATGAATTCATCCAATAATATTGTGCCATGCAGTGCTGACTAGATGTTGACTGGACACTCGTTAAAGACTCTGCTGAAGCCACCTAAGCCTGTTGTGATTCAGACAAACAATGGCTTCAACGAATTTTCTGATTTTATTTATTTATTTTTTTTTATAAATTTGTTAACTAATATTTGTAGGTTGATGATGTGCCATGGTGGTTTGAGTACTTTTTGTTTATAATTTTACAAATTTATATAAATTTATATATATGTAAATAGGTTACTTTATAGTTATCTACCTATATAATAAAAAAGTGGGTTTTTAAGAAACCTTCCTTTTTTATAATTAATAAGGAGGCTTCAAAGTGCCACATGACAATTTCTTAAGTCCTACATGACATTTTTTAATTATTTTTAATTACTTTAATTCAATTTCAAAATCAAATTTGCAATGCCTATCAAATTCAAATTATTTTTCATCCCAATTCACATGTTAACCATAGCAACCACTATCTACCTATTACACTAAAATTCATCAGTATTTAAGGTAACTATCAAACCTTTGTAATCTGATTCACATATTCAATTGAATTCAATCAATTCATAGGTTCAATTGATCAATCTTCTTAATGCGATTTATTTAATCCGAATCATGTAATCTGATTCACGTAGTTGGTTTATATGTAATCCGTTGTCTTTCAATTGAAACTCTAATTCTTTGATCATTATATAACATCACTTTTTTACTTAAAGATATATTACAAACAAAATAAAGTATGCCATCAGTTATCGATAAGTATTATTTAAATACGTACATATTATCTTTAAAAACACACATTAAAATATCCAAAAAGCAAGTTGATATAGTACAAAATTCAATGTTTAATAGATTAACGAGTAAATATCTTCAAATATGTAATGCTTGAATTACTTTTATTCTTAGTGGACTGTGTTTGAAGAACAATGAACTTTTTATTGTTTTTAAATATTTAAAAACACACAATAAAATATCCAAAAAGCAAGTTGATATAATACAAGATTCAATATCTAATAGATTAACGAGTAAGTGTTTCGAATATGCAATGTTTGAATTATTTTTATTCTTAGTTGATTGTTTTTGAAGAACTACGGACTTTTTATTGTTTTTAAGGAGATTGTGTGTTCTACATTTAGCAATACTACCTTGCGAATATCTCTATTTAATATTAATGATGGTATATTTCTTTAAACTCTATTTTGTTACTGATTACATAATAGTTATTTATTTATTTAGTTCGTCTTTAATTTTTTATTTTTTTTATATAGGTATCACCAATGAGAATTTAGTCTTTAAACAACAAATAACACAATAAAGATTGATCACAAATTGTAAGTTTCTTTAAGTGGCCTTGTTACTATCACTATTATATTATATATATATTAAAGTTTAGCTTTCTTAAAGGAAAATCGTAGGATAAGAAAAATGGTTTGTGATAACAAAAAGAAGAATCCCAAATATCTTACCAGTCTGCACATCGTAATGCAACTTTATATCACCCTTATCATACAGTTAATTGTAAGTAATTAAATGATCGGCTTGGGTTCATATTTAGTTCAAAATAATTGTAAATAGTTTTATTGAAATTTAATTGATATACATTAAAATTTTCTGATACATATATTACAATGACTGTAAACCAAATTCAAGGAAATATTTAGAGAATTATAATTTATATTTTTACTTAAGTACTATAATTGTTTCTATAATATGAACCCATTATCTATATCATTATGTATATATATGTTTTTTTATTTTGTTTTATTATACTTTTGACCAACCCGTGTGTCACACGAGTTCTAACCTAGTATAATATATAACTAAAGGGTAAATTAAGAAGGTTATTTTAATTATTTTACAACCAATGAAGCATATGGTATCATCTTCATTAAGGGTATAACAGTCATTTTTATCTTAAATCTCACGTGTATTTTTTGTTTCTTCAAAATAGTTACAATTTTAATCCCTAAAATTTTATAAATTTAAATAATGGTTACAACATTGGTCATTTATCTTTTACATATATATTCTTATAATTTCATTTTTAAACCAACTTTACCCATGATTATTAAACGGTCATAACATTTTCATACGTTAATATTTTTTTAAAAAAATTGCACCATAAAAACGAGTATTTTATTCTCTTTAATTTGATTATCATTTTGTTTTAGTTTTCAAAGTTAACAAAAATTGCATTGGGCGTGTTGCGGTCCGGTTTTGATGGTTTTAAAATAAACCATGAGCCAAACCGTTAGTAACATTTTTCTCATCAAAAATCGAAATTGAACCGTTGAAAATTGAAACCCAACCAAGGCAAACCATTACCAATAGTTAGGTTCTGATTTGGTTTGCACTTCGATAATAAATTGAATTTAAAATAAGAATTATTAATCTATCTATTCATTCATTTCAAATTAAACAGCAACTAATAAGCTATTTAAGAGAATCACAATATAAACAAAGATAATTTTGGCCACGTAAATGATAAACCTTATTGGAATAAATAGAAGACAAAATCATAACAATTACAAAACCGACAAAAAATCATACCAGAATTTAAGCTAAACTAAAGTTATAATAAACAGGCTTACTCGTATTAAATAAAATTTGCTTAGTTCAACCGTGAAACCGAACCAGCTTAAATAAAGTTCAAAATGCATAAGTAAATAATTAAAATTTCAAAATGCATTCAATATTTACGGGTAGCTTCAGTTCAACCGTAAAACCGAAACCAGCAAACGGTTTCACAGTTTCAAGCGAAACAATGAACACCCATAAATTTGTTACGTGATTACTAAAGCATGTGTTTCCCACTGTAAATTTACTAGCTTAGACACAAAATGTAAATTAGTAAAGATGGAAAGGTTATATATTAAAATATCTAAAGTTTTTTAACCTAACTTAAAAACTCCATTTATTCATCTTCTTCATAAGCATGCATTCTTCTCTAGCAGTGCCCTACAACCTCTTCTTCTTCATTTTTCTTTTCTGATTTTTTTTTTATTAAACTAAAAAAAAATGGAAGTTGGGATGAACACAACCAATTGCACGACATCCAAGACCCAACTTTCCTTTCCCCACTTTCTAATTTTCCTTCACTGCCACTAGCCAGATCGCGGGTCTCCAATCACGCCACCCCTCGCTTACACCCGTTGCGGTGTTCACGATTTACGTGGTCGCGCCACCCTCGTTTGCGGCTTCGTTGGCTGCTCACAACAGGTAGCCTAAGGTTGAGCTACATAAAGAAAAACTTAGGTGAAAAAGTATAATGTAGCTTTATTGGATATGCTTTTTCGGATACACACAATAAATTGAGTCTGAGCATGAGCCAAGCTAAACCAACTCATTGGCTCTCTCGTTTGTTCGTCCAAGATAAGCCCACATTTTAATGTTTATGGCTATAACTCGATTACGTTTTAAGGTCACGTAATATGGTAAGTGAGCTCTCTAGAAACCACCATAATATTAATTTTTACTTAAAATATTTAAAATAAATGTAATAAGTTGACTCAATATTTTACAAGCCGGACTTTGAATTTGTATAACTTTGAGTGCAAGTCCAAACTGAAGTTGGCTCGGCTATGCTAGCTCATTAAGTAGCCTATGCTATCGATTACTTGTTTCGATGGTTTCGCACGTAAAAGAAAAGGAAGAAAAAATTAATAGACTAAATACCTAAAGTAGAGAATTTAAAAGAATAAAGTTATTTGAGTAACTAACTGAAAGCTATTGAATCGACCGATGTAAACAACAAACTCGTCATTTTCCACTAAAATCCAATTAAATGAAACTATATATAAACCTTAACTTGTACATATAACACTTGTACTAAAATAAAGTTATCAAGTGGGGTTTGTTGAAAGCCTTAGACTGGTACATAAGTATTTTCATGATACCTTGCACGCCATTCACTTCTCCTTTATGTCTTTAATTCCATATTATATATTCATAAGAACCTCTATATCCAATTGGGAAATGTCACAAATAACATTTATGTCAAAAATGGGAAATCTGTTGGCAAATATGTTCAAGAAGAAGAAGAAGAAGAAATTATTAGCCATAGAAAACATTTCAAGATTGTCTACTCAACTACCCGACTTTCCGAAAGGTATTTTTTTTTCTATATCGTGATGAATTTATATGTCGATAATTAGGTCATTAGGCGTGTTGCTAATCATGTACGCTTTATGTTTAATATGGCTATAGGTGGTGGTTTTGCAACGGGGACTATTGATTTAGGAGGACTAGAAGTGTGTCAAGTGTCCACGTTCAACAAAATATGGGCCACCCGTGAAGGTGGACCAGGTGGTGTTGGTGCGACGTTCTATGAACCGTCTTCAATGCCAGACGGTTTCTTTTTGCTTGGGCACTATAGCCAATGCAACAACAATCCTCTATTCGGGTGGGTTCTAGGGGCTAAGCCTTGTGCAAGTGACCCCTTGTCACTTGCCTTGCCAACTAGTTACTCACTCGTGTGGACGAGTGAGTCTCAGAAGATAAAACAAGATAACAACGGTTACATTTGGCTCCCAATGGCCCCTAACGGTTACAAAGCCGTCGGCTATGTCGTCACAACCTCACCAGAAAAACCGTCTTTGGAAAGAATCCGATGCGTTCGATCGGATTTTACTGAGACGGTTGAAGTTGATAGGTGGATATGGGGGTTAAAAGATGAGATTGACCCTAATGGGTTGAATGTGTATGGGTTAAGGCCAAAGGATAAAGGGGTTCAAGCCATGGGTGTATCAACCGGTTCATTTCTAGTCCAAAATATAGGTGGTTCATCTGACGTGTCACCCTGTTGTTTAAAAAATACCAAAAGTACCTTATTTTCCATGCCTAATTTATCTCAAATCAAGGCTTTAATTGAAGCATATTCACCAATAATATACTGTCATCCGGATGAAAAATATTTTCCTTATACGGTTAATTGGTTTTTCCAAAATGGAGCCTTGTTGTACCAAAAAGGGCTAGAAACTTCCCCTAGCGCGGTCCAACCAGACGGTTCGAACCTCCCTCAAGGTGGTTCAGACGACGGTTCGTATTGGCTAGACCTTCCCATCGACGATTCGGCTAAGGAAAAGATCAAGAAAGGTGATTTAGATAATGCTAATGCATATTTCCACATAAAGCCCATGTTCGGCGCAACATTTACCGACATGGCTATATGGGTCTTTTACCCGTTCAACGGGCCAGCGAGGGCAAAATTGGAATTTCTCACAATTTCTCTAGGAAAAATTGGAGAACATGTAGGTGATTGGGAGCATTTGACACTAAGGGTTAGTAACTTTGATGGTAGTTTAAAATGTGTCTACTTTTCGGAACATAGTGGAGGTACATTGCTAGATGCATCACAACTAGAGTTTGAAAATGGGAACAAACCGGTCGCGTACGCTTCTTTAAATGGTCACGCATTTTACTCAAAACCGGGGCTTGTTTTACAAGGGAGTGGGAGGAATGGCATTAGAAATGACACGGCTAAAGGGAAGGCGGTGATGGACACTGGAGTGAGAGCGGTGGTGGTTGCCGTGGATCATTTAAACGCGGTAGAGCCGCCATGGTTGAACTATAATAGAAAATGGGGTCCAAAGTTAAGCTATGAAATTGCAAAGGAGATAGAGAAAGTGAAGAATGCTTTGCCAGGGAAACTTAAAGAAGTATTTGAGAGAATAGTAAAAGGTGTTCCTAATGAGGTTTTAGGGGAAGAAGGTCCTTCTGGTCCTAAAATGAAAAATAGTTGGAATGGAGATGATAAATATTAACTGATGATGAATTATTAAAAACATATATGTATTTGTATAAAAGGAAAATTATTTGTCATGTAAGGTGCATGGTGTGGTTATATACTTATATTTGTGTATGAAGTTCAAAATTATATACATTTTTATTTTATTTTTCACTTCTATTTCTATTAATTTTAGTTGTAACTTGCAGCTAGATCGACTAATCTAATAATTAATAAAATTTGTTTCTATGGTATTGTATTCTGTTTTATTGTTAAAAACTAGTTCATACAATGATTACGAAATGGCATCTAATTGGAATATGACTAAAAGTCAAAATCTTAAACATTGGATCCTACGAAACAATGTTTGAACTCATGCTCGGGAGAAACGTGCCAACTCATTTGATAATAACTACTACTTTTTTATTTGTAACTAAATTATTTCCAAATATTTTTATACATAACAAATCAATTATAATCCATGCATTTATGCCCCGTTCACATTTTAATTAATATATTGTATCCATGATTTTTAATCCATCATACCTACTTCTATAAGTCTAATGATTTTAATTAGAAGCCATATATTAATACTAATACATCATATAACTAAGCTTTTAATACCACAAACGTTGTAGCAGTTATAAGTTTCTCAACCTTGATTTTGACAAGAACTTTCATTTCACATTGGTTTCACTAGAAACATTTTAAATTTCAAACGACATGATTGGGTGCGGGACGTTCTTTGGGACATCTTAAGGCGAGCTGGGATATCAGCTAAAAAGGAAGCCCCCGTAAACTTCCTTACAGACCCCACGGAAGGGAGATCCACTCTACGACCGGCAGATTTGCTCGTCTTTGGTTGGGCCGGGGGAAAACACGCTTGTGTTGACCTCACAGGGGTATCTCCCTTAGCTGGTTTGAGGGATAATGGGTTTGTAGCTGGGCAAGCAATAAAAAGGGCTGAAACGAAGAAGGTGGAGAAACATGCTAAAGCCTGCGAAGAGAACCAACATGTTTTTGTCCCTCTGGCTTTTGATACATTTGGCTCCTTGGCACCGGAAGCTATCCGTTTTCTAACCAGGGTCCAACAGGTTGTGCATAGCAATGTGTCGACTCCAAAGGGGCAGGGGTATGTCTTTAGCAGGTTAGGGTTTGCAATTCAGAAAGGGGTGGCGGCGCAGCTTGTTGCCCGCCTACCTGCTATATTGATGTAATATCTATGTTTCATCAGTAGAAATAAATAAAATTAAATATGCAAGAAAAAAAAAAAAAAAAAAAAAAGCATATAAATGCACTCATGCATCCTTTTGGCTCAAAAAAAAAAAAAAAAAAAAATATCGGTCAAGGATTTAAATTAAAGTATAATAATTAATATGTAATTAAATTAATAAACTTTAGCAATTAGTTACAGAACTAACAAAATGTTTCACACTTCTATCCTAACTAGTAATTAAGTAGTAATAGGTTAAATATTTAAACACTGTATCTAATGTAATTATATTGAACCATCAAAGTTTCTTACTTCTTTTGAGTTGTGATCACTTCACTGATGCGTCAATGCATAACAAGACCATAACAACAAACGGGACATAATGCTTGAGAACTCCGCCCAAGGCTCAATATAACCCGTGACATAGTACTCAACAAAAACTTAGTCTTGGTTTAAATATTGTAATTAAATAGATATATCAAACGTAAAAACGTTACGTAAGCTTTGAAACAATAAAATATTTTATCCCATGAAAATAAAAGTGGCACCCTCCCAAAGTTCTGGCAACTTCCCATCTATACCCTCTTTATAATTATATGTGACCACACATGCACATCCAAAACACCACACAACAAACCCTGCCTAGTATATACACACATAACATATATACAAAACAAGTTCATAGTTTCTTCCAACTCTTCAAGATGCATTCTTCAATCCTTATAATCTTCTTCACTTTCTTTGTTATATCCTTGCTCTTCAATGGTACAACAATGGTGGAATCATTGAACCGATCATCGTTGTTTTCGGAAACCTTTTCTCAAAGAAGAGAGCTTTCGGGGATTGAAACCACCTTCAAACTTCCTTCTCCATTACCAAAATGGCCTCCAGGTTTGTATTTTTTTTTTATATATTTATAAAAATTCATTTTTTGAGTTCACAAGAATCTTGATCATTTATTATAGGTGGAGGTTTTGCTGGTGGAACCATTGATTTAGGTGGATTACTTGTGAGTCAAGTAACTACATTCAACAAGATTTGGTCGGCCAACGAGGGAGGGCCAGGCAATGCCGGTGCAACGTTTTATGATCCGGTTTCAATCCCCCAAGGGTTTTCGGTTTTAGGGTGTTATAGTCAACCTAACAATATGCCTCTATTTGGGCACATTCTTGTGGGGAAAGATGTCACAAATAACTCTTTAAACCCTACTCTCAAGTCACCAATTGATTACACTCTTGTTTGGAGTAGTGTGTCACTTAATATCAAGAAAGATGGTAATGGATACATATGGTTCCCGAACCCACCCAATGGCTACAAGGCCGTCGGGTATGTTGTTACAAGCTCGTCTGACAAACCCGCTCTCAATAGGGTCAGTTGTGTCAGGTCTGACTTGACGGACACTGTTGAGAGTGACGAATGGATTTGGGGACCGAGCAAAAGTTTAAATGCTAATGGGTTCAATGTGTATAGTTCTAGGCCAACAAATAGAGGTGTGGGAGCCATGGGTGCATCTATAGGAGGTTTTATGGTTCAAAATGGGATGGGAGGAAACACATTAACATTATCTTGTTTGAAGAACTTGAAGGGTAGTTTGGTAAATTCCATGCCAAATTTGAACCAAATTGAAACCTTAATTCAAACATATTCTCCTATGGTTTATTTTCATCCTAATGAACAATACCTCCCTTCTTCTGTTAATTGGTTCTTTCAAAATGGTGCATTGCTTTATCACAAGGGGGATGAGTCAAACCCTAGCACCATTGACCCTAATGGTTCAAACCTCCCACAAGGTGGTTCAAATGATGACACATATTGGCTAGACCTTCCAAGAGATGGTTCAAGTAAGCAAAGGGTCAAGAAAGGTGACTTGCAAGATGCAAGTGCATATTTCCATGTTAAACCCATGTATGGAGGGTTATTTACCGATATTGCCATTTGGCTATTTTACCCTTTTAATGGTGCATCAAGAGCCAAAGTTGAGTTCATTAACATTTCATTGGGAAAGATAGGGGAACATGTTGGTGATTGGGAACATGTGACATTAAGGATAAGTAACTTTAATGGTGAGTTAAACCGAATGTTCTTCGCACAACATAGTTGGGGATCATGGGTGAGTGCTTCTAGTCTCGAGTATGCAAATGGTAATAAACCGGTTGTGTACTCATCACTAGACGGTCACTCATCTTATCCAAAGCCCGGGTTAGTATTAATAGGCACTTCAGGGGTGAATATTGGACTAAGAGATGATACGGCTAAAGGCGGTCAAGTGATGGACACTGGAGTCAGGGCGGGGTGGTCTCCGTCGAGTATTTAGGGTCCGCCGTGGTCGAACCACCATGTTTGAACTATGAAAGAAAATGGGGTCCAAAAATTGATTATGATCTTGATAAAGAAATTAACAAAGTGGAGAAGATAATGATTTGGAAGTTGAAAAAGGCTTTTGACCGGTTTGTGAAAAGTATTCCTAGAGAAGTGTTGGGTGAGGAAGGGCCCACTGGGCCTAAAGTGAAGAACACTTGGACGGGAGATGAGAATTAAGAATGAGATGGCATAATAACATAAATGATTTATCTTCTATACATTTTTTTATTCCAAAATATTGAATCTTGTACCAATGTATTATACAAAACATATATAAATATATTAAGTTACATATTATACGCTTCGATAACTCGCGCATCTCTAACTATACTCATAAACTACACTTTTTACGACTACGAGAACTGAACCATCACTATTTGGAAAAGCAAAGTCTTATTTGATAACTTGATACCCGCAAGGCCTAAAACCAATACATTTCAGTTTTCGCAGCCCTTTTAAAATCAAATTCAGTCTTTGATTCAATGTTTTAATGGTTCTCTTAAATTATTACACAAAACTGATTACTTTATTTTTGCTTAAAAAAGAACTAAATAAGCATATAAATACTAAATATTTAATCAAACTTAGATGGATGAAGAAGCAAATGTTAGGATTAAAAGCATATTTCGTTAGTGCGCACATTCAAATTGTTTCCATTACGTTACGTTTCCACATGTGCACCCAAACATTTTACCTTTTGACTTTATTAAACTTGCATTGTAAAAACTCCCTTATCAGAACAAACCCGAATATATACACTTTCAACTCATCCCAAATCAAACAGTGGTCGGGTCGATAGAAACCCAGGATTGTTAATGTGATCTTGAAGAAAATAAGCATAGAAACAAAGTAAACAAAATCAACAAACCTTTTAGAGGGGTAATTGCTTAATACAAATGTTAATATAGATTAAAACTAGTCAAAAACACCTGAAATCTGAATCATTTTCTTTGCAGGTACATAAAAGCCCTTACTTAAAACAAATGAATCATACAGATCCATTTTACAAACCATTCGGCCATTTTCTTGCACTCACCTGACAAACTTTGGCCCAGCTTTATATCAAAAGGCCCAAATTTTGATGAATGACCACAAATCCGTTCAGCTGAACCGTCTAGAGAAAATAATCAGGCGTTCGTCTAGTTACATCGGGTTCTCCTCTCCTAGGAGCAGGATCAAACTGCAAAATAAACAATTTTATTCAGTCTCTGTTTTTGGAGAATGTATTTCCAAATTTACAAAACTGATGTATAAGCTTATAACTATTAAAAAGAAGATATTGCACTACCATATTTATAAAATTGATGTATAAAAGTTTATAACTATTAAAAAGAACAGATTTAAAAAAAAAAAACTAGTCAAATGGGTCAAGAGTCATTTTTTATGCAAAAAGGCCATGGCTCACTTGAAATTGGCTTGTTCGTAAACGAACCAAGTCCAAGCCAAAATAAGCCCAGCTAGTTGGCTCGTTTTAAAAAAATTTTAATATATATACCTAAAAGTATCACACAAATTTTAATATATACATCATAATTCTTTGTTTGTATGTGAAGAATATAACTTTTCCGTTTTGTGTGTGTGTGTGTGTAAAAATACAAAGTTACTTTTTTTTAATACACAAGCTCGACGAACCACAAGCCGGTTCGAGCTTTTTATGAGCTGAGCCCAAGCTCAACATTTCAGCTCGTTAAGATAGACGAGCCATACCAGCTAGGCTCGGCTTGTTTACAGCCCTAGTCAGAAGAACAAAAAACCTGGATAAATGTGTGGCCCTTGCAATCATCAACTTCCAAGATAGAAGCCATGTTCCCACATCGGTAGCAATAATTAGGCGCGCTAAAGATAGTGACAACTTTTTGCTCCTGTCATAAAAACCATTTAAAATCATCATACGTCACGAATCAAAAGACACCACAAGTTATAATAAAGTCAAAGTAATCACATGTCCCCAGTTGAATCCCTCCATGACCAGCTGATGAGCTCTAGCAATGAGCTTCAGACCATTGGTATGATTAAATTGCTCAGAAATATCCTACAAAATAATTTCATGTCATAAAATATTCACTCAATTGTTCAAAGTAAAAGAAAATTATGAGACACGTTACTTGTCCAAAAGTGTATCCGGCCCCACGTGGTGAAATTCCCCAACCGCAACGGTCATCTGGGTCAGACCATAAAAGATCACACATTGGGCCCTCGTGTGGAACCTCTTGCACACGGTCAAAGTTTCTTATACTGTCGAGAGTTTCAATTGAAGGTGATAAACCACCATGAAGGCAAAATATTTCTGACTCAACCTAAATAGATGAAAACATAAGTTCAATCATTGATGTTATACATATAATAATGGTTAAATTTATAATAAATATAGCAGTCTTGTAAACGAACCAAACATTCAATGAACTGTTTAATGGAAAGTTCATTTATGTTTGTTCATTTTATAAACAAACAAACATGAACACAAATTTTTGTTCATTTGACTAAACAGAATACACATGCCGTATGTTCATTTGCAGTTGTGAACGTTCATTTATGTCCATTTATATACATTCATTTATGTTTTCTTTCAAATATTCATTCAACTTTAGTAATTACTAATATTAATATAGAAATCAATTTAGTTTTCATATTTGAAACCTTTTGTTTAGATATTTGTTCCCTTAATAAACAAAAGAAAATAATGGAAAGAGAACTAAGGAGAGAAATAAAAGGGAGTGGAATTGAAAGATTTAAATAGCTACCATGTTTCCGAGTTCGAAGGAAATGGAAAGAAAGTAAAGATTTTATGTTTTAAAATCCTTTCCTTCCAAATCTCTTCAATTTGGAATGAAGAAAATAAACATAAATTTTCCTTTCAATTCTCTCCATTTCTTCCTTAAAAACTGTGGAACATGATTTATCCTAATATCCTTCCAAATCCTTTCTTTTCCCTCTTTAATTGAGACTCGGGAACACAACGTAATGGTGAGAGTATTTTTAACTTTACCATAGATATTTACGTTTACTTCTAACTGGTGTTGTGTTGCTTTATGTTCGTAAACCGTTCGTTAATATTATCGAGCGGACATAAAAAAACATGAACAAGAAAATCGATTAGTTTATCGTTCATGTCCATTCCGTTAAGTTAAACGGCTGTTCACAAACAAGCCTCATTAGTGTTCGTTCGGTTCATTTTAAGGCCTAAAATTAAATAGAATAAAAAGAATGTGGATGCTAACCAATGCAGTCAATGGAAAATAGTCAAACAGATCTGTAAAAGTCTTCCAAACATTAGCATTTCCGTACCTATGAGACAGATACAACCACAATTATACAGTATAGTTAATAAACGAAAAAAAAACAACCAAAAATCCACTTATATTATTATAAACGTATCATTTTTTTGATCAATGAAATATTGAATTATTTTATAGTGCAAGAAACTCACTTTCGAAGACATTCATCATAGAACCCATAGACTTGAGTAATCTGTATACAAAAATAATATTTTTTTTAAAAGCGGTTTGACCCGTTTAAAAAATAAAAACATAATCAAAATAAAATACCTGACGACTTTCATGATTTCCTCTTAAAATTGTAATCCGTTGAGGATACCTTACTTTCAGAGCCACCAAAAGCTGGAAAAAATTGAGTGGTAAAACAATTTTCATCAATTTCATAAAATATTTTTGTACAAATAAAATCCAAAAGCTTGTATAATAAGTCGATACTAAAACTGTACTGTAATCAATCTGGGTACCAGAATAAATTCCATAGTAATCAAGTAGCTTTGATTCCCCTATGTTATACTGTACTCCCTGTGTCCCACATAAAATGCAACATTATATGAAAATAACACGTTTCAGCTTCAACTTACCGTGACAGTTTCAACTGAATAATATCCTCGGTCCACATAATCCCCCATAAACAAGTAATTAGTATCCGGGCACTGTCATTGAAGATGCAACATATTCAAGTGAAATTGTAACACCGTGAAAGAAACAAATAAATAACACGATGGCGCAAATAATACCTTTCCTCCTATGCGGAAAAGTTCAGCAAGATCATGAAACTGCCCATGAATGTCACCACAGATTGTCACGGGGCTTTTTACTGGCTGCAAGAAAAAACCAAAAAATGAAAAATGACAAATTGATTTATTAAAATCTTAGTAGCATATTTTATATATGTGATATATTAACTCATACCTGAACATTGCTTTCGGCCATAAGTATCTCTTTCGCCTTCTCACATAATGCCTTAACCTACAAGAACAGATAGCAAGTAATTTAACAGTTAATACTAATGCTTTTTAAAATCTAACTGCCATTAAACTCCATGACGGTAAATCTTTCCACTTCCTATTTGAATTTTCGCAGTGGGTTGCATGTTTACTTTGTAGAACCCAGTTAAGTTTTCATAACAGAGTATATTACATGAATATCTTTTTTTCTTATAAAGATACACAGTAGTATCGACCATAGTTTTTGGAAGATTGTGCAAATAGATTGGCAAATGAGTCGAGCCAGTGGCCAACAGAGCTCAAGCTCGGGTCAATGGCTCAACGAGCCTACATGTTGCAAGTGCAAGGTTGGCTCTAGAGTTCAAAATTGACTTGAACTCAGCTTGGAAAGCTCAATTGTTTATATAAAAACTATATTGATGTTCAGACTTATTTAACGAGTATGTAAAAATTATAATTAATAATATGACTCATTCCAAACAAATTACAATAAAACATGACCATAAAAAAACCTTTTTAGAAAAGTCTAAAAATAATGAACTCGTATAATAATAATCCTTTGAAAATACCAATTCATATAGAAAATCACAAAGTTCTCTGGGGTAATTAAGACCAATGGATGCCTAAAGTCTAAAATCTAAGTTAAAGAACCTACAACTTAAGCATGTGCATCACGGTTAACTTTTAAGTAAGTTTTAAACAGTGTTCAAGTTTAAAATGAATAGTACATAGTAGCATCTAACCTTGTTATTTAAAATGAATATATAACAAAATTGTGCAGGAGGCCACAGGGATTTGTGATTTTATATCATATTTATAAATCTCTCACGCAGTCATAATTTGCTTTGAATGAAAATCCCAAATATCAATAACAGTATAACACCACATTCCAACATGTTTAAAGAGCACCGAATCAAACTAATCTATCAAAAGTACATAACTACATATATGAAGCAACTCAGCAGGGGAGTAGAATATAAAGCGTCCAAGGTTTAAATGATTGATTAGAGACATAGATGAACCACCATAGTAGATTATTTTCATGTATACACCCGTTTACACTCTATACTACAATTACTATCAGAATTGTTCTTCCATACTAAATCAGTAACGACTATTCAAAGTACAATCAAGATCAACAAATATAAGCTCAAGATAGTATCTTATATCTCTGTCATTCTAGTATAAAACCAACATAAGCTAATTCTAGTATAAAACTAACATTAGCTAAATTTCTTACCAAAAATTTAGTATTTGACTATTTGTAGAATGTAAAATCAATGCGGAATCGCATGCTTAAAGTTTCGCATACCAATCTATCTTCTGTTTGTAACATTTTATAAATCTACTTGTTCGAAGGCCTGTAATCAAACCAAACGAACACGAACAAGGGCATGTTCATTCATTTAACTTTAAACGAACACGAACACTTAATCGAACAAATATTCGAATTCATGCCCGTTTGTTTAAAAAAACGAACAAGTTCATGTTCCTTTGTTTAAAATCTAAACAAACAGTTCACAAACATAATTGAACAAAAATAAACACACATATGTGAACCAGCGTAAACAAACATAAATGAACACACTTTAATAAACACAAGCAAACGCTCACAAACGAATATTTCGGTTCTTTTACAGGTTCATTTAGAAACTAACAAAATACACTACAAAATTATCATAATTTAACTCCTAATACTCAAAACAGTTTCTTAATTTATAAATAAAGAAGTAATTAACTAATCACCAATCGCATCATTTACGTGACCAAACTGAAAATATGAACATAATAATATTGTGCCCTAATTAGATGAAATCTCAGATCCATAACCAAATCACAAAATCTAAAGCAATTGTTGAAAAACTGTAACAGATAATTTAAATTGCAACTCTAATTTGAAAATATGAACCAAAAACATGGATTAATTGGTAACCTCGGGCTCGGTTAAGGGTTTGCACTCCATGAGCTGTGAGATTTGCTGGTCCAGGTTGCCATGAGTGTTCGAAGCTAGATCCACACTCATCTTCTTCTGCAGATATTATTATTATTATACATATAATTAATCAGATCGATATCGATGAATCGTTCAATCGATCCAAATGCTGAATAATAATAATAATAATAATAATAATAAGCAAAAGGTGAAATGAAACCCTCGCCAATGGTCCAGATTGTTGTTTTTGTTTGGGGATATTTAAGTGCATGCCCCTCGGTTTTAATGGTATATCACTTCCGGTCCGTCTGTGTTTTCGTTTTTCTTTTTATCTGGCAGAGGAAGCGTTATATTAGTTAACTAGGTTAGTTATCCGTGTTAAGCACGGGTGGAATTATCGAAAACGCCATATATACGTATGCGTTATACATTTAATGTGTTGCAAATGACATATATATAGAAATGGATAATTTTATAAATTTATAAGGTATTACATTGTTGTTTTTGTTTAAAAAAAAATACAAAGACAAACAAGAAGGTCAAAGAAGTAATTTAATCTTACTCACTACGGACACTTTGACTCCATCGGCGGTTAAAAGGTATATATTCTTCTTCTATGTCCTCAACGTCCTTTAATTGTGATTATCTGCACTATATAATTATCTTCATCTAAACCCCTTTGTGTCGGTATACTAAATCATATATAAAAATAAAATATTACTTGGTGGATTGTGGGAAGGAGATCAAAGAAAGCATGTACCAACTAAAAGTATATATGTCAATGCTAAAACAATCCACAAAGCTTGAATAACAAAATCTTTTTATTACCATAGTTCACTCAAGGGATAACTTGCTTTTAATTACAACTGAATAATTATAAAAAAATTTACATACGGATTTAATAATTATATAACTAATAAAAAGTTAAGAAGCAAAATACAAAGATTAAAAATATTGTCGATTCACCCATGAATACCAACCACTTCAATAGAGTAGTCCTCATTGGCATGTTTACGATCTTTAATGGTTCATACCCATAAGACTCGGACCTTAATGGTGTATGGAGTTGTTCTGAGTATGTCAGTTTCATTCTTGTTATGTGTTTGAATCTCTATTGTTCTGTGAAATAATAAAAGGACTAGAATCCTTATTTATTGGTATTTATTATTGAAAAGGTAATTGTAAACTTGTTAAATGAAAATTGGGAGAAAAACTTACATACCTGCAGAGAGAAGCTTCTGATATTGATAGAAATGATGGAAACGGTGTGAACGATGAGCTCTAATAGTGTAATCTTATATAGTGAGTAGATAGTAGTTTATTTTAATTAAAATTGGTAAACAAAGAAATTGTTTTAAAACTTATTTTAGTTTTAGGAGTAACTAGTGGGAGCTAATCACTTACATCACTCATTACACTTTCACCTGCTTGGAACTCGTGTACACTCTATTGACTCTCAAGTCGGGCGGTAATTGCAAAAGAGGCTCTCTTTATCCGACAAGCCTAATCAATGTTTTCTTTTGTTAGGTTTTTAGCCCTCATCACTGAATTATCTCCATATAAGCAATTGAAGCTTAAAAAAGTGTTGCTAAAACTAAAAAAGTTTTTTTGTGATCAATTTGTAGAAGTCTAAAAGTTTTTATAAAAGTTCAAAAAAGAACAAACGTATGAAGAAGGTAAAGGGGTGTGAAATTTTAGCGAGAAAGGTTCAAACAAAAAAGTGCTTCGACAAAAGTCAAAAGAACAGAACTATTAAATTTGCATCTTAACATATATGCATAACTAGTATTTACACCCCCGCGTTGCGGCGGATGTGTAAAACCGTGTATCTACATATACATATTCGCTCCGCTCAAAAGCATGAAGTTACCACCGCCGCCGCCTTCGTTCGTTATCTCGTCTCCCGCAGCCAGTAACTAACGTTAACCATTAAGCAAACTGAACAAAAAGTAGACGTAAAAACGTTGAACCACACGCTTGTTGCATCGTGTTAACACACAAAAATTAGACGGAAGCATAAAATATATAAAAAATAACTAAGTCAACTTAACATCTACACGTTGCGATGGGGCCGTTAAACGGGAAAATAGACATAAAAACATTCAACCACACACATGTGTTGCAGCGCGTTAACTCGTTAAATTCAAACATAAACATTAAACAAAAAAAATTGTAAAAGATGAAAAATATAGGGGACCAAAGTTGAAAGTGAAAAAATATTGATTAAAACTAAAAAATATTTTGTGGCATATTTGTAAACTATGAAAGTATAGGGACCAAAAGTTAAAAAAATGAAAGTTAAATAAAAATGAATATTACATGGTACAACCTTGAGCGCACAATGTACAAAAGACCAATACATAGTTCCACTTTTGTTATTATATAAATATGCATATGTATAGATTAAGGAAATATAACAATCAACATTATTAATTTTAGGATTCATATGCAAAATAGTTTCGTTTGCTCAACAGTTTTCCACATGCGAAGGGCATGTTTAGTAGGAATTTTAGGAGCTTTTAGTTTCAAGCTTTTAAGAAAAAATTCATGCTTAATAAAAAACTTTGTTTGGTTTAAAGAGCTAGAAACTTTTAGATTATGAGAAAGTGCTCCATGTTTGATCGCTCCTAATAGTAGCGTTTAAATAAAAAAAGTCCACAAGCTTTTAGTATTTAAAATTACTTAAATAACCTTTCAAAATATATATATATATATATATTTAGTATTATGTTTTTTAGTTATGCTCATTTTTGTCATTGTATACACATGTACTATATATAATATTAATTTTTTTAAAAATAGTTAAAGTTTGGTACTTGAACTTCAATAATATTTTGTTAATTCATATAATAGTTACTCATTTAACATTTATTCAAAACCAACTACCCCCACGACTTTTTAAGAGTAACCTTTTCACACTTAAATGTTTTGTTTAAAAATTTACATCATAAAAACGGGCATTTTATTCTCTTTAATTTGAGTATGACATTGCTAAAGTTTCATTAACTTTAAAAAATTATATATTACATGATTACCAGTTAAAAGCTCTAGCTACTCTGCCAACCTCCTAAAGTTAACTAAAAATCTACAGATACCAGCGGTCTCACTCGACCAACGCGGCGGAACATGCCGGGACGTAACGTATTGATCGAACAGCAGCTCAAAAGACACTAATTAAAGCAATAATAATTCTTTAATTTATTAACATTAAAACAAGTATACAATTACAATAACCAAATCAAATACAACATACATTTGTATTTTTGACTAAATATTCTAAGGCTAAACTAACTATCTTTGATCTTGATAACACCACATAGTTGAACCTGTGGCATGTATAAAAATAGAGTTCGTCAATACGAATGTTGATGAGAATACAGATGTTTAGGTTTAGATAGATAGATAGATTGTAACACCCACAAAGTTTAGGTCCCAAATTTCACAAATTTATAAAGATAAAGGACTAAAAATAATTATGAGATAAGTAATGAGAAGAAATGAGAGAAAGAAAAGAAAGCATTATATGTTAAAGGAATAAGTAAGTAAACTCCATCCCACATGGAAAGTGGGAAAGAATTGAAAACACTTTATAAGGAAGGAGTTTTCCATGGTAATGTTCTTATGGGGCTAACCACTCTCACTAGTCCTAGCGGAGGGTGCGAAGCACCTGACGCGCACGGACACGGACTCGGACTCGGACGATGGGCGTAATGTGGCGTTTTGATAGCGCACTTTGCACTGTTAAGTAACCGGATCAACCACGTGTCAACACGTGGCAACCTCTGGTGGATTGCGGCATCGCGCTATGCGATGGCCAGGGAGAAACCCCATCGCGCTATGCGATGGTGGTCAAAACTTTGCCTATAAAAGGGGGCTACGGGTTTGAAGCATTCTCGTCCCATTTTCACACTCACTTTCACACACACAACCTTGGGAGGCGTGCCCGACCATTGTGAGGTTCCGAGGTCCCGACTTCTCGTGATTCGTGCATGAATTGAAGTTCTAACGCTCTGTTGAGTGGTTAAGCGAGTTCGAAACAAGGCTCTGACAGTTTAAGCTTCAATACGTGATAAGGAAATAGAAGTGCTGCCCGTGCAAAGCTTAGGCAAATTAAATACCCGTATAAGGTAGGGGTTCTGCTTAAGCTATTATTTTATTATTATTTTATATAGCTTAGACCCTAGTCGAGGGTATAGTCTATACCTTGATCAGTTAATTAAGTGAAATATAAGCTTTCATAAGTTAAAATTATAGATAAAATGTTGTTCTTTATTTTATAAAGATATTAGTTATGAAAGAAGAAACTTGATATATACGCTTCTTCATGACGAATAAACAGCCTATAAATGAAATATAGATTTGTAAAATAAGATAAAATATAAAGGTAAGGATTATGCAAATAGACTAAAGGTTTAAAGCTAGATCATGGATCTAGTTATTTATAGAATATTATTCTCGTACTATAGGTCCGAGATAAAGAGCAGGCATTTGTCAGTGAGATACAGTGATATAACAAAAGGTGAATACGTCCAAACCTTTTTATAGTGTGAAATGTTTTATGACGTGAATAAGTCCATGTACTATATATTTTGAAAAGATATTTACTCTTTAAAACTATGGACTATTATCCATATGTAAAAGAGTTATGGAAATATTTGCATGAGGGTTGGTTCAAATCCTCTAAAACGTTTTGATACAAGGTAGTACTAAACACTCAGACTAAAATACACATGTGTCTGGATCCTTACATATATGTACTGTAGTGGGCACACTACAGTCATACTGACCATGAGGCAAGTGACTGTCTTTAGGGCGAGTGAAGTCCGATTATGTGGTTTGTGCGTATGCTTAGTTCCGATGAGATGGGATTAAGACCCACTGAGTCGTTGAACACTATTGGTGTTGTGTCATTACGAATTGTGAAAATGTTTTATTGAGTCAGCGTATTCACCAGCATATAGCTGACGTATTTTCAAATTTTTTCAGGTAATCAAGAGTAAGGTATAGAGATGGATATGCCAGTGGAGATAGAGGATCACTAGGCATAGAATGCAGCTGGTGGCTCAGCTAATTTTGTAATGATGCATATATTAAACTTGTTTTTAAACAAGTAAATTTTGTAAAACAATCAAGGGTATTTAATTCCCTTTGTTATGAAAGTAAATATTTTTAATTAACATTTTCCGCCTAATGCCAATGTTCTCCCTTAACAAGCTAGAATTATAGGCTCTATAGTTTTCTACTTTATCAATGCATAATTGTGAGCATAAGTTTGTGTGTACATCAGGAATGGCAGGGCTTGCTTGACTGCTTCCATTTGCATCACTTGTTGAAGCTTCATTCTCATTCACAAACGTCATCCTAGCAAAGTTCGTCGGCAGCATCAGCTCACCCATTTGATTCATCCAGTCAAGATAAGATAATTCCTGCGATTGAGTATGACATCCAACCTTTCATTATATTTGCCCTTTGGGCTTTGTTTACAAGATTTCAAGCCCAAACATACATAGACAATTAATTGAAAGCATAAAATATAACCGATAATAAAACAAAATAATACAAAAGACTTCATCATATAAATAAGCCCCACAAAACCCTTACAAAAATAATATTATCATATATATATATATATATACTCAATTTACTAAAAACAATTAAGTAAATGGCTGATTTACCCATACTTTTCTAAAGCATTTCTTCTAAACTAAATTAAAATATCAAATTACTATTAACTACCTTACATTATTCCTTTTTTTTTAATATCATATTCATATGTCTTTCTTGTATGATTTTAATTATTTTTATTTGCTGTAGAAACCAATAAATTAAAATCAAACAGTTTTGAAGTAAATTCTAAAAACTCCATTTATATGTAAACTCTAAGTGAACGTATTGTTTTATATAGTTAATCATTGAAGAAGAAAAGAATTACAAAGAGAAAAAGAGTGTTTATCTTTCAATCGACGGATGCATTCTTCAAACACAAAAATATGAACATAAAAATACCGAAACACCATTGTCGCCTATGGTTTCCACACAGTCGTTAATAATTTCAAATCTATAACCATAAAAAATTCTTATTCTACGTAAAAGGGAAGTTGAAAAAAAAAATAAAAGACAAGTAAAATAGGCATAATAAAGGTAAAATTTGTCATCTAAGTGAAAAGTTATTACATAACGGTATATACGATATTTTGAATTTTGTTTGGGTATATATGATATTTATAAATTTTAGAAGAGTATATATGAAATTAATCTATAATTTTAGTACAATTCGAACATGATCCTGAAAAGGTTGAACTCAAAACAAAACATGCTTATCAAACTTGTTATGACTAATTATGGGCCAAATATTTTTGTGTCAAATACGTATTATAACCGAAATTTTCATCCTTATACCTAAACTAGTTTTTAGGACCCGCGCGTTGCACAGGTTTGTAACAAACAAACACGTGCGGGTCGCGTCGCATGGATCCGTAACAAACACAAACGCACTGGTCACGTAGCTAGCACAGGTCCGTAACAAAACATGAGGATACAAACTCATGGCATCAACCAAACACATTACAACTTAGCGCGCGTGAGTCACGTAGCACGGGTCCGTAACAAATGCGCAGGTGACGTAGCACGGGTCCGTAACAACCTGAGAGGATATAATGGCATTTGACATGCATCAATCAAACACATTGCAACTTACATATTTGCTTAAGGTTTCGATGGTGATGATGAAACTGACTCGCTTACCGCTAACTGCTGCTACAACTCCCAAAGATACTTTTTCGCTAAAGAAAAGCTTTGCGACGCATTAGTGTCTAGAAATTTGGGCCCCAAATCAAAAAACCATTGTGTCTAAGCAAGCCTGAGAGGAAATGATAATTCAAAGATGGCAACTTAAGCAATACAAAGACATGACAATTTCAACACATCGATTCTAAAGAAAACCAACTCCGTTACCAAGCATCAAAGTACGAAGAACAACTAAGCAATGTACCCACAAATAAGAAAAAAAGCACCATGTAACATGTCATTTTCTCTTAACAATTAAAGTTGCACTTGAATCACCCCTAACTACCCTTTTTATTTGTGGTCTCTAAAAAGTTATCTTGCCTAAGTAGTGGTCAAAGTGGTCAAACCAAAACTTACCACCACCATAAATATATATACGGTTTGTGGGAACAATTGAACAAATATAAAGCCAACTTATCCTACGCTGCCTTACATGAGGAAATAAACATCATCTTTTAAAATCTTAATTGCATTAATATTTTTTAATATAAAAAACATACAATTTTATGTCATTGCAAATGTTCAATCAGGAGATCAGATCAACATAAATCTGATGGACTAAACCTCCTATGTCGATGGCTCTTTCGTCAACCAACATAGCCGCCATCAACATATCAACGACTTCCAGTACTCTAACTCCGACTCCACAACCTCTAAAAACCTTATTATTCTGCCGTCACTAACCCTCGAAACGCCACCGTCTGTGACGCCATTTAAAGCCCCGATGATTGTCGTTGCCTGAAAAAGATCACAACAGAAAACGCACCTATCATCCCCGGGAACCTAAAGAATCTCCAGAGAGAGACGGTAATTAACCCGGTGGTGGTAGGTATAATGCAGGGGTTGAAAAGAATGCATAATTTACGTAGGGACGCAGCTGTAAAGCAAGCCCTGCATAGTTTACATAAAGGGCACACCTGTAAAGTGAACACAAAATATACAATAAAACATGCATATATTACAATAGCACAAAGCAGAAAATTGAAGGAATAGTGTTTATGTGTGTGTGAACAACTTTCAAAAATAATATATATAATAATATTACGACGCTTGAGAAATGATGCATTAAATTTAATAGAAACCGTAAATATTAAATAGTTATATATTAAACACGTATACATGGTTACCCTTTAGCATAAGAAGTGACTCAATGCCAACATACCCACACATAAGCCGTAAGGTTTACTTTATGGTTACTAGTATTGCCATATCATATGCCTACCACTCAAACCTTCGTATTCTTTTCAACCGAAAGTGGAATCCAGACATGCGACAGGTCACAAAATCAAAATATCTCTTATTTGTCTCCAAACAATTTGGATTCTTAAAATAAGCAATCCGAGTCATTTTATATAGCATGATATCCATGATATCCTGCTTTTCTTTTTCAAGCGGCCAACGAATCTTTCAGATAAACTATTGTTTAAATTTAAAACATCGGGATACATTCGTCTTTCGATTCGGGAAAACCCTCACCTAAGGCCATTGCTCATGAGCACTCGCCCGAAAACACGACAATACGGTGAGATAAAACTTCAGTTCAAGGATCCAGCTAGTGAACGTCACATACTCGCCTAGTCTCACAAAATGTTAGGGACATCAATCGAACGTGGGTCACATGAAATACCAGGTCTTTCTATTACCACTCCACTAGGACCATTACCAACTATTTAGTTTCGGTGGCAACGGGAGATTTTATGAGAATAGACGAGTATGTGGTGTTCACTAGCTTGACATAAATCGAACGTGGGTCACATGAAACGCCAGGTCTCTCTATTACCACTCCACTAGGACCACTGCCAACTCATTGGCTTTAATTATATACTTTACTTTGGAATATCAATCAATCGTACCAAGTGGAAAATCTCACCAATAGCAAAACTATAAGTAGAGTCTGGGAAGAGTGAGATGTAGGCATACCGTACCTCCATCCAATAGGATGGAGAGGTGGTTTTTAGAAAGACCCTCAGCTCTAAAAATCATATGTACATGAGAATATAGAAGGCAATCAAAGTTTAACAGTAATATAATTAATAATAACACTTAGTAATAATAATGATAGTAGTATATAGATATTGAAATAATAAGAATAGCATATAAAAAAGAAACTACAGAATATATGAGAAGAAAATAACAAAATGGCGTCTGACCAAAAATAAGATAAAGAGAAGCCTCTAAGGTATTACTTTCTTCCTAACATCATTTACTTTGGAATATAAGAACACTTTTAATTAATGTCTAAAAAATTCTTAAAAGCAAAAATAAAATATTACCAACCATGGTTCTAGCCGGAGGCATTAGAACAACTTCCGAAGATCAAGCTAACGCAGTTGTGTTTAGAGTTAAAATAATCAGCTCTTCATCTTGTTAGGCAAGGATGGTGAAACATCACAGGAGACGCATACATGTACTATATGTTAATTATAATGGTCTAATGGATAGGAATAGTAATTTCTTAAGATAAAATTATCTTTCACTATCAAGTTAAAGCGGCTTTGATGGAGGGGTTGTTGGTAATTTTAATGTTATCAACATGTATTTTAGTATATTATTATTGAATTAACTTGTTGATCGAGGAAATAGCGTTACCGATTAAACGAGTTAGGTAACGCAGGAGTGTAGGCTCATTTAACAATAATGTTATTTGGGTTTTGTTATTCGATTTTATACTTGGGTTTAAGTAATTATCTATTTGGGCTTAAGTGTAGCAGGGGAGACTGGAGAGAGGTGTTGCCTCTCAGCCTCATTTAACAACATGCTAGATCTCAGTAAATGGTTGTCGTCAAACTTAGTATATGAAAGGCATGATTATGGTTGGTTTTATGACTTAAAAAGACACAATATGTTTCCTTGACTATGATAAATCATGTTATTGTTGACTTTAGCATGTCTTGTTAGGCTATGATTTTTCTCATCAACAAGGCACTCAAAAAGGATTATATGGTTCAACCTGATAAAAATCACGTATATTAAAAATCTCATCAAGTCCTTCAGATCATACCATGTAGTATCTCATCATGTCTTTTAATAAATAAAAATTGCTACAAAATTTTCATGCATATAGTAACTTCTAAGGTTACGGATGGGCTAGCTATTCTTAAAGCTTTCCTTGAACCGCCACGCTCTACTGATGGTGCGGGTCCAAGTGGAAGTGGTCCTGAAGCATGATCCTGAAGATCCCTTTCCACCATTAGCGTAGATTTTTGTTTTTGTATAGCTTCTTTTGTATGCGGGTATGCACCCAGCAATCTTTGTAATATTTGAATTTTGATGGAATAAAGATTGTGTTAATTCTTTGCCTTGTTTATTTTACGCATGTTTTGATCTAACTTAGCAATTTCTTTAGTATTTAGATAAGTTAACTTTTCAACGTGGCAAATTATAAGTTTGTTTCGCTTCCTCTTTCATGATTGTGCGGGTATGACCGTCACTTACACTTAGTAGGATGGCTTGACTTTACTTATATCTGACCTGCGTGGAAGTTTTCCTCATCTTTTCCTTTGAAATTTTCTAAGTGTTCAGAATAAGTTAACCTTTGGACGTGGTAGATAATAGGTTGAAGTTTTGCCTCCTTGTTCGTGATTGTGCGGGTAAGACCATCACTTGCACTTACAAGGATGGCTAAACTTTACTTACATCTAACCTGCGTGAAGGTTTTCCTTAAAACTTGAAATTGTGTTTATGCGGGTTTTGCCGCCTTCCACACGTAACGACTTACTTCTTCCCCTATTTATGCGGTGAATACCGGCACATCAGTGTGGGAAGTTCATAAGTATAAAGGTAAGGCTATCAACACATTGTGAAATGAGAATCATTTCCATTAGAAGTGGCTCTAGGCCTTTTCTTTACAAGTTTGGAATTGATCTACATATAACATTTGCGTAATTGAGCTCCATTCCATGTTCTTGGGATGGGAGTGCCATCGAGCCTTTCGAGCCGGTATGCGCCATTTCCCAGAATTTCTTTGATAATGTATGGCCCTTCCCAGACCGGGGCCAGCTTTCCTGGGCGTTCTTAGTTCGAAGCCTCGTTGTTACGCAGTATGTAGTCTCCTACATTGAAGTTGCAGAGTTTTACCCGCGTGTTGTAGTACTTTTGCATTTGTCGCTTGTAGTTCTCTTCACGCACTGCGGCTAAGTCTCTGCGTTCCTCGGTTAGCATAAGGTCTAACCGTTTTTTCCGCATCATTGTCTTCTGGCTGAATCAAGACCCTTGGTGAGGGTAAACCAATTTCGACCGGGACCATGGCTTCAGTGCCATAAGTGAGACTGAACGGGGTTTCTCCCGTACTGGCCTTCTTCAGCGTTCAGTTTGCCCAAAGGACGTGTGGAAGCTCGTCCACCCAGCCGGATCTGTGTTCCAAGAGTCTTTTCTTTATGCCTTCGACGATGCTCTTATTTGCTCTTTCCACCTCACCATTACCTTGCGGGTGTGCCACTGAAGTAAAGGTGTGGGTGATTTGAAGTTCTTTCAGCCACTGTTGTAGCTTCTTGTCAGCAAAGTTGGTGCCGTTATCGCTCACCAAATTCTGTGGAAGTCCAAAACGACAAATAATAAATTCCCAAATAAATTTTTTGATATGTTTCGCGGTTGTTTGGGCTAAGGGTTTTGCTTCTATCCACTTGGTGAAGTAGTCGATGGCTACCACTAGGAACTGAACATTTCCTGCTGCTGTAGGACATGGGCCTGTCACATCGATGGCCCACTTCTGAAATGGCCATGAAGAGGTGACTGGAACAAGTTCATTCTTCGGGCGGTGCGTGTTGGGTGCGTAGAGCTGGCAAGACCTGCATTTTCTGATGTATGCCAGCGCATCCGTATGCATCCCCGGCCAAAAGTATCCCTCGTTGTTTAGCTTAGCTACAACAGCGCGTGGACCTGCGTGTACTCCACAGATGCCTTCGTGTACTTCCATTAGGAGGTAGTCAGCATCTTGGTTGTCCACGCATCTTAAGAGTGGGCCAAGAAAGTTACGTCTGTAAAGGATGTCATCGATGAGTTGATAATTCAGTGCTTTACAGCGTAGTTTTCTTGCCTGTGTTTTTGACTCTGGTAGTGTACCTGTCGCGAGGTATTTTATTATTGGTGTCATCCACGTTTCTGTGCCGGTTTGGATGACACAAATTTCCTTGTGCGGGACCGAAGGTGCCTCGAGGAGTTCAATGCGGATGTCCTTTCCCAAGTGGGTGAAGGCTAATGATGCAAGCTTGCTTAACGCATCCGCAGATTTGTTTTCACTACGCTTGACGTGTATGACTTTGCAGTCGTTGAAATCGCGCATAAGGGTTTTTGCTTGTGCGAGGTACAGGGTCATTGTGTCGTTCACGGCCGTGTACGTCCCGTTGATTTGATTGGCTACTAACATGGAATCCACGTGGGCTTCCAAGTGTTTCACTCCCATCTTACGCGCAATTCTCAGCCCAGCCAAGAATGCCTCATACTCGGCTTCGTTATTCGTACTTGGAAAATCCAGTCGAATAGCGTAAGTGTATTCTTGGCCTGATGGGTTGGTTAGTTTCAGCCCTGCGCCTGAACCCTCGTTACTGGCTGCTCCATCAGTGTAGAGTCGCCAGACATCATTGATGTCTTGTGCTGGAGAGGGTTGAGCCTCTTCCTGGCACTCTTTTTCCCGCGATGCGGGCACTTCCGCAATAAAGTCGGCCAAAACCTGGCCTTTTATGGCTGGTCTTGGCTTATACTTTATCGCGTACTCCCCCAACTCAATTGCCCATTTGGCTAGGCGTCCCGATAACTCGGGTTTGCCTAGAACGTTTGCAAGTTTGAAGTTGAAGAGAATGGTGATTGGGTGGCCCTGGAAATATCGTCTTAACCTGCGTGAAGCGTGTATAAGTGCTAAGACTAATTTTTCGAGGGTAGAGTACCGGGTTTCTACGTCTGTTAGGATACGGCTGACATAATAGATTGGCATCTGGATGCCTTTTCGCTCTACTAGCAGGACTGCCCCGGTTGCTCTATCTGTTGCGGAAAGGTATAGGATTAACTCCTCTCCCGCTTTTGGTGCTGTGAGCGTTGGGAGTTCGATCAAGCGTGACCGAATCTCCTGAAAAGCTGCTTCCGCTTCTGGTGTCCAGCGGAAGTGCGTTTTCTTTAAACAGTTTCTCAACGTTGACACGAAAGGAAACGACTTATCCGCGTGGTTTGCCAAAAAGCGATTAAGTGCGACTAGTCGTCCATTCAGTGTCTGAGCCTGTTTGATGGTAGTAGGTGATTCCATTTTGATAATGGCTTCGACCTTTTCAGGGTTCGCTCTGAAGCCATCTTTAGTGACGATGACCCCCAAGAAATTCCCTTCTTCCATTCCAAAGGCACACTTGCTCGGGTTGAGCTTCATGTTTATCTTCCTGAGCGTGTTGAAAGTTTCTTCGATGTCTTTCAACATCGCTTCTGCGTCAGGGCTTTTGATGACCAAGTCATCCATGTAGACTTCCAAGTTCCTCCCAATTTGGGCATGAAACTGGTTGTCCATCAGGCGTTGGTATGTGGACCCGGCATTCTTAAGTCCGAATGGCATCATTTGGTAACAAAATGTGCCATCGGGCGTCCGAAAAGCGGTTTTGTCCTGATCATCAACGGCCATGTGGATTTGATGGTACCCCTTATACGCGTCCAGGAAGCATTTAAGGCGAAACGGTGCTAACGAATCCACCTTAAGATCAATTTCGGGTAACGGATAACAATCTTTGGGGCATGCTTTGTTTAAGTCCTTGAAATCTATGCACATGCGCCATTGTTTGTTATTCTTCGGTACCATAACGGGATTTGCAACCCATGTTTGATATCTACTAACGCGTACGATGCCTGCGTCAAGGAGTTCCTTGACTTGGGTTCTACACGCGTTAGTTTGTTCTGGCCCCATTACTCTGCGCTTTTGTACGATTGGCGTAACAGCCGGATCGCATTTGAGCTTATGCTCTGCCTTACTTCGGGGTACACCAGTCATGTCAGCTGGTGTCCACGCGAAGATGTCAGCGTTTTTCTATAATAAGCGCTTGAGTAAGGTGCGTGTGGGATCAACAACTGTTGGGCCAATTGAAACGGCCTGGTCAAGATATTTGCCGTTGAAGGCCCATCTTTCTAGTTCGGTGATGGTTGGTTTAGCCATCTTTGGTTTGGGTTTAGATGAGACAGATGCGATGCATACCTGGGGAATGCCGGTGATCATCGCTACACCCTCAGCTGTTGGTCATCCCATCATGCCGTGGACTGAGGATACCACGGCGTTGAATCTTGCCATCCCGTCTCTTCCGAAGAGAATGTCGTATGTGTGGTGTGGCTTCCTCATTACGACAAAATCCACGTCTTCTGTGCGTGAGTGATTCCCGTCCGTAAGAGTGACGGGGAAAGATAGGATACCCAGGGGGGTGTTTGTGCTGCCATCGAACCCTTCTATCGAGGCGTAGATCGTTTCCAGGCGTTCCTTGTCTTCGTCAACTAGCTTGTCGAAGAACTGCCTGTACATCACCGTTGACGAGGCGCCGTTGTCAGCAAGAGTGCGAGAAGTGATGTAGTGCCCCAGCTGGCTTTTGATGACGATAGGGCCTTCTTTGCTGGGTCCTCCTGGCACTCGCGGGAAGCGCACCTCAGCTTCCTTCCACGCGCATGGTTCTGTCGTTCGCCTTTTTCTTCCTCTGATCTTACCATGAACCATGTTGATGCTGATGTCAACGGGCTTTCGTCCGTTGCCTCGGTACCGGTTATCGTTCCTTCCTCCCTTCTTGATTGATGCCACAAGGTGTGCAAGTCTTCCATCCTTGACGAATGTTTCAACAATATCCTTCAAGGATGTACACTCTTCCGTACTATGACCTTTTGTCCCGTGGAAGTCACAGGATTTGCTCTGATCCGCATTAGGTCGCTGCCGGATCATTGGAGCTTTTGGCCATGGTAGTTTTTCAGTGGCAAATATCTCCGTGACGCTTTTGGTGAGTGGCGTCCACCGGTGTTTTTGGCTTGAAGGGTGTGTGTTATTTCTTCCGCCAACAAGAGGGTGAGAGCTGGATGAGGTGTCAAAGTTTACCCTTAACTGCCAAATACCTAGCTTCCTCTTTTTGTTCTGCAGGGCGATCCGAACATTGTTTTCTCTAGTCCTTTGCGTGTAGAGGTGTGTACTCTGGGGAAGATCCCTTCCCAGTTGCTTCTCCGTCTCGGCAAAGCGCTTGGCCGCCGTCATGATGGCATCCCATGTGGATGGCATGCCGTCCTTACCCGTCAATGTGCGGATAAGCTCTGGGTATTCAGCGCCCTGGATGAAAGCGGCGCGAACAAGATCTTCACTTATGTTGCCCAGACTTAGCTTTTTGGAGTTGAAGCGAGTGATGAAGTCTAGTAAAGATTCATCCTCCTCTCTAACGCAGTTGAGGATCGTCCACTGTTCCTCAGTATATTTCCTTTGTTGGCTGAAGTGTTGGCTGAACTTGTTCTGAAAGCCCGCCCAATCATAGATGTGATGGACCGGTAAACGATCGAACCATGCCATGGCCGCTCCAACCAGAGTCATCTGGAACATATAACACCACGTGGGTTCCGTCCAGTTACTGACGGTTGCCCCCGCAATGAATCTGTTCAAGTGGTCGTCTGGGTCGGATAGACCATCATAAGTGCCGATGTTGGACATTTGTTTGGCACTTCTCGGGGCGATTGCTTCCGCAATGTCCCTTGCAAACTTTGACTTTCCTGCATTTGCAGCAGTTGGTCTAAAGGTTTTGGAGAAGTCACGCGGGTTTCTCTCCGCATTCGTTGGTTTAAAGGCTTCCCCAAAATTCCTTGTCGGTTGGAAGTCCGTTTCCTTACGCTTCCCTTTTGCCTTATGGCGAGGGTTTGCGTCGGTATCGGATTCTTCCCGCTCATCGTCTGAGTACTCGCACTCACTGTTCATATTGAGATGTTGGCGAGTACTGCCGAATTCGTCAGCCTGTTGAACTGAACGCAAGCGTTCATCCAACTCAGCTTGGAACTCTTTCTGACGTGCTTCGGCCCATGCCTTAACTTGATCTAGTGTTTGGCGAGGGACCCTCGTTCGTTTCTCCAACTGGGCATCAGTGAACCCTAGTGGAATATTGTTTACTGCACTTGCCCCGGCTTGGGTAACCGGGGTAGTGTTCGTAAAATTTGTATAACCGCCGGTGTTCCCCCCAGTTGCTGGGGTTGTGGTTACCGGGGTTTCTTGGTCGCTTACTGGCCTTGGGACCGGAGTAACGTTAACCATTTCTTCAGAAATTTTTGAAAAAACTAAGAATTAGTTCTAGCTTTTATGCACGGATGGCGCCAATGAAGAAACACTAAGTGACCCGGGGCAGATTACGGATAATCTGGGGGTTAAGTAATGTTTCCCACGAGGATGAGGTCCAGCAGAGAAGGTTGTTCTTCAGGTGACCTGCAAAACAGACACCGTAAGCTCGTCACTGAGAAGGGGGGGGGGGTTCCTCCTTGTGACCACCCTTCGGCGTGAGAATCAGACTAGATTGCTCTGAATATAAGTGTATATTAAGAGATTGCTAGATAAGAATGAGATATCAGATGATGTCCTTACCATTCCAAGGTGTTGGAGTATTTATAGCCGAATGTAGGTTTCCTAGAAGGTACAGCCGGCTGAATAGTATTCCTGTTCTACCAACAGTGGACTACGCACAGGCCATGCTAGTTGGTGGATAGACTACGGCCGACAGTAACAAGGTCGGCTGTACACTGTTCCTTTACTGCCGGCTATGCACTGTTCCACCAACTGTAGGCTGCGCACGTCCCATAGTAAGGGTTGGTGAGTAGGCAGCGGCTAATAGTGACAAACAGTACTAGAGGGTGCTCCTCCTCGTACTGTTGTCGGTGAGCTGTCACCCTGTGATTGGTTCATGGGCTGTTCTGGTCAGATCGTCTGTTCTGCCCATACCTTAGTAGGTATAGTACAAAAGATCTTCCAGAAGCATACGGACTGGCTCATTTAGGCGGGAGTATTCCCGCCTTGCTCATTCCTTCATGTGACTACTGAAGTAGCTAGTGCCTTGTGCGTGTAGCCTTGCTGTCAGTGCGGGTAGCCTTCCCTGATGGCTTGTATCCGCAACTGCGGGAACAAGCGGGGTACTTCACCATTGGGAGGCTTTCCCTGCGGGTACAGCTGGCGTACTGCGCGTAAGGTTTTCTCTGAGCATGGTGGGTCCTGCGGGAGCAGTTGGTCGTTGCGCAGACGTCCCTGTTCAAGGTGAGTCTTGCGGGTCCAACTGGGCTCTGCTGGGACCTACCTCTTCACAGGCCTACTACACAAAATTGAAATCAACTATTTAACGAAAACTATAAGACTCAGTTCTTGAACCAAATGTTTTTAATTTTCTTTATCGACTTTGTTTGATGCAAACTTATAAAAATCAAATTATAGATTTTGTTTTTATAAAATTGATTTTTCCCCTTTGCCTATTTGTTGAAATTATAGGCATTAAATGCACATTATTGTAGTAGGACTTCAAGTGTTCGATTACTGCTATTTATGTGCATTGATTTGTCACATAAATAGTGATACAAAGTTGACTTGCTCATTCGTGAAAGCATCGTTGAGAATTCATTCTCATAGGCTGGTTGATAGTCTCTTAATGATTCCATTAAAAGGCTACAATTGAATCGTTAACAATTAGTTTATTTGGTTACATCTCTTAATGACTCATGGAGCCTATTAATTATTAAATTTCAAATATATTAAATGATTCATATGCTACCTTTATAGCATGTTAACGAGAGACAAAATGGTCTTTAAAACAATATATACCACGTGACTTTCAAAAAGATTAAATACGTGGTATGTATGTGTGATGTGCATATGATATGTCAACTGTCCATGCTAATTTAACGCCTCAGGCTTGACTCATCTAGAAACACCATCAAGGAGGAAACCTATACTATGGGAAAACCGTTTAAATGGATTTCGAACCTGAGACCATAAGATCCCAAAATTTAACCATCACCCGATTTCACTGGACCACAGATATATTTTTTTGAATGACCAACAAAACTTTATTTTAACAAACTAGTAAGGTGCTAGGCCACCAAGCATAACACCCAACAAGAAGACATAAGCGCAGGGACAAAACCTATGCCCTAACACCTAATACAAAACATACAATCATAGGACCAATTACAAATGAAATCTACACTCAGTGGCGGATCCAGGAATTTTTTTTAGGTGGTTCCCTCTTAATTTATAAGGTGGTTCCTACGCGTCTTCTATATATCCGTACACTATTATTTCGAAACTCGGGTGGTTCCGGGGAACCACCCGTTTGTATGCTGGATCCGCCCCTGTCTACACTAGTCTTGACTTTGTCAACCCTTTTAATTTTGACTGATTTTTTACCCAAAGGTAACCGGTTGCTTTAATCTCTTCGATCAAGCAAATTAGGGGCCCTGGTCTCCATCATGGACAAAAGCATTTCATTTATTCCAAATACACCCATTGTAATCAAACAAATCGTGTGAAAAGTTTTAGCTAAACGATGAGCACCTGCGTAACTCCACCAAATCTCGAACACTAAAAGCAAAAATCGAGAATATACCTTGCACCATTAGGATAGCAAACACCTTACCGCTTAAGAAACTTCACACAAAATGAAAAGATGATCAACCGATTCCTCCTCCCTTTACATACCAGACACACGTTTGAGCTTCCAAAATGTTTCTTCTAGCCTTCGGACCATAAATATTAAATAATTAAAAGTAACGTTTGACGAGGATATGAAAAAGGAATCAATTATGATTTAAAAAAAACAATATATTTTATGAATGTAATGCAATCCCACATGGCAGCAATCTAACTTTTTAAAAACGTTTGAAACACTTGTTTTGTTTAATTGAAAATCAACATACATAGCATCATTCTAGTGTCATTGAGTTGAAACTCTAAAACTAAATTATTAACTATAAACGTTGTTAATCCTTTAGCAATATTTTTGTCTTTTTGAAATGAAATACAACTGTTTACTCTATCATCTACAAGGACCAGTCTACGATTTTTCTAGCTTCATAAATGTTGCTAAGGCCGGCGGGTCGTGGTCCAAATCTATATTGAGATAAAACTATGGCTTTATATCATTTTGAAAACCTTAAAATACTTTTTATATGATTTAAGGAAGACACTGAGAGTAGTAAAATAATAAAAACCATTAAAAAGTTTTCTAAAACTGATTACATGTTCAAAACTTTGGATCATAACTAGTTTTTAAAAATATTTAAATAGATTTAATCAAATTAAAGATATAAAAATATTGTTAGGTTCTTCTCAATTGGAATACAATGTTTTTAACGGGAAAATCCCAAAAATAGCCCATTTACAAAATAAGATTCCAAATTTGTTCCTCCAAATTCAAGATCCCAAATTTGTCTCATAGTTATCCCGTCGTCGTCGACATGTTAGGGAATACCGACGACGAGCTACTAAACGAACCGGAGAACGACACGTGGCCGGAATCTGGCCAGAATAGGTCGTCTACGATGTGTTATCGAGGCCATTTCATCGCAGACGATTTGTTATACATGTTCTTGTTCACGACGTCAATGCCGGGTTGCCATACCTATGCCCGTGTTCACATCGCCGGTGACGGCTTACCGGATTTCATGGCCGGCAACTTGTTGACAAAACATAGGGTTGAAGATGCATTTCTGGTGCTAACGCAAGGTTGAAGATGCGTTTCCGGTGCTAACGTAGGGTCGACGATGCGTTTCCGGTGCTAACGTAGGGTCGACGATGCGTTACGCATAACTTGTCGTGCGTTACATGTTTTTTATTAACGCGTTGTGCCTTTTCCTCTTCCCCGCCAACATGTCGACGACGACGAGATAACTATGAGACAAAATTGAAAATTTAAATTTTAAGAGACAAATTTGAAATCTTATTTTGTAGATGGGCTATTTTAAAAAATTTCCCTTTTTAACAACTGTTAGATGCTACAGGCTAAATTTTAACAACCAAAATGTCCACATGGAAAAAAGAATTGGAATAGTCTCCAATAAAAATGCATCCCACTTAGCCAAGATGTCCTCATGATAAAAACAATTGGAATGCTTAATCAATTTCTTTGATCTCTTCCATATAAATTAGTAAATACAAATATATCAAATATCTCTTATTTATAGACATTATACAATTATAAACGAATACTTATATATCCGATCCACTGATTCCACTCAAAGTTTTCAACAAAATTGTATTAAGCTAAAAGTAGGTTGAAATATAATACTACTTAAGATACTGCTGGTTTGCGTGTAATTGTTCTTGTCATAGCCATGTTAATGTTGGTGATTCTACCTTGCCCAGGCTCACGAACTATATCATCAGGACATTTTATTTTGATTGTGTCTGGTATGCAAAAATCATATGCATAATAGAATAGACCATTGTGAAAAAATGAAAAAAATATGTGCCTAGTTAATCATGGTACCTATCCCACAAAAATTCGCAATTAGTTTTGTTTTCATTGTTTGACCTAAATTGCCACTTTAATCCAGAAGTTTATTTCTTGCTCGAGCACATTTTGATTTATTTTTTAATCCAAAACTTTATTTCTTGCTCGAGACACATTCTGATTTTATTTAATTTTAATTTTTTCATTTCAATCATAACCAACTCCATCATATATCTCTATTAACTCCAAAGGGTATTTTGTAACGCAAAAATAATATCATATTTGTCCCGATTTTTAGACAACTAATTCCATAAAAATACATTATATGGCCACATGATAACCTTTTATGTTCCACTATAAAACCAACCCCACTTCACCACTTCCACTTAACTCAAACATCACACAAACCCTAAGAAACAAACATGTCGTCCGAATCTTCTCTACCAGTTCACTTATGTTTCTTCCTAATAATCCTCTTCATGCTTCTAAGCATCTCATTATACTCCAGTTACGAGCCCATGTTTGAGGGTTTCTTTGATACTCTCAAGTTGGTTTTCATTGCTTCACCGGTGCTGTTACTGGTGGTACTGCAGCTGATCTCCACTGGCAGATCACTATTCTTTGTATCGGACACCGAATCACAGACCGGTTCGGTTCCTTGGGGTGTTGGTTTGGTTCTTGTGCTTATATTGTTCTTGCTTTCTTATCAGTCTGATCTCCGGGAACGGTGGTTTCCGCTTCTAAGTTGATGGAGGTGTTAGGGAAAGTATCAACTAATTATGTAATGAATCATGAATGTAAATGGTTATAATAATATTTTAGCATATTGTATTCTTTTATCACTACTGGTTTACGACTCATCAATAAATAAATAAGATCTTTATAACTTTCCATTTTTACATTTATGATTTGAATAACATGCTAAACAAAATATAGTATTTATTACTTTTAATTTTATATAATTTAAAATGAAATAAATTAATAATTTAAGAGTACTTGTTTGTTTGTTTTTCTTAAAAACTAAAATTTTGAACAAAGTTTGTTTATATATGTATCTCGTGTGATACACGGGTTGGATAGATGATATTTTGATTTTAATAAATGAATACAAAGATTTATAAAATTGAATAAATTATAAATTACAAAAGAAAAAAAGAATCATGATTAAGTTATCAAAACTCAAATTTTTTTTTGTTTATATATGATTGTGCATGCCAGCTAGCTGGTAACACCTAAATTATATAAGAAAAAAATATCATTAATCAAATATTTTGATTCATAAATAGTATAAAAGAACAAATGTATTAACATGTTTTTCATATAAAGTCTTTCGGGATACATGACAACCCTAAAGAAATTTGTTCCTATTGAAAAAGTTTATAGAGGTGTATCTACTTATGTTAGTAACATTAAATTATATATGTTTGATTTACAAACAAAATATGAAAAACTATCAAAAAGATGATCAGATGACTATGATAAATATGGACAACCCAATATAATCTTAACCAAAAAAGTTGCTCATACTAAACTATGAAATACATATGATTATTCATAAATAAATACATCTATTTATTTTACTTATATACTCTTTACAAGAAATAATGTACGTTGAGTTTGTAGATAAACTAGTTACACAAATAAGAAGTAATACATAGATCTGTAACACAGTTTCGTTTATGATATAAAAAAGACATTATTACGCAGTTCATCAGGTATATCAGTAAAGTAGACATGCTCTACAAATGCATCATTGTCGGTTCTCAAAGTTAGTCAAAACGTAACATTTACATCAAATTTATTAAGTTTGTAAAGTCTCATCAACTTTTTTCAATTTGAAAATTAAATGGGAACCCTATGGGTTCAAAGATCCATTGATATAAACAGATGTAACATAATCATCAATAAAAACACATATATAGTGATAGAAATTAGAAAAAAAAAATACTATCTAACAAATTCAATAGTATTGTAAAAACTTAAGACGTTAACCTAGATTATCATAAATTCAACCAAAATCCAAATAGGTAAACAAATCATAAGCCTTAAGAGGGTTATTATCAACTTTTGGAGAAATCATAAAAGTGATTGATAGATGGAATAACTTGAGATTATGTGATTGATTTATGATTCTCTAGATAAGATTTCAAACTGTAATTTTTTGCGTATGATATTATTTAGGGAGAAAGTCAATTACGTCAGATATGAAAAGTCAGCATGTGTGTTATAACTTGTATGGAAATTAATATAAAATTTGTTTTATAACAAAGAGTTGCTTACGAGATACCCATTTACCAATTTTGATTATTTTTTTTAAGAAAAAGAGTTTTAATGAATAAAAATAAAAACTTGCAAAATGGCATAAATATAGACATATATACTCTTTTTCACTACATGTGATTACATTTTTAATGCATGATGTATAAGTGTTTATGCAATTCTTATAATTTTTTACTTCAAATTAGTTTTGAACTGGACACTTGTATATATAATATGATTAATTATAAAGATTACTGTAATATTGAAATGATAAAAACCGAGCACTGATTCTTTAAGCTAAGTCCTATAATCTTATTTTTTAAATAATAATAATAATGATGATGATTCATGGAAGAATAATATGCACTCATGTGAGTCATGTCCAGTGAAAATACTTTCATTGTTAGTCTCAAAAATTACAATAATATTACATTACAATGCTACATCATTATTAATTATTATTATTATTATTAATTAATAAATAATTAATTCATAATAAGAGGGACATATTTAAAGAAGAGTCGGTTATGAAACCGTTTACTAATTTTGATTATCCTTTTGTTTAAATAAAGAATAAAGCGTTTTAATAATTGAACAAAAACTTGCCAAGTGGCACAAATATAATGCACACAGGAACAACATACAATATACAACGTAAACTGTTAGTTGCAAAAAAACATACCTTCGATTCCTGCTGATAAAGTTGCTGCAATGAATACGTGAAACCCCGAACCTAAAGCATCAAAAAAAAAAAAAAGAAAAGAGAAAAAGAAAACATAAACGTCTAGATGAAGAAAGCTGCACTCTCGTTACAACATTAACGGATTTTAACACCTATATACACCACATTACATCATCCATGTAAACTGTATGAACACAACTTTGATTAGCATAAACTACACCATTAAAAATGTGATTCCTACTCACTAATAGTCACAGAATCAAATAACAAACAGATTGAGTCATTACATCTTGTACTTGGCAAATTTCAACTATTGGTAGTCCATCCAAAATCAACCACCAATACTAAAATAACAAACCGACTAACCCACCACAAAAGCAACATAAATGAATCCTGAATCTTACATAAATCACTGACAATGATATAGATACTAACCAAATTACTTTCATCAAAACTTAAAACAAAGAAACAATATCCGATATCAACCACCAAAACGCCCATTACTGTAATAACAAAAAATTTTGGATACCTAACAAACTATCACTAATCTCCAATAAAAATTACTATACAAATACAAATTAACAGGCACGTACATGACATCTTAGGAGCATCCACTAACAAATGCCACAAAACAAAATACGTAATAAGGATATGAAGGAACACAAATCACAACAAAGAACAAATACTCTCAACCCCACCCCCCACAAAATGATACGGTAGTCAAGTTTAAGATTAGTTAATCAATCTCCAATTTTACATGTTTGATTGAAGAGCCTGTGTTGATTGTGTAAAAAACTGGTTTGTAATCTATTGAGTTGATAACAAATTTTAGCTAGGTTCAAAGAACTGTCTGTTTAAGAACTCTTACAACTTGTTGCTTTCTCAAATTCTCTAGAGTTCTGTACAGATAATCGTTGCAGGTCATACATGTAAAATTTGGAGCAACACCAACTTGAAGGACCCGAATGGTTAATACGAAAAATATAAAGGTGGTACGGAAGATCTCAAGAAGCGGTCTGATGGAGATCAAAAGTTCAGAGACCAAGCTGAATAATTTGGTGTGAAAGTTATCTTTTATTTATTATTAAATAAAGGAGAAGTATAGTTTGATTATGTTTCATAGCTTGAGTAGGATTAGAATTGTGGGTGCTATATAAACCCATCAAAATGAATATACATACTCGTTTTCTTGTATTTTAATAACATTTACCAAACCAAGATGGTTCCAAAGGACCACCCAGATAGTCAGATATATATGTATTTGTGTATATATGGCTATATGCAATCAAAATCAAAATTCAAAACAGAAAACAAATTAAAGAAAATATATAAAATTAAATAACGACACTGCATACCCCTACCCCCACTGCACCGTACACCTTCTGCTGTCCTAACAACTTACTCCAGCGAGTATACCAAATCTACGTGACGCCTTATCCAAGCATCCTTTTGTAGTAATTAAATATAGCCGTTTGATTGAATTAGCATGAGTATAAATACATTATAAACCCTAAAACCACAATCACTAATGGCGGACCTTAACCCTAATCCCTGCTCCGACTGTCTTTTCCGTTCCGCTGTGTGTTCGCCTGGTTGCCTTACACATGAGGGCAGTTGGTCATTTTACCTATTAAATTTAAACAAATATTTTAATAAATAAACAAAAACAATAAAAAACTTAATATATATTTATATTCTCCCTCACCCTTCTTCTTCTTCCTTCATAGCCACCACCAAGTTTCCGGCGGTCACCACCAAGCTCTCTGGCAGCCACCGTCGCCGTCTACATCTTCTCAAACTATCAGATTGTTTTATTTGTAAATGGAGGCTTCTAATGCATTTGACCTGAATTCCCGGGTATGGGTCTCACCAAACCTAGATAACTCTTAAACAGGTTATAACATCTCATAAAATTAAAAATTAATCTTACCAAATATTTGATATGAAAATCTTATAAAGTAAGAATATCCTACACATTAATATCCGATTAAAAAAATATATTATTTTTTATAATTAAGAAACAATTTATAGTAAAAAGATAAGCGGTTCATGGGTCTCATCAAACTCAGATAGCTTTTAAACGGGTTATAGCATCTCATTTATTTGTGAAACCCTTTAATCAAAACCCTAAATATATTATTAACTTCCTTATAATAAATAAAATTAAAATAAATAAAATATAAAAATATTATAAACGAAAACCGTAAAACAATCCCGTAATAAAAGAGACAAAACCTTATATATATTGATAGATTATAAAAATTTGAATGAGAGAAGGGCTGAGAATTCTCGACAGCTAAGTTTTATAAGGATTTTATAACTTTTTTAACTTTTTTACACATATTCATCCAGCTGGCCCCAAATCCACCGCTCAATTTTCGTCACCTTATCTCATTCTTTAAACCGTAAATAAAAAATAGGGTTTCACTATTCGCATCGACCCAACAGTAAAAGTAAAATTTCTCATGTTCTGTTTCTTTAATAATTTTTCACTGATTCTTACACTCGATAACTTCTAGGTTTTCAGCAAAAAAAACATGTCGTTTCAAAGAGGTGATCAAGTAGAAGTCTTAAACAAAGAAGATGGTTTCAAGGGTTCATACTACCCAGCAAACATAATCTCCACAATCTCCAACAAAGACTACATCGTCCAGTACCGAACCCTTGTCGAAAACGACCGGTCAGGTCCCTTGAGAGAGATTGTGTCCACCGACAAAATCCGACCGAAGCCGCGGGAGATTGTGGCCACGGACTTTGGTTTGTCCGAGGTGGTTGACGCTTACGCGAACGACGGGTGGTGGGTTGGGAAGGTTATTAAAGTCTTGGGGTCCAAATACTTGGTGCATTTCGAGAGTTCGGGTGAGAAGATTGCGTACCCGCTGAGTAAGTTACGGGTTCATCAAGAGTGGAACCCCAAGGATGGGGTTTGGGTCATTGGGTCCATTCCCAAAAAGAAGGTAGTTTATTTAAATGAGCCGTGTTTAGGTTGGCGTGTTTAACTTGTTTTATTAAACAAGTAGACCCACTAATTGTGGTTGAGCTAGCTCGTGAACCCAACTAGCTTAGTATTTATATAAATTTTATTTAATATTTAAATATATATATTTTTATAATAATTATTATTATATGTAAAATTATGATAAAAATAACTAATATATATTACGTTATATACAAAAAGCATAACTTTTAAGTGAATAAAAGCTAGTTAATAAGTAATAAAGCTCGAAACAACCCGAGCTTGGGCTAGGTTCGGCTCGGCTCGGCTCATTTACATGCTTAATTAACATGTTACAACTTGATTATTACCCCTAACCTGTCGACCTGTTTGGCACTTTTAGATGACTGGGGTAAACATGATGTGTTCGGGTTACATGATTTTCAAGTGTGTGTGGGCTATGTGATGCAGGAGCATCCGGCCCATTAAATCGGTCCGGTCCAAATGTTATGTTTATTGTTATTTATAAATATGGTTGTTGTGTCTTTTGTTTAGATAGTTTTTGAATATTGAGAATATTGTAAAGAACGTTTGTTCTTGAACCTATCGGTTCGTTTCTAGCCTTTTGGTTAGATGAAGTCTATGAATAAACTATGAGTTTCGTGAGCCATTTGAGTAAAGCCGTGGAATCGGCATCATCATGGTTGATGTTTTTTACTCAAATATAAATCCGGGTCGTGTTCGGATTGAACGTTTCAACCCATCAACCCCTAACTCGTCAACCCGACACAATGGACACTCTGGTTTCTAAGCAACTGTTTATGTGATTTTGATTGATTGATACTCACTTTGAAAACATATATTCAAAGAAACGTGATCGATAGGATTATGATAGGTTTGTTGACTTTGTGCAGGGTCAAAGATCCTAATGCAGGGCTGGGAATCAATGTCTACATTTGCAGGTTTTTATATCATAGTTGCTGTAAATTATTTCCTTTGTTTCTTGTTTTGAACTTGAATGTTGTGAGTTTCATTTGTTTTCAATCACATTTAGTTTACTGAAAGTAGCTAATGTTAGGTTATTATTAGCTCCTAGTTAAGTTTCATATTGGTTATTAGTTAGACATTCTCCCACTTATGAATTGTATTAACTTTTTCTGTATGCTCTTATGGGATCATTATACTGTATTATTATTGATTCTGCAGATTTAAGTTTGCAAAGAGGTTGCTAAAAAAATGAATATAATATGTTTTATGTTATTTAATTTGGGGATACATAAGCTTCAAGCAATGAATTGTAAATGTCATTTTGGAATGTCCTGCAAACCTGCAACCATTTCTGTTTTAGGGTATCTTGAAGTTCATTTGGTTCCTCAAGATTTGCATAATTTTTTCTAAGTATTTTTATCAGTATATGTCATATTGTTTATGTCCTCCAGGTTACTTTGAAGTCATTTTTAGAGTGATTGTAGAGTATGCTAACTATTAGTCACATATTAGATGTCCTTTTGGGCTCTTGGCCTTTGATCAATTTGGTTAGTTGAAAAAAAGATGATAAGAAAAAATATAGTTGATATTTACTTATTTAGAGCATGTTTGGGATTGAGGGGGTGTTTGGGATTCCTTATTTTCACCTTCTTATAACTTATTTAAGTTATAAGTTGCAATATTGTAACTTATCAACTTATCCCCTCGCATATCAAACAATCCCAAACAACTTTTTTTAACTTTTCAATAAGGTATAAATCATAAGTTGGCTAAAATAAGCAATCCCAAACACCCCCGAGTTTGAAAACAACTTATTGGCTTATTTATTTTCAAAAAGCCAATAAGTTAAAAAAGTGTTCAATGAACACAAAAGTCCCTCTTATTTTAGCTTTTTGAAAGAGTTAAAAAGCTATTTTTTAAAAGGCACAAATCCTGGCTTTTAAAAAAAACCAATAAGTTGATAAGCAGCATTCAAACTCAATCCCAAACATACCCTTAACTTTGTAAATGGAAGATCTAATGATATGATTTAAAAAAAAAAGGTTTGATATTTTTAAGCTTACCATTTTACTGAACTATCGATGATCTAGTGATCGATATGATTCTGTGTTAAAATAACCAGGCCCAAACTGGCAAACAAAACTGTTTTGGCAGCAAACCAGGTGGCTCAGTTTAGTTTTTTCAAAAATCGTACTTGCGTGTCGGTTCAAAAATTTCATCAAAGCCAGTCGAACCGGACAATAAAAACCTAGTAATGTATTTACTCCTGTAGGTTTACAGATCAATAGTTAATTTGTATTAGTTTGTTGTTTTGGGCCTCTCATGAAAATTTAGACATGTTATTTTGGGCCATATATGAATATTGTCTAACTTTGCTACATTATTGTATGAGTGATGGCCGATGGGCCTTTGTATGGTTGTGTAACTTTGTAAGTTGGTGTTTTTCTTTTCCATTTTGATTTTTAGAGGCCCATATTGAGTTTTTTTTTCTTTAGCAGCTATAAATGTTAACATTTACGAGGATTGAACACTTTACCTTTTATTCTACACCCCAACTGGAAATGCCCAAATTGTATTGTATGCATAATACTGATTTTGATGGCGTTAATGACCTGAAATTTTATTAAATCGTCGTCATAAAACAATAACATAAAGAACGACTTCAACGTATTTTCACATTCACATTTCAAGCATCATGATTCATTATCTATATTATCTCCTTTTGCATTCAAATGTATTCATGGTTGACGTGAACTCGATTAAATTGATTTTTTACATAATAATACTTTAGAATTCTAAATTTACATATTATTTTTATTTAGTTATATTTTTTATTAAGCAATTACGTTTCAACTATGCCAACTTATTTTTAAACTTCTAAATTTTGGCATAAATTCCCTGATTATTTAAGTTATTCGATGAAACAAATTCTCAAAAATTAGAAAAGGCAAGCCAATAGGTTAAAACAATTCAACTTGTGAACCCGTCGTGTCAATATGGACATGACCCGTTTAGCTAAACGAACTCATAGGCCCGACCTGGAATTTATCAATACCCGTTTAACATAAGCCCATGCCATAAATATCGTGTTAGATTTTTTGTCATATTAAAAGCTCGCCCTTGACAATTTTTTCCCAACTAGTTATTGGTCCATGCCTTCATCAACGGCAAATTGTCCATGAAACTCACGTATCACCCGTTACACAAAGACACCAAATTTCTCTCTTTACTAGTCAAGTCTACACCTATATTTTCAACCTTCTTTATTGCATCCACCCCTAAGAACAAAAAAGTCAAACTTGATAGATCAATTAAAACTACATGGAATTGAAATTGTGTACACCCAAACCCACAAGATATTTATCTGTCATTCCTAAAAGAGTTCTAGTTTATGCATTTAAATTTTATTCAAAGTTTGGGTGTCACTCGTTGGAAAACATGTGAACCAAGAAACACTTGGTACTAACGTTCGTAAGACAAATACAGAGGTAGAACGATAGAAAAAATATATATATGAATATAAAGTGGTTCACTTGGCCAACTTCATTTGACACCATTTATTTCATTACCTCAAACTAAACGTACCCTTAGTGTAATAGTTGATCTCTTGTTGAGAGGTTAAGGGTTATCTTGAATTTAAGAAAAACTTGAGCAACTTTACATATTTGAGATTTAACTTCAACGTTTACCAATCATCATGGATGCATGATAATCTACTCCAATAATATGTTACTAATATATATTTAATAGGAATTAGAACCAAATTAGAAGGGTCTAGTCACAGAAGCGTATTCCCAAACAGGATTTTAAAAACAAATATTTACTTTACAAACTTTGAATTTGAAAAGTGATATAATAATATGCTCTCATTGTAATTCACCGAAATTCGTTTTCAAAGCCAAAAAAAGCCTTTAGAATCGCTGTATTCAACTTTGATGATAACAATACTCGAATAGTGTAATTATTATTTCTAACATACTCAAGTACGACTCACTTTAACTTTAGTTTAAATATATTATAGAAAACAATTCCTTCAATTATGACTTATTGATGCTCGAGTATTGAATGTATTATGTTGTTCATCATATGGATGATGGATCCACCCATAATACCAAAGATGGATCATCATTAAAAACAAAATTGTCATACTAGACAAAGGCCAGGGCCGGTTAAAAAGCTTTAAAAACTGAATTGTATCAAAATTATAAATTTAAAGCGGTGTTGGTACTCGACGAGGAATAGTTTTGAATGTCAAACAAACACAAATCCAAAGGGCAAACCTGAAACTTGGAGTATTCGGGAGGCGTGTATAGGTGTAAGATTAGTTTTAAAAATTTTAACGGATATGCTACAAGCATGAGACATATTACGTGAAATGGTGGTAGTTTGTCTTATCACTCAATTCCGAAACATAATATTGTTTTACCCCAGCAAAATCCGTAAACAATATTATATTAATTCACTAATTTTTAATTTTAAAAATTCTAATTTCCTTTGATAATAATATTATATAAAACAAAAAAAAAAATGCATTCGAGAATCCTGGCCATTAATTTTAACAAACTATGTATGCTTATACTTGATACCTAACAGGCATGGTACATAGTTTCAAAATCGGGTATCAACTAAAATTATTAATACTGATCTAATTGGCATCCCTACCTATAACGAAGTCTTTTATAATCCAGCTATTATCTAGCATGAGTCATTTTATTCCCATTAACTATGATATGTATACATTACCAATATTAAATACAAGAAAAATTCAAACAATCCATTCATGTAAAAAAAAGAAAATAAAATTATAAAACCACTCGTATTATACACAACCAATCTTCCTATAGTACTCTTAATTAATCCTGATCCTGAATCTCATATATCTGATTGCTCAAAACATGACTTCTTTTCCTCGAATGTCTTCGATGCCTACGGTCAAAATCCGGTCTCCCAGTCTCCTTAAATCGTTGCCTAAGCATTGGATCAATCACACATTCAGGTGGTGGAACCGGGTACCTCAAAGTATCGTAACAATACGAATAATACATGTACTTTTCCCTAAACCTTTTCATGGCGGTCCTTTGTCTAGGTGTAATGTTATTGTAATGAATGTTTTCTAGTTGTTTGTCCATCCGGACACAGTTGTTAGATTGAAGATCTTGAATTGGGTTTGAAACACAACCGTGTAGTAAGAGGTCAGTCATCTCGGTGACGAAAGGGGCATATTTGTAATTTACTTTGTATTTGCCACCATTTGTAGCCCAATTTGAAGCATCCCATATTGTGGCATATAGTGCCATTGGTTTTGAAGGGAAATCAGCACCCATTTCTTCGCTTCTTAATATTTCTCTTATAGGAACTTCATCAATGTAAAATCTGCAATTGTAACAAAGAAAGATAATAAGAATAATATTTTTTGAATTCTAAAATTTGATTTTGATTAGTTCAAACTTTCAAATAATGAAAAATATCGTTGTTCTCGTAGTTGGACCGGGTCAGGAATATGCTACGTATAACCAGTCTGGGTAAATATACCAAACCGCATTATTGGTGAACTGGATGATGCGTTTTCACCGAATTTTAACTTTTTTTTATTGTTTCTTTCAAAATCTCATATAGCTGACCTTTTATTACTTCAACTACCATATTTTGCTCATTTTAAACTTTGTATCTTGTTAACATTAAAAATCTACGTAAATGAATAAATTAGTTTTACATCTTGTTTTAAATAAATAAATACACACGTTATTTTAAAATTATCGTGACATTATTCGGTTTTTAAATTCGATTACCGGTTTGGTTATGAAAACATAATAACAATAATAATAATAATAATAATAATAATAATAATAATAATAATAATAATAATTTTTAGTTAAATTTTGAAAAAAAATAATAATAAAAATAAACCATCAAAGATTTTTAAACAGTGGAAACAAAAAATATAGAAAGATATTTTATTCTTTTTCTGGACTAGTTAAATCAAACAACTAAAAATGCTAGAATTTAACAGAATTGTCTTGATGATGCAACTTTATTGGTGTCTTTTCTTCATCACCCGTTTTTCTTCAAGTCCAAGTCTCAAATTTTAACACGTAATTGACTTTTTCAAGATAATGCATCCATATATTATAATAATAAAATAATTAATTTCAATCACACACGGTAACTAATAAAGGGAATTTAAGAACGTAACGTACATGATTTTGTTAGAAGTCCACAGAATCGTATAACGGTGGTAGGCTTTTGAAGGGTCAAACCACAAAGTGTATCTTTCTTCTCTGCCTCTACTAGTACTCCCGTTACCGTATAAATTAGTCTGAAACCTCCATGGCTTTCCTTTTATGTTACCTAAGAACTCGAAGTCGAGCTCGTCGTGCGTCTTCTCGAATACGTCACCGTTTGAAGTCTGCATGAAGAACACCAAATTATACTCATATATATGTAACTGAATTATATATATCTACTTGTATATTTATAAGAACTCAAATAAAAACAAAACTATATTAATGAATAATATTTCCATGTGTTGAATATAGTTAAAAACCATCTAGAGTAACATAAAATATATAAAATAAAATCATAAATTAAACAATAGTAATTATAATATATATTAATTAGTCAACATAAAGGTGTAGAGTTACGTACATAAAATGCTACAACGATTCCGGCAGTGTAATCAGAAGGTAATTTGATTCTAGCACTGAATAATCCATGGTTGTACATGTCAGACGATCGAAATCCAGCCCCTGAAATTGTTTTTTTCAGTAATTTATCAGCAAACAGAATCCAGTACAAATAAAATTAACCAATTTATCATTAAAAAAAGAGAGAAACTTATTATTATTATTATTATTCTTCTACAGTTTTGAACACGGTAGCTAAAGAAGTAGGCTAGTTCAAATTTTATAAAATAATAGTTATTATTATTCTAGTTATTTGTACGCTTAGCACGTTAAATTTATTTGTATAGATTGAGATAGAGATGATGCCTGTGTATTGATTAAGGTGGAGATGGACCGTGTTGTCATCGTCCGAGCGGAGGAGATTGTTGTCGCCTCCGAACAGTTGGGTGAATCCGTTCTGGAAAGAAACAATACGGGGCAAGGCTGCGGTTGCGCCGCTAGCGAGTAGGAGGAGAAGTAATAGACATACGGTGGCTTTAGAGAGAGAATTACCGAACCGGTCGTTCATATTGAAGTACGTTGTGTTTTTGTGACGGAATACTTTGGTTATATAATGTTGGTATGAATATATGATATGATGATATGATTAATATATCGGATCGGGTGGGCTAGGGGTAGTTTGGTAATTACAGGTGAGATGAAAACTGGCTGTATGTTTGTGGTGGCAGCGGAAATATGCGTCATGTTTAGTTGGGATGGATGGACGCTAGGGGTAGTTTGGTAATTTGAGGGCTAGGAAAAAGGTTTGTGAGTTGTGACGCGTATCAAGCAAAACCCCTTTGCGTATAACATAAACGTTACAAAGGTGTGCGTTGAAAGCTTTGAAATCCATTAGTAAATGGAATATTTTATTGTTTCAGCCTTTAATCCTTAAAATAAGTTCAAAGATAATATTTTTTGGAGTACATAAAACGTAAGGAGTACATTCAATTTAAAGAAAGAGTGGTGAAATGCTCGTAAGATAAAATAAGACGGGTCGTTTCAATATAGGATTGAGTGATAAAAACACTTATCTTCTGAGGAGAAAACTATGGGTCAAATCCTAGCATTAAGGACTTGATGTGTATAATAATCCTTTTAGAGTGATTTACAAGTAGGAAATAAATACATGTGAGTTGCCTTTCAAAAAGTAATAATAATAATAATAATAATAATAATAATAATAATAATAAATTTATAATGTATCATAGTTAAAACATATGGTAGCATGTATTTATATAATTCTAGTAATTTTATATTTTAATGTGTTTGTATTTTAATTTTTTTAAGCAAAGTTATGTTTTTGGTATTCTATATAAATTTTAATTGTAATAAGCAAGGTAGTGATTACATCGAAACAAAAGTCAAACAGACAACAAACTGTGTCGCTACCCCTTATTGATTTGCAAATCTCAATCTTTTAAAAACTATATTCGCTGATCTTTGAGTCATAGCATTACCATGCATGACCTGTTAAACTCGAGTAATAACTCCACAGCTTCAGACACGAGAAAACCAAAAATGTCAAAAGCATTTATTTATTTATGTTCAAGCCATATTCTTGTATCGGCTGTTGATATTATCACTTGATGAATATAAGTTATTAAATCGCGTGTAAAATCAAATATTAAAATACGGAAAGAAGTTACGGGGTAAGTTGCATGCTTTTAAGTATGGATTAAAGTGAACAAACCCCATCAATTAAGGCACGAGCGTGGCCTTGAAAGGTGTCTCCAAAGAAGTAAAGTGATACAAATGTATAGCCCCCAATCGTGAAAATAGGAAGAGATTGACCAACCCATGTGGTCTCCTAGGTGACATCTTAGGAAGTTACCGGTATTAAATTAAAAAACAATTGCTAACTGATTTACTGTATTGATTAGGAGTGTTCGGATAATTTATACATGAGAAGTGCATAGTAGTTTTTCTAGTAAAAAAATAATCATTTGATATATTTATTACACGTATTTTATTGCATACGAGACAAACGTTTGTTAACATATTCTCTCAAATTGCCTCTATCTAGTTCAGTCAAACATGATCAACATCCACCATTATCGCCTACCTCTATTGGCATCGGTTGGCATATAAGGTGAAGGTGGGGCGAGTAGGAAGGATGATGAGCGGTAGGGGGTTATGTGGATGATGGTTCATGTCTTTCCCAACGAGATTTTTTTTAAGTATTGTTTTTTGTTTTGATTTTATTAACACAACATATTTAGAGTCATATATGTGTACGTGCACATTACGTACGAATGGCTTAAGTGCCATGTATGCACATAAACAGAGGTACATAATATGGAGTGCTTATACCATCTTAGATCGTTTACAAAATTAGAAACTTTTATATGATTATACATTTATCTCTTCATGTTTATCCTTCAACCTATTTGATTTTGTTTTCCTTGGTAGCTACACAACGAATTTAGAAAATATGCATCTTTATTTCTTTCTTTTTTTCCTTTAAAGTATTCACACTCCGTTTGAAGTATGGAATCAAATAATATCAGTGCATGTATCACAAATGGTCCCTTCCTAAATAATAAAAAAATTGAAACAACTAAAGTAATATATTTAATTAAGAGCACAATAAAAGAAAAGTTTATGAGGAAAAAACAAAATTAATGATTATTCTAAATTTAAAGAAAATGAAGTTTAAAGTTACAAAAAAGAATTACATTAATTTGGAACACTTTATCTATAAGTTACTAAATTATAATTTTGGTGATTAGAATATTTTATGTGGTTATAATCCCCTACTATGAATGGACCAACATGCCCAGTGACAAGATTGCCCTCGGTCCCCCTCTTGTTTTTTCTTAACAAAGAATATTTTCAATTTAGTCAAATAATATTAAGTTTGTTCAATATTAATAATTATAGTGGCATACTTGATTAGGCTAAATGGTATATTTCATTCCTCTCATTTATCACATCTTTATTAACATATTGCCAAACTCAGTTTTTCCTTTATCATTCAATCTTATCTCTCAACTGTTGCTATTTTTTATTTCCTTTATTTTTCATCATTATATTATTTAATAATATAAAGAATTAAAAAAGAAAAGGCAAACGAAAAAAAATTGATTGGCTTGGCGCCCCCCCCCCCCCAATAAATATATATATATTGAAATGAGGAGTCTAACCATGGTCAGTGAACTCATTTCACTAGTGAAATGATCGAATTGGAGGGGGGAGGGGTTCCAAGTGTCTCACTCGGTGACCAAATGGCCATGTAGGACCAGTGAGTGAGATTCACTCACCTATACCAGCCCATCTGATATACATTTTTATATATGGTTAATTATATGTTAAATACATGTTACTTATTACTTACTGTCTCACCAGACACGCCTTTTATGTTCTTATGTGGTTAAAGATTATCTAAACAATTGAGTTAAATACTCCAAACTCGATCTTGTATTCACCTAAGCAATCGAGTTAAAATATTGAATACTCAATTAACCTTCTAATAACTATAGAATTTTATTAATTTCAAGTTTATAACAATTTTAACATACTATTTATTATGTTTTAATATTATTGATATTTTTTTTGATATATTCTATCTGAATACGAGTAAGCATATAAGTATCATCTAATATGATACCTGTCGTAAACGTATTCAGGATTTCGGCAACATGTTTAAAGGGATGAACCTTACATTTAAATCATTCACTATTACATTATTGTTTTAAACTTTTAATTACATCTTTATATTAATTAAAAAGAGTAGATACGATAATCGCACATGGAAGCACCCCCCGGATAGTGACTGAATTATAAATAAAAGCTATTGTTTAAATGCCAATATGCCCATTTCATTACTTTTATAATTAAAAGCTATTGAACCAGCTGGGCTAGCCCAGTTGGCCAGGCAAAGGATGGGAAGACACGGGGAGACCCGGGTTCGATCTATGATGCCGACCGGATTTTTCCTGATGCATAAAACCCATCGTGTCTTCGGGCGGGGTGAGTGGGGGTTTTACTGGGAATGCCAAATGATCCTTAGGTTCCAGCATGGGTCCCCATAATGTCAACATAGTCTGGACCGAGGGTGATGGGGCCGTGAATGCGATCACGTTATCACTTAACTAAGAAAGTCGCCGTTCAAAAAAAAATAAATAAATAAAAGCTATTGTTTAAATGTCAATATGCCCATTTCATAACCTCATAATTTAAGGGATATTCTTATATAAGAGCAATACAATCACAAAATACAATAACTAAGATAAATGATAAAGTTAAAAGTAAAGTGCGTAAAAAAAATTCACACGTTAAAAGAACCTTGATATATTTTTGTCGTTATACAAGTTTACCTACGCTCGTTGTTTCACGGTTCACTAGTCACCAACGCCACAATCCTCATTAGAGAAGTTGGTAGATTATTGAAGCAATAACCAGATTAAGTTAATTTTTTAGTTTTGTAATAATCTTTCAATTATTTATATTTTTATAAATTTTGTGTAAGAATTATTGAGCCGAAGGGTTGACTTTATACATTTGAATGGTTGGGAAAAGGTTCCATAACTCAGCTTGGCATGGTCCAAACCATGTGTCCAGAGCGATCTCCTCATGTAAATTCCTCCCCTTTTTTTCATTTTTTTAATAATTGACTTTATTATAATCAAATTAAAAAAATTACTTAATAAGAAAATAGTTTATTAAATACAGTGGCTATGTTTGAAATGTTTTAAGGATAACAGTTAGTATTTGTCTTAGCTTTTAAACAAAGTCCTTAAAACTGCTTTTATCGATACACACATATAGAAACTTCGATCACTTGATCTAGTGGTTAGTTGGTCTACTCTTCTCAGCGGATATGGAGGTTCAATTCTCATTTGGGCTATTTCTATGCGCATCTGGGTGAAGAGACAAATCAGGGCTTTAATCCCGGTTTGAACACGACATGCGGCAAGGGTTTACGGATTTCATCTGGTTCTCGCGCATCAGGGGGTACGATTTTATGGCGGTCAAGGAGTCGACATTAAACATAGCTCCAGATAAGATAGACTTACACGTGAGATCATCTATCATTCGGGGAAAAATTGCATAAAATACTCGTATAATGCTCGCATAGGCCACTCACTTGTGTAAAATACATGTAAAATGCATATATAAGCACTTTAGTTGTTAAAAAATTATCGCATAACGCACATATATGCCCTTTACATGTATAATCTAACTATCTTACTATACTATTAAAGTAATACAAGGTTTTCATATGACATTTAACTAGCATGTCCGCATAAGCTGTCAACTCATCAATTTTCTATTTATATAATTTCCACATATTAATCTGAACATTAATTTAAACACCAACTCCTAAATTGAAGAAAGTTTCAAAATAAATTGTAATAATTATCATTTATTGAGTAATAAAGACAATTAATTGTTTGCATTGTTATTTTTTAAAATTTGAGCCTTTGTTATTTTATTTTTTTTTATTTGAGAAATTATTTATGAACGTTTAGACTAGATGTATGGATGTTTGGATTGAAATGGTTGTTTAAGTCACGAGGTTGGATTATATTGATGCTTTATTAAATACGCGGTTTAATAAAAATTATAATTATATCTCATTGTTATATTCATATTTTTAGCATTTTTTATGTTGTGTACTTAAATGTTTTATTATTTTAATAAAAATAGTTTTTGTAACACACAACTTTTGTTACAACATCTACATGTTTACGCTTCATAGTTTACAACATATGACTTCAGTAGAAGATGAAGTTTTAACTAATTTGTCTTTTTTATTTCATGGTATAAGTTATAAATGTGTGGCATAAATTAGAATTATGTTTTAAATTGTTATTTTTTTCTATTTGTCTTTGTATGTTGGGTTCTTTTAATTAAAATAACAATGTAATAATAATAATAATAATGCTAGATTATCTGTAATTTACAATTCATTAAAATGTATATAACACATGTGCGCGCGTGCGAGCGCGCGCGCCACACACACACACACATATATATGTGAAAGTTTATATATTTTCTGTTCATGTATAATACGGGGTCTAACCTAGTATATTGATAAAGGTATAAAAATATATTATTTAATTGAAAAGAAGAGAAAAAAGTAGTGATTTTTAGTGTATTTTAGATTTTGAGATGGAGAGCCGATCAGGAATGCTCTTAGAGCATTCTCAACCCATCCCCTAAAATTATGTGAGGGTAATTTGCAAATTATATGGTGAGGTTGTGAGTGGTTATGAGTGTAAATTATAAGGTGAAAAGAGAAAATATAGTGAGTTTTTGTAAATTTTGAGGAACTTGGTTTGCCCATGTTTATTTTTTAATATTTGTTGAATTGTTGTAAATAGAGAGGAGAGAAAACTATAATGATAAAAATATAAAAAATATTATTCAATTAAACAGAATAGAGAATGTAGTGGCTTTTAGTGTAATTATAAAGAAATGAGTGAGAAAATAGTTGGGAATGCTAGCCATTTAAATTTTAATTATACTGAAAAATTAAAAATCACTACATTTTTTTATTCTATCCAATCTTACTATACTATTAAAGCAATATAAGGTTTCCACATAACATTCAACTAGCATGCCCACATAAGCTTCCAACTCATCAATTTTTCTTTTATATAATTCCACATGTTAATTTGAACATTAATTTAAACACTAACTCCTAAGTTGAAGAAAGTTTCTGTAAGGCCCCGTTACCGGTAACCCTACTTGCGTGTTGGATTTACTCATAAACACAGTTCTAAATATCAGAGTTAATTAAAAACTTTACGCGGAATATAAAACTTTCATAAAACATTACATATCAATTCATAATCATGTCTTAAAACATTCCTCTTGTCTTTCAAAATCAAAACATAACTTATAAAACATATCAGATCTTCAGATGCCAGGCTTTAGTCTTCTGCCATGTGTCCTCCACTCAAGCCAGCTGTCTCAACCTACTCACCTGCGTGCATACTAAAAGTCAGCTACGCTGAGTGAGTTCTAGTTAATCATACAATACCATACAATACCTTATTACATACATACGTACTTAACCTCATAACTTTCTTTCATACACACATAAGTACTCATGCCTTCATTCTTACTTACATACTTTCTTTCTTACTTACATACTTTCTTTACATTCATAATCATACGTTTTAAAGAGCCTTTCACCCTATAACCTCACAGATATTATAAGGGTCTGGTCCCTAACATCACAGATATTATAAGGGTCTGGTCCCTAACATCACAGATATTATGAAGGGTCTGGTCCCTATCCTCACAGATATTGTAAGGGTCTGGTCCCTAACATCACAGATATTATAAGGGTCTGGTCCCTTACATCACAGATATTATAAGGGTCTGGTCCCTTACATCACAGATATTATAAGGGTCTGGTCCCTTGCTTTCGAATATTAGTAGGGTTCAGTTCCCTCTTCGTTACCATACAACATGCAACATACATCGAGTATTATTAGGGCTTGGTACCCTTTTCGTAACCATACAACCATACAATCGTCATTTCCTTCTTTTATTAACTTTATTACGTTCATACACATAAACATACATATCATACTTGCCATATTTATAACGTTACAACCTGACAGTACGTGCAATATCCGAAGATCGTTCACGTACCATCAAGCAATCATTCATACATATCATACTTACCATATTTATAACGTTACAACCTGACAGTACGTGCAATATCCGAAGATCGTTCACGTACCATCGAGCAATCATTCATACATATCATACTTACCATATTTATAACGTTACAACCTGACAGTACGTGCAATATCCGAAGATCGTTCACGTACCATCAAGCAATCATTCATACATATCACATATATCACATATGGCATACACTTATCACTTAGGATAAATGTATTAACAACACATCAAGTATGCACACAGCCCCGAAAACATAACAAGGAATGGGGCTAGAAACTCACCTGGATCCTGTTACGCTCGCCGTTGATCGTAATTCCTTTCTTTAACTGGGCTCGGCTAACTGTATAATATTTACACATATCAATTAACTACTACTACTAGTTTTGTATTTCTATCTATATATGACCCACAACGAACGGGGGTCCGGGGGCAGCGCCCCTGGCAGCGGGGTTCTAGGGGCGGCAGCCCCTAGCGGGGTCCAAGGGGCAGAGCCCCTGGCTGGGGTTAAGCTGCCAGGTCAGCTTGGAAAAATTTTATTTTCGATAACTGCCTTAACACATTTTCCATTAGGTTTTTAATTTATTTTCTAAGCGAACTTCACTTTAGGCGAAGTTAAACCTTAGGCGAACTTGGCTTCAGGCGAAGTTAAACCTTAGGCGAACTTGGCTTCAGGCGAAGTTAAACCTTAGGCGAACTTGGCTTTTAGGCGAAGTTAAACCTTAGGCGAACTTGGCTTTTAGGCGAAGTTAAACCTCAGGCGAACTTGGCTTTTAGGCGAAGTTAAACCTTAGGCGAACTTGGCTTTTAGGCGAAGTTAAACCTCAGGCGAACTTGGCTTTTAGGCGAAGTTACCATTTAGCGAAGTTGCCATCAGGCGAACTTGGCTTCAGGCGAACTTATCATCAGGCGAACTTGGCTTGCAGGCGAAGTTCATCAGGCGAACTTAGCTTGCAGGCGAAGTTCATCGCTTGAAGGCGAAGTTGCCCAGATGAAGGCGAAGTTGTCGCGCTGCAGATCTGTTTGCCCATAACTCCTTCGTTTCTTAGCCAAAAAACTCGATTTTGGTACCCACGGAATCGTATGATCGGCGCCTACAAATCCCAACCATCAAATCGGCCTAAAATCGACGTTTTAGGGGTCCGATTTGGGCAGTTGTGTTTCGGGTCCGATTAACCCGTCAAATCCTAACCATTTTCAGTAATATTAGCTTTGCGGGATTAGTTCTTACCTTTCCAACTCAGATCTACCAGCAAAATCTCGGGTCTCGACTTCGGATCTCGGTCGGTTATGTGTGTGCTTTTGAGTGTGTAAAAGAGAAAGATGGAAATAAAATGATATCTTGGGCTTGGGATGGGTATTTATAAGCCCACGGACCCAAGGCCCATTCTCATTTAACCCATCTTACGTAATCTAAGCCCATGACCCGTTCCTTACTCGACATTAAATAACTAAAACGTGAAATCACTAAACATAACTTTCTTTTATTTAACATTATAAAAATTTTAGGATGTTACAGTTTCAAAATAAATAGTAATAATTATCATTTATTGAATAATAAAGACAGTTAATTGTTTTCATTGTTATTTTTAAAATTTTGAGACTTTGTAATTTTATTTTTATTTTTTTTGGATTTGGAAAATTATTTATGAACATTTGGATTGGATATATGGATATTTGGATTGAAATAGTTGTTTAAGTCACGATGTTTGGATTATATTATTGTTTTATTAAACACGCGGTTTAATAAAAATTATAATTATATCTCATTGCTATATTTATATTTTTAGCACTTTTTATGATATGTACTTAAATATTTTATTGTTTTAATAAAAATAGTTTTTGTAACACACAGCTTATGTTACAACATCTACATGTTTGCGCTTCATAGTGTTTATAATCTATGACTTCAGTAGATGATGAAGTTTTAATTAATTTGTCTCTTTTGTTTCATGGTATAAGTAAGAAATGTATGACATAACTTAGAATTATGTTTTAAATTGTCATTTGTCTCTATTTGTCTTTGTATGTTGTGTTCTTTTTATGAAAATAACAATGTGATACCTTATAATAATAATAATGATTGATTATCTGTCTTTTACAATTCATTAAAATATATACAACAAACGTGCGCGCACACACACACACGCACGCACGCACGCACATATATATGAAATTTTATATATTTTCCGTCCATGTGTAGCACGAGATCTAATCTAGTAAAGAAAATATAGTGAAACCATAAATATTAATTTAGATTTTGACTTTAATCGTTTAAATATCTTCTGTTAGAAATCAAGGCGCTTTTATTTTTTTAAATTTTTCTTTAATTTTCTAACAATAATGAATGATTTCTTATATTAGATCCTAGGATACCCATTTTTTTTTACGACAAACTAACTCCTAAAACATTCTTAAATGAGGAACTGCGTTTTTTTTCCTGTGCTTTGTCCAAAACTGTGGTTTTAGTATAACAGTTTCAAATTTGTGATTTTCGTCTATGTGGTTTCATTTCACTTATAATTAAGCTCGATTCCACTAACCCCGTTAAGTCAGGTCGTTAAGCCTATTAGCGTGCCCTTCACGTGAGGGGCAGTTTTGTCCTCCCCCCCGCCCAAATACACCCCAACCCCTCACGTGAGGGTGCTTGCAAATTAAAACGACGTTTATTTGGGGAGAAAAATAACAAAACTGCCCCTCACGTGAGGGGCATGTTAACGGGTTTAACGATCAGAATTAATGGGTTAGTGAGATCGAGTTTAATTGCAAGTGAATTGAAACCACAGAGACGAAAATCGCAAATTGAAACTATTTGACTGAAACAGCAGATTTGGACAAACCACAGGGACGAAAACCACAGTTTACTATTCTTAAATCTAGATATGTTTACACATTGCAGGATTTTTAGAGCATTCAGATTCTGTCTACCATATTTAGTGAGAGGTGTTTTTCTTAATATAGAGAGTAGTTCATGGTGTTATGAGTGGAGGATAGAAATGCAGTGATTTTTTTTGTAAATTTAAAAAGTAACTTTTCATCCTATATAATTTTTTAATATTTGTTGAAAGTGGTTTTATGTGAATGAGAGAGAAAATGTAATGATAAAACTATAAAAAAAAATATTACTTAATTGAAAATGAGAGAAAAAATGCAATGTTTTTTTTAGTGTAATTTTGGTTTTGAAGATAGGAGAAGGGATGAAAATGCTCTAAACTCTTCACCTCTATCGTAAAGGGAACGTATCTTATCACCACACAATGTCCCTTGGGGACTATAAAGTAAGGCTTGCAATTTAGACACGATACTCGAATACACTACACGAGCTTACGTGACTTTAACAGGTATCAGGTATGGTCTTAACAGGTTTTATGTACTAAATAAGTAGACACGAATCGACCTATTAATTTTCATATCTAAACAAGTAAAATACTCGTTTACCTACTTTTTTTTAGAACGGAGACTTTCTTGTATTTTGGCTACCGCACTCTCCAAAGTTGGAGAGCCCCGATGCTCCACTCTGGGCAGACTATGTTGTCTTAACCGAGCCCACGCTGTCTTCAGAGTTTGGCTTGGGCGTTCCCCCGGGAAACCATACCGCTACTGCAACTTGACAATCGTTGTGCCACCACAAGAGCAGAACTCTCAGGCATAACACCCGGTGGGACGAAAACCCGGATGGGCTCTGGGTTTGAACTGACAACCTTTGCACAAGGCCTAGCTCAAATCTTTCATTGTCAATATCCACCCAAAAGTGACACAAGTGAGATTCGAACATGGGTCTCCACTGGAGAACATAAGGCTCTTACCACTAGGCCACAAAGTACATGTCAGTATCTGATTAGATTTTTTAAAAATAACAATATATATTAATATAATATGTTATATACCCTAAATAGTTAACCATAAATTTTGAAATCAAACAATTGAACACTGTGCGTATCATTCCAATCTAACATCAAGTAGATAGCTCACAAAACCCTTCTTTGATTCTCCCTATCCGGATCTTGGGTAGCCTGGTGGGTTCCCTCCACATCTTTGGTAGTTGCAGTCCTTCGATTCTCCGGTTTACCTCTTCACATCTCCGATTCTCGGACAATTCGGCTTCCTTGAAGTTGCAGCGTTGCCACCGATATTAACAGATTTGTATCTTATCGTGTATACATGGTATTAACAGGTTCGTGTTCGGGTTTGGGATATAGGTACACGATGAGTTTTCATGTCATGTACATGTATACATGTTTCGTGTTCGTGTCTTATCGTGTACGGGTATACATGATATGCCAGCCCTACTATAAAGTTGCATATTCAAAGCACAATATCTTGTCTCTTACAATGATAAAAAAATCTCAAATAGTTATCTTTCTTACTGATAAAAAAAACCTGCCTGTAAGTCGTTCTATTTTGATTTCGTTCTTTTACGCAACCTACCATAAAAATTGTTCTTAATGGTACTTAGGTTGGGTAGGGCACTTATAGCTCACCCGATAAGTACCCACTCCATTAGCCAATACCCTTGTAGCAACTCATTTCAACCTACTACAACCCAAAATTGAAGATTGTGACCAGCTATTGGATAACTGATGGTATCTACCCATGCCATCAAGGCATCTACAACACTACTTCCTCCTCAATCGACTATGGTTAGCATGAAATGTTGCCATTGGCGGATCCAGCATACAAACGGGTGGTTCCCCGGAACCACCCGAGTTTCGAAATAATAGTGTACGGATACATAGAAGACGCGTAGGAACCACCTTATAAATTAAGAGGGAACCACCAAAAAAAATTCCCGGATCCGCCACTGAATGTTGCGTAAGTCCACTTGGTTGACATTATTGTTTTGGTTTACAGAGTTGTTTGTATTCTTGGTTAGGGGTATGCATCTTTAGAATGGAGAGGAGGATAATAGGAAACCGTGTAACCTTTTGCCATTATTTAAGCAAGTATTTAAAATGTAAAAAAAGGGGGTATAAGTTTCATAGCTTGCACAACGTACTCAGATTACATGGGGTGGTGTGTTAGGGGGTATTTACATACTTGCAAGGTGAGCGAGTATGACCCCGTTCATAATACAAATGTAACATATCATCATATCAATACATATAAATTACAAAAATTTACAAATAAATGCGTACAAAAACCTATACAACTTTAACATCTATTTTATAAAAGTAACATCATTTTAGAATTCACTACTTCCTAATACCTAATTGTATACAACATTTATAATTCCATGCATAAAAATTGGTTGCTTCAAAAATAAATCTATTTGAATTGTGACCATCTTTAACTCTTATTTATCACAATTGCAAAACATGCCCATAATTGACATTGTCTTCATTTAAATTTAAAAGAAATTGTGTATCTGATCGTGCCAACTCAATTTTATGTAACTTGCAACTTTATAAATTTTTATGACCTTAAAAAAGCATGAAAAAAGTTAGAATCTAAATTAAAATATTTCCAATTATTTTTAAAAAATAATAATAATACACTCTCGTAATAGGTTTTAGAATTGTGTTAATGATTAATCTTGTTACATCCCAAAATCCAAATTAAGTAGCTCGCACTTTGCATTAGGACGAAATTTTCATTCAGCTATTTCTGATTTATCTAATTTTCTCCCTCAAGAAACAATTTTAGGGGATCTTTAGAGGTGGGCGTATATAGAGGTAGGGTAGCAAAGCTACCCGCGGATCCATAATCCGACCCGCGGGTCACTAATAAGAAAACCGGGAGAAACACGTGGACCGGCAAAGACATCCACAATTCAAAACATGCTTCGCAGATCTCCAATTATAACCCGCGGATTACAAACGAGCATCCACGGGAGGATCCCACAAGCAACACAAGGGATTCGTCACGCACGTGATCCCCACGTGATATGGAAGAGTAGTTGCAACAAACTATTTCTAGAAGATTCCCTCAATACCTCCTGATAGCGACATCAACCAATGGAAAGAGGACACCTGGACACGTATTGGCCATCCCACGACGTGCACAGGTAATGGCTACACCATAAACGGGTCCAGGCTGTCACGTCCAATAAAGGTTCGACACGTGTCCATTCAGGAGAAGAGGAAATGACTCGATAGTGACAACTCCACCAATCATCTTCCCTCCATCTTCGGCTATAAATACGAAGATCATTTCTTCAAGGTATTCATTCACACTCTCAAGCCTTACGCAACATACTGGTACTCGTATTATTTCCGATCAGAATACAGTACTGATTCTCATGCCAGAGGGTGGTTACGGAAAGACCCCCCACTCTGTCCTTCCCGTAACGAGACTCAACGGTGTTCTGTTTTGCAGGCACTAGCGTGGATCTGTTCTCATAGCGCTTCAGTATACTCACATCTGGGGAAATATTAGATCGGACTATCCAGTTCGATCTAGTGTTTCTTCATTGGTTCCATCCGGTTTTAGCTAGATACACAGTTTTTTACGGTTTTTTCGATTCACTATTCCTGAGCGGAAGAGCTCTTAAGTTTCGTTTTGCACCGACGACTGGAAAACTCATTCTAACAGTAATGATTCAGTCAGTGACAAGGTGAGTCTCAACTAAGCAGTACAGGAAGCCCACTCACTCGGGCAAGTAAGCGAGCCAAGCTTGAAAAGAAAAAGTTCGGGAGTCAATACAGTAAAGTCAGGGAGGAAAAGTTGCGGTTATGAAATAACCTAGATCTGAAGATGAGTCAGAACCAACAGCCTTCTGCTGTTCCGGCAAGATCCCGTCGTACTGAAATTTTGGACGATACAGTCCACGAAGGACAGGTGTCGGACGACCTTCACCGAAGCACTAGAACTCTGGTTTTCGAAAATAGGACCGGAGAAGTTTTAAGATTTAAAGACTTTGCACCTCACAGGAACACCCGAACTCCAGTCCTGGAAAACAGGGCCAGAGAGTTCCCGAGGCACAAGGTCATTGAGACCCAACGGACCACTCACACTCCGGCTCTGGAAGACGGATCCGGAGAATTTCCCAGACATGATGGGGATAAAACAAGAGTTGACCAGACTAGATCTGGAAAAAACATTCTTACCCCTGAAGAGTGGTACCAACAAGAAAAACAACGGCTGAAAGAGGAGTGTGAGCAAAGAATCAGAAGAAATCAGGTACAAGTCAGAGCATTGACTTATGACTCACCCTCTCCATCACCGCCGCCAGCACATCGACGCACCCAAGAACTAGAGTTAGAAGACAACTCTCGATCAGCTGGTTGGTCGCTCACGAAAATCCGCGAGAGAAGTCACCATACTTAGCGTACCCCATCTCACAAAACCCCATGAGATGTTTGACAAAAAAAGAGGTGTTTCAGCAAGAAGAGGGTTACGCGAGTGATGGCAGCTGGGACCTTGGTTTTAAAAAGCGAGGGAAGAAAAGAGACGGGGTTTGAAACAGAAGCGTGAAACGCCAGGCGCAAAATCGAGAGCTTTTCGTACTCGAGGCGAACGGATTTATATAATTTTTATAGATGTATATATCATGGGCTTTTAGCATCTTGACTCATGATGTAGCTATATTTAAGCATTATCTATGATTTAATATATAAATTACCTACGCATACGACCTAAAAAGCATATTGTACAACATTTAGATGCTTAAAAACCACTTGTGTACGAAAGGCGAGCGTCTCACCTTCGCTTTAGGTCGCTTTTTGCCTTAAAAGCTCGCCTCAGGTGTAACACCCACAAAGTTTAGGTCCAATTTTGATAAGTTTATAAAGGTAAAGGACCAAAAATAATTATGAGAAAGATAATGGGAAAAAGTATAATAAAGAAAAGAAAGCATATTATGCTTAGGGAATAAGTAAGGAAACTCCATCCTACATGGAAAGTGGGAAAGAAATAAAAAGATAAGGAAGGAGTTTTCCATGGTAATGTTCTTATGGGGCTAACCACTCTCACTAGTCCTAACGGAGGGTGCGAAGCACCGGACTTGGACTCGGACACGGACTCAGACTCGGGCGATGGGCGTAATGTGGCGTTTTGATGGCGCACTTCGCACGCTCGCATCGCCGCATAAGGGCCGCTTTAGTATTTTTGAACTATGGAAGATCGACCAAGAAGTGACAAGATACTAAAGTTTAAGGAAAAAGGGGCGTCGCGCTACGCGATGCAGTTTCCCATGAGTTTAGAAAAAGGGGCGTCGCGCTACGCGATGGTCCAGAAGGAAGGGGGTATCGCGCTACGCGATGACCCGGTTAAGTAACCGGATCAACCACATGTCAACACGTGGCAATCTCTGGTGGATTGCGGCGTCGCGCTACGCGATGGCTAGGGGAAAACCCCATCGCGCTACGCGATGGTGGTCAAAACTTTGCCTATAAAAGGAGGCTACGGGTTTGAAGTATTCTCATCCCAAAAACACCTTTCTTTACACACACATAACCTAGGGAAGCGTTCCCGACGATCGTGAGGTTCCGAGACTCTGATTTCTCTTAAAACGTGCATGAATTGAAGTTCTAACTCTCCGTCGAGTGATTAAGCGAGTTTGAAACAAGGTTCTGACGGTTTAAGTAGAAGTGCTACTTGTACAAGGCTTAGGCAAATCAAAATACCCGCGTAAGGTAGGGATTCTGCTTAAGTTATTATTTTTTTATTATTTAATGGCTTAGACCCTAGTCAAGGGTATAGTCTATACCTTGATCAAGTAAGTAAGTGAAATATAAGCTTTCATAAGATAAGATTATTGATGAAATGTTGCTCTTTATTTTTATAAAGATATTACTTATGAAAGAAGAAACTTGATATATATATGTTTCTTCATCATGAAGAAACGTAGCATATAAATGTTTTGTAAAATGAAATGAATATCAAGGTAAATGTTATGCAAATAGACTTAAGGTCTATAGCTAGATTGTAGATCTAGTTATTTATAGAATGTTATTCTCGTACTATAGGTCCGAGATAAAGATCAGACATCTGTTGGCGAGAAATCTTGAAATCAACAAAAGGTGAATACGTCCAAACCTTTTTATAGTGTGAAATGTTTTATGACGTGAATACGTCTATGTACTGTATATTTTGAAAAGATATTTACTCTTTGAAACAATGGACTGTTATCCATATGTAAAAGAGTTATGGAAATATTTGCATGAGGGTTGGTTCAAATCCTCTAAAACGTTTTGATACAAGGTAGTACTAAACATTCAGGCTAAAATACACATGTGTCTGGATCCTTACATATATGTACTGTAGTGGGCACACTACATACATACTGACCATGAGGCAAGTGACTGTCTCTAGGGCGAGTAAGTCCGATTATGTGGTTTGTGCGTATGTTTAGTTCCGATGAGATGGGATTGAGACCCACTGAGTCGTTGAACACTATTGGTGTTGTGTCATTACGAATTGTGAAAATGTTTTATTGAGTCAGCGTATTCACCCGCATATAGCTGACGTATTTTGAAACTGTTTTCAGGTAATCGGGAGTAAGAAATAGTGATGGATATGCCGGTGAAGATAGAAGAACACTAGGCATAGTTTACAGCTGGTGGCTCAGCTAATTTTGTAATGAAGCATACATATTAAACTTGTTCTTAAACAAGTAATTTTTTAAAACGATCAAGAGTGTTTAAATCCCTTTGTTATGAAATTAAATATTTTAAATTAACATTTTCCGCTGCAATCTTTGATAAATTAACAAAAGTGGTACCAACTATGAGTCACACGCCTAGGCCCGAAGGCGGGGTGTGACATCAGGCTCGCCTTTTGAACATTGCTAGCCTTGACTAGCCTAAACCGTAGAGGCCCTTGCCTGAGGTCGCCTCTCGCACGGCTCGCCTCAGGCGCACTTTTTTAAACCTAGGCTGGGACTATGGTAGGAAAACTTCCAGCCGTCCCAGACCATCGGTGAAGCATGCTGAATACTTCAGCGATGCAAAGGAGAATTTCACCAAGCCATACCGCCTCGCCGCGTTCGCGGAAAAGTCAAAGTTCATTCCGCGGATAGCCACTGTTCCCTTACCAACAAACATCAAAATTCCAAGCAATTTGGGAAAATACAATGGGATGACTGATCCAAGCAATCATTTATTGAACTTCACAGCAGTGGGCGGAGTAAGCGGATGGACGCTGCCTTATTGGTGCCATATGTTTGCAGCCAGAGAATGGTTTGAAAAGTTACCAGACGATCAAATTAAAATCTGGGACGACCTAGTGGCAAAATTCTCACAGCATTTTAGTTAGCAGCGCAAGCATACTCGTGAACCCTCAAAAATTCTGAGTGTTGTCCGCCGAGATAACGAATCACTGGAAAGCTTTATCACCAGATTCAACAATGCGAGCGTGAATATTGGTGGAATCAGTGAAGATATGCTAAGAGGAGCGTTCCGAGTAAATGCAAAGAGCCCAGAGATGGTTAGATGTTTGACAGGCCGGGATGGCATGCCTCAGACTTGGGATGGAATCATATCCGCGGCCAAGGTCTTTGCAGTCACAAAAAAGTTGTTGGGACGGGAAATGCCGAAGCAAAAGGCAAAACCTGAACCTCAAAACACCCAGTCAAAAAAGGAAGAGAGGGGTTCAATCTGGTCAAGGATTCAACCCCCGAAAACCTCTTCTAAGCAGTTTGATGTCGGATCATTGATTGAGCAGAAACAAAAAGAAAGGACAGCGGGTAAGTCTGACCGGCAGCATTGGACCCCCTTGAAGAAAACACCGTCCAAGATTCTGACAATAGAAAACATCGAATTCAAGAAACCTCAACCGCTGATCAAGCGGGTGAACCTGAATCCGAACAAGCACTACATGTTTCGCGAAGACATCGGGCATGACACAAACGAGTGCATAAGCTTGAAGAAAGAAATCGAATCCGCCGTAAAATCCGGAAAGCTAGAACACCTACTAAAAAACGTGAGGCAAGGCCCATGGAGGAACACAACTCCCGCAGACAAAGGTCCCTCGCGAAAGCAGATCAAAGATTTGAATGTTCACATGATTTAAGGAGGGCCTACTCGGAAGTTTAAGCGGATGGAGGTGGATGATGATGAGTTGAAAAGCGAGTCTGTAATTTTTCCAAGAATGAAATTGTAAGGCCCCGAACCCGGTAACCCTACTTTAGCGTCGGATTTACTCATAAACATAGCTCTTCAAATCAGAGTTTATTAAAACTTTTCGCGGAATATAAAACATCAATCATTTGTTACAAAACGTTAAACCTTTTCTTTGATACCATAACACAACACTTTATATTTAAAACATCTTTACTTCTTTCCTCAGATGCCAGCCGTTCAATCCATGCCGTGTGTCATCCTCATGCTAACTCTGTAATCAGCTCACCTGCGTGCATACTAAAAGTCAGCTACGCTGAGTGAGTTCTAGTTAATCGAACGCCATACAATACATACACATACATACATATCCGTAGATACATATCCATACTTCACTAGTTACCCTTCTGTTCTACTTACATACTTGCTACCATACATACATACATATCTACAATCACTAACCTCAGTCTACCGAGAGTACGTTCATAGTCCGCCGTCTATACCTGTACTCAAGGTCGTGAACACGTAAAAGGTCCACAGTCCTTACCTATGTTCACCATTTAGGGTACGTGCGAGGTCCGCAGTCCTTCCCTATACCATCCTACATCCACAACACGTACAAGGTCCACAGTCCTTCCCTATGTTGCAACCTAATTCATAGCACGAACGAGGTCCGCAGTCCTCCCCTATGCTACCACATCACAAATACCGCACGTAGAAGGTCCACAGTCCTTTCCTATGCTGCAACCTAATTCATAGCGCGTACGAGGTCCGCAGTCCTCCCCTATGCTACCACATCACAAATACAGCACGTATAAGGTCCACAGTCCTTCCCTATGCTGATGCCTATCTATAATACGTATAAGGTCCGCAGTCCTTAACTACGTTGTCGTCTATTATCTGTAACACGTATAAGGCCCACCATCCCTATCTACGTTTACATCTATCATCTACATTACGTATAAGGCCCGCAGTCCTTAACTACGCCATCACCAGCCGAGTCTATGTCCGACAGAAGCTAGAGGGATTTGCCATCCTAACTTACTATGTCGAACGTAGAACTCACATACCATTCGTGTACCTGTATACACATACTTCACATATACAATAATTACATTATAGCATAAGAACACTCTAGGCGTTCTTTACATCATTCATTTAACAACCATACCCCTTGTCGATACGTGCAATATCCGAAGATCGTTCACGCCCCGACAAGTATTCATTTGTAATGTTCATATATCTTCGATATTTAATATTCGTACCTTTATTTTTAACCTGACAGTACGCGCAATATCCGAAGATCGTTCGCGTACCGACAAGCAATCATTCATATCCATCACATATATCACATATGACATACACTTATCACTTAGGATAAATGTATTAACAACACATCGAGTATGCACACAGCCCCGAAAACATAACAAGGAATGGGGCTAGAAACTCACCTGAATACTGTTACGCTCTCCGTTAATAGTTATTCCCCTCTTGAGCTGTACACGGCTAACTGTATAATATTTACACGTATCAATTAGCTACTACTACTTATGTTGCATTTCTATCTTTATATGACCCACAACGAACGGGGGTCCGGGGGCAGTGCCCCTGGTAGCGGGGTTCTAGGGGCGGCAGCCCCTAGCGGGGTCCAAGGGGCAGAGCCCCTGGCTGGGGTTAAGCTGCCAGGTCAGCTTGGAAAAATTTTATTTTCGATAACTGCCTTAACACATTTTCCATTAGGTTTTTAATTTATTTTATAAACGAACTTCACTTCAGGCGAAGTTAAACCTTAGGCGAACTTGGCTTCAGGCGAAGTTAAACCTTAGGCGAACTTGGCTTCAGGCGAAGTTAAACCTTAGGCGAACTTGGCTTCAGGCGAAGTTATACCTTAGGCGAACTTGGCTTCAGGCGAAGTTAAACCTTAGGCGAACTTGGCTTCAGGCGAAGTTATACCTTAGGCGAACTTGGCTTCAGGCGAAGTTATACCTTAGGCGAACTTGGCTTCAGGCGAAGTTAAACCTTAGGCGAACTTGGCTTCAGGCGAAGTTATACCTTAGGCGAACTTGGCCGTAGGCGAAGTTATACCTTAGGCGAAGTTACGCTTGAAGGCGAAGTTACGCTTGAAGGCGAAGTTCATCAGGCGAACTTGATCTTGCAGGCGAAGTTGTCGCGCTGCAGATCTGTTTGCCCATAACTCCTTCGTTTCTTAGCCAAATAACTCGATTTTGGTACCCACGGAACCGTATGATCGGCGCCTACAAACCCCAACCATCAAATCAGCCTAAAATCGACGTTTTAGGGGTCCGATTTGGGCAGTTGGGTTTCGGGTCCGGTTAACCCATCCAATCCTAACCATTTTCAGTAATAATAGCTTTGTTAGATTAGTTCTTACCTTACCAACTCAGATCTATCAACAAATCTCAGGTCTCGGCTTCGAATCTAGATCGGTTAGAATGTGTGTGTTTTGAGGGTGTAAGGAGTGTGTGTTAGGGAGTTTGGTGAGAAATGAGATATTTTGGGATTTTGGGGGTATTTATATCCCTGAAATCCCATTCTCATTTAACCTATCTCAATTAACCCAAGTCCATAACCCACTTCCATTACCCGACACTAGCCCGACCCATACCAACTCCTATTCTTTTATTTATTTCCTGATAACCCGAGTAAACTTCCCATCTATTAATAAGTAATATAATTAATATTACCTTTGAAATTTCGGGATGTTACAGAAATGAGGCCCATGCATGAAGCAACCTCTAATTGTCACAACTCTGTTCGGTCATTATCGGTCGCAGTATGTCTTCTTCGATACGAGAAGCACATCCGACATAATGTACGAACAATGTTTCGAGCAGCTGGACGATGAAGATAAAGCAAAGTTGAAGCCGGTGCATGCCCCAGTTTCCGGGTTTGGATATGAAGTTATGCACCCCAAGGGGGTCATAACATTTCCAGTTACTCTAAGTGACGGAATCCATACGAGGACCGAGGATGTCGAGTTCCTCGTCCTACCCGAGAGATCCAAACATGACATAATCTTAGGGCAGGAGGCAATCAGTGATTTCAAAGCCAACCCTTCCACAGCACACGGTGCGGTGGGAGTGCCCACGCAAACAGGAATAGCCATTATCTGAGTCAACAAACATTGTTATGCAACGGAAGATTCGAAGCCTGCGAAGGTCCCCAAAAAGACACTGTGAAGGGAGCCTGAGAAATGTGTTGTCAACTCGGAATACCCTGAACAGACCGTTATTATCGGGGCAACCATCTTAGAAACAGTACAGGTCTTTTTGAAACAATAGTTGATCAAAAACGCTGATATCTTTGCCTGGAAGCCTTCGGATATGACAGGCGTTCCGCGTGAAATTTCAGAACATCGGTTACGGGTCAATCCGCTGTATACACCGATCGTTCAAAAGAAAAGGAAGATGGGACCTAAGCAAACAAAGGCCATGAACGAGAAGGTGCAAGACTTGCTGCGTGCTGGGATCATCCGCGAAATCCAATACCAAACATGGGTTGCGAACCAAGTGATGGTCCCTAAAAGTAATGGTTCATGGCGGATGTGTATCGATTTTAAGGACTTGAACAAGGTGTGCCCAAAAGATTGTTACCCATTTCCGGAAATCGATCTTAAAGTTGACGCGGTCGCGCCCTTCAAATTCAAATGCTTCCTAGACGCTTACAAAGGTTATCACCAGATACGGATGGCAGCCCGCGACGAAGATAAAAATGCTTTCCGTATGGACCAAGGCTCATTTTGTTATAAAATGATGCCATTCGGTCTGAAGAACGCGGGTGCCACGTATCAGCGTCTGATGGACAACATGTTCCACAATCAAATCGGAAAGTACCTTGAAGTTTACATGGATGATTTGGTCATAAAAAGCATTGACGAAGATCAAATGCTGAGAGACATTGAGGATGTTTTTTTCCACTCTGCGAAAGATCAACATGAAGTTGAATCCCTCAAAGTGCTCATTCGGGATGGAAGAAGGAAAGTTCCTAGGAGTGATCGTAACGGGGGACGGATTCAAAGCAAACCCGGACAAGGTCCAGGCAATCTCCCGAATGCCCTCCCTATCCTCGTTAAAAGAAGTCCAGACATTGAACGGAAGGTTGGTTGCCTTGAATAGGTTCCTCTCGAATCATGCAACCAAATCTCATCCTTTCGTGTCCGCCTTACGAAATTGCATGAAAAAGGCACATTTCAAATGGATACCAGAAGCAGAACAAGCCTTCCTCGAAGTAAAAAAGTGTCTTATGGAGCTCCCAACATTAACTGCACATCAGGACGGAGAACCTCTCACGTTATACCTATCCGCATCTGACATTGCGATAGGGGTAGTTCTCCAAACAGACAGGAAGACAGTACAAACGCCTATATATTACGTCAGTAGAACCTTGGTGGACACCAAAACCAGGTACTCAATGCTGGAAAAACTGGTTCTCGCGTTAGTATATGCGGCAAGAAGGTTGAAGCTCTACTTCCAAGGTCATCCCGTCATCGTGCTAACAGACTACAAGCTAAAAAGCGTGTTGGCAAAACCCGAATTATCTGGGAGATTGGCCAAGTGGGCAATCGAACTTGGGGAACACTCTATAGAGTACAAACCCAGACCCGTGATAAAGGGACAAGTTTTAGCAGATTTTCTAACAGAGATACCAAATGACAAAGTCCAAGAATGCCTGTACGAGCAACAACCCCCAACCCCAAATGATGAAAGTAAAAAATGGATCTTATTTACGGATGGAGCATCCAGTGGGGAAGGCTCAAGCGCGGGCTTAAAATTAATCAACCCAGATGGCCAAGAGTTCACATATGCCATCAAGCTGAACTTTAAAAGTACCAACAGTGAGGCAGAATACGAAGCTTTCCTGGCCGGTCTGCGGATCGCGAAAAAATTGGGCGTCAAATTCTTAGAAGCTCGAGTCGATTCATGCTCATAGCAAGTCAAGTTTCAGGGACTTACGAAACAAAAAACGACACAATGGCCTCATATCTGTCTCAAGCAAAAGACCTCATGCAACAGTTCACTTCTTGCAAAGTTGTGCACATAAAGAGAAGTGAAAATCGACCCGCGGATGCACTGAGCAAACGAGCATCCACAAGTTTTGACCACATGGGGAGAGACGTTAGAATCGAAGTTCTAAACGCTCCATCCGTCCCTCAGCACCAAGTTCTGGTCATCCAGACCGTAACAAGTTCCTGTTTGGAACCCATCATGAGCTACTTGTCTTCTGGTACTCTCCCGGAAGACAAAGCGGAAGCACGGAAGATCCGTCATACGGTGTTGTGGTACCAAGTACTTGATGGGATTCTATTCCGAAAGTCATTCCTTGGCCCGTTGCTTAGGTGCATATACGCGGAAGAATCCAACTACGTAATATGAGAAATCCATGAAGGCATCTGTGGTCTGCACGCGGGCCCAAGGATGGTTGTTGCCAAAATAATGAACGCCGGATATTACTGGCCAGGAATGCACTTGGATGCAGTCAAGGGAATCCGGAAGTGTGATGCTTGTCAGAGGCATGCACCCCAAACCTTGAGACCACAGAACAACCTGGTGCCGGTAACTTCAGCGTGGCCTTTCCAAAAATGGGCCATCGATATCATATACCATTCCCAGAAGCTCCGGGACAGGTGAAATTCCTGCTCGTGGCAATCGACTACTTCACAAAGTGGGTGGAAACCTAACCACTAGCCCACATCACGGCAGCAAACGTCAAAAAGTTCATGTGAGAATACATTATTTGCCTTTTTGGTCTTCCCCAGACGATAGTCAGTGACAACGGTACTCAGTTCGCTGATAAAAACCATCAAGAATGGTTGTCTGAGCTACACATTAATCAGGTGTTCACGTCGGTAGCTCACCCGCAGGCCAATGGGCAAGTGCAATAAGCGAACAGGAGCATCAAAGAAGGCATCAAAGCACGGTTGGGAACCAAATGAATAGCGTGGGTAGATGAATTGCCTCATGTTCTATGGGCACATCGAACCAGTAACTCGCAAACCCCCTTCAGCCTGACATACGGCACGGAAGCAATGATTCCCGCCAAAGCTGGTGTACCATTCGCACGAATGCTTTTGGTTACCGATATTGAAAAAGAACTCCGATTAAACCTAGACCTTTTGGAAGAAAGAAGAGAGTTGGCCGCTATACGCAAAATCAAATATAAATGTCAACTCCAAAAATACTATGACTCGCGAGTCAAGTTATGTGAGTATAACCAAGGCGATTACGTGTTCCGAAGTAACGAAGCATCAAATGTTGAATCGCCAGGAAAGTTAGCACCAACCTGGGAAGGCCCGTACGAAATCGATGAAGTACTGGGAAAGGGTGCATACAAGCTGAAAAAATTGGACGACACTCCTGTTCCCAGGACTTGGAACGTCGCACAACTGTGAAGGTGCTATATCTAAAACAATGTATTTTTCTTTTAGGCCTGCGTGCCCCTTTGCTGGCCTGCGTGCCTGTTATTTTGGTCTGCATACCAGATTTCGTTTATCTCGAACTAATGTTAATACGAATATAGTTAACGCATTATTATACATTTTTAAAATTTTAGTTCCTGTACGGATATGCCTGCGTGCCAATACTTATCATAATCCTATATTTTGGATAAATGACGGATTTAGCGCACACACATTTATATTGTAACCATACAAGACAAAATGTAAAATCCATGTCATATATACAATAAAAAAGGGATTACAAGAACAAGACAAATATACAAGGAAACTATTCTTCGTCTTGAAGAAAGTTACGAAGTTGATGACACCATCCGCGGCTCCAGCAAAACCTTGGATAGCATCATGGATGGGAAAATGCAAGTCGTCAAAAGCTTCCATCTGTGCATCATATTTCCCATCCACATCCACTCCGTGGAGTTCAAAATCCTCCAACGAGCGGCCTTCCCTGGCAAAAGTTACGCCTTCCTGAAAACCTGCCTTGCGACCCGAATCACTCGACGCCCAAAAAAGATCAGCAAGGCAGTCTCCTAGGGTAGATCCTCCGTGAATATGTGAGATAACCTAGATAGACGAAATTATAAGGTCAAGAGTTAGCACAAGCAAATACGTTAAATTGAATTGTTACCTTGGGAAGGCCCTCCGTCATTAACCACGCTTGATCAGCAGAAGCCTATTCAGCTTCCAACTTCAGTGTGCCCTGCTCGCTAACAAAACAGACGTTTTCTATGATCAGATCCTCAATAAGCTGGTCCTAGTCAGCAGCAGTAGCATGAAGAGCGTTGAGAACTTCTTCCTGAGAAGCAAGGCGAGACTCAAGAGCTTGCCTTGCCTCTTCCGACTTGGCAAGCTCAGCCTCACGAGAACGGGCGAGAGCGCGCGCGGACTCAATTGAAGCATTTTGTCACCGACATGCCTCTTCCCAGTCCTTGGCAGCAGTGGCCTGGCATTGCCTCTCCTGATCTAGAGTCCGTTCAGAATCTCTCAGCTTCCACCGTTGGGTGTTCGCCTCGATTCGATATTTTTCTTTTTCGGCTCGGAGCTCTTCAAGGAGGTTATCCTGCAACCCCCAGTTCTAGCCATAAAATTCCAGTCCCGGTATATCTCTTGGGTCGTGGAGACCAAGTTGGCCAGATGGTATATATACGAATTCCTAAGAGACACTCGAGCCCGGTTGCGCTGGTACTCGCGTTCCACAGGAGGCACACCCTCATGGAGGAAATCAAAACACACCTCCCCGTCAGAAAACCGAGATGAGGGAGCTAGATTCCATTCAGGAACATGCCGGGAAACACCCCCTTGCATGGTACGGGCCCCCTCCTCCCTATTCGAGGAATGAGGAGGTGGGAGAGGTACCGATACCCGCCCAGCTGGTTTTTCAATTTCACGAACAATGGGCGGAGGCAGGAGCGGTGATTCCGAGGTCGACAACTTCCGGATAGTATCGGAAGCGGCACCCTCCTTGGATTTCCCTTTGTCAGCAGCAGATAATCTGCTAGGGTCATTCTTGGCAGGCGGGCTGTCCAGGAGGTTAACGTTGTCTGCATAAACACATGGCAGAAGTTAATCTATGGAAGACATCGAAACTATCTACAAAAAAAAAGGTAGAGAAGCACATGGCGTGCCCTGCATGCGGACTGCAACACGGTCACGAAGGCGAATCCTCTTTGTAGCCGGAGGAGAGGGAGGAGAAGAAGGGTTCATATCCTGCTTTCCACTGGCAACCACCAAAGGAGCGTTGCCGGAAGAAGCTTCCTTCCTTTTTCGACCAAAGGCTGCACCAAGACTACATATTAACAATTCGTTCACAAGGACGATCGCAAAGAACATGTTACCTGTCGTGAACAAATCCTCAGAAACCACAGGTTCCTGACGGGTCCGTTGAGGAAACAAAAAACTATCATTGGTCTTGTCAAGGATAGGAAGATCCTTCTTGTCGTGGGCAGCAAGGTGTATAACCCCAGGCACACCCACGAGAACAGACAGCAAAAGACCTTCAGGTGCATAGTAAGCCAAGGTTAGAAACCGAGATAAGCCTGAAAAATACTTTAAATATACTTACATCCATCTGGCTTCCGGAAGTATGGCACCTCGTCCGGATAAGGCCACAGGCGGCTCATCCCAACCCTCACAAGGGTAGATTCAGGGATAGGGCGCATTGGGGTCGCGGTATGGGTCAACTGTTGATACCACCCATGCCTTTCCAGACATCAACGTACGGGAGGGCAAGCAATGGCTGATCTGCCGAGCGCCAGTACATGGACGAGGGGATCACGTCTTCCTGAATCCAGAAAAACTTCCTAGCCCAGTGCGGGTCCAGAAGAGGTGTGTCCAAAGAAATAGCTTTCAGGTCAGTTGGAAGGCAAATATATCGGCCACCCATACCATACAAGCGATAGAACACAGCAAACTTGTCGATGGTAAGCACGATGACATGCGCCCTACAGCAAAATTCAAAATGGCGCATACGCATCATCGCTGATGCATGAAGTTGGGAAATCTGAATCATATTTCTAGTAATCAGCTTACCCAGAAGCCGGGTAACTGGAAATCGGAGATTCCCGGAGCTGAAGAACTCGGCGAACATGGCCATCTTCCCCACCGGAGGATGGATCGTCATTGAACCAGGAGCCGGAAATTCCGGCTCCCATTCTGGAGCAATGCCATAAGCATTCATGATGTCTTCAAAATTCTTTATGTCCCAATCAATGGTGACACTATCAGTAGTCTGATAGTCAGGTCTCGTCGACATCATGTACTCGGCTAAAAACTGATTACAACGAGCTATGATTGCCAGAAATCAACAAGAGGGGTTTTCTGAGTTGAAGACAATGATTACCTTAAAGATTCCGTCGAAATCAATAAAGATCTTCAAAAAACAATAAGAGAGAAGAAGGGGGATCAACGAATATATATACAAGTGACAATTAATGCAGTAAACAGAAAAAGTAACCGTTGTCCAATTAGGTCATGACACGTCAGGCGGGAAACCAAAAGTCTAAAATTCAAAATCTGAGTTACAGCCCACAGCCTGCCTACCTGTCACATCCTACTCTTACGAAGAAGCAGACCTAACATGTCAATCACGCCTCCAGACTAATCGGCAACTTGCTAGTTCTACAATAACGGGACAAACTAAATGTTTTGACTGACAAGTCAGACATCACCGGAATTCAAGTTACAAAAAAGAACAAGAAAAAGAGAAGTCATAAATACAACCAGAAGGGTCATAGATAACGAGGTAATCCGCGATCTAAACAACCTTCCGAATAAAGGTGAAAGAATGCTCGAAGCGCAATAAGTTTAACGCAGTAAGTGAAATAGATAGTTTCATTTCATTCATACACAAAATTTACAAGAGGATATAAGGAAATACATGAAACAACATTATGACCTATTCATAATTCTCCTTGGGAGCTTCCTTGCCTTCAGCTTCCGCGAGCAGCCGGTTCACATGAAGGCGTAGCTCCCCAACACAGGTAGGCTCGCGACGGTTCTCCTCAATGTACTTCAGGATGTCAAAAGAAAGGTTATCAAAGGAGTCCATCCGTGCATCATATTCCTTTTGACAATCCTGGCCATGAAGCTCGAACTCGTTGGACGGACGTCCCTCGCGAGCCATGGCATAACCTTCTTGAAAACCAACCTGGCGTCCCACCCGCAATGAACTGACCCGCAAGTCAGCAAGACAATCCCCAAGCTTGGGTCCTTCCTTGATGAGCTTGAAAATCTGGTCCAAGGAAAAGTCAGCATGATATTCGCATAGGACAAGCTTACGAATGAAATATTTACCTTGGGGATGCCAAATTTGAGAAGCCATCGCCTTTCGTCCGAGGAATCAGTGAAGGCCTTTTCCAGACCCTCCTTCTCTTCGGAAACAGAGGAAAGGCGGTCGTCCTTCTCATTCACCACGGCCACAAGCCTCCGGACATCCTCGTTCCGGGCGGCGATGAACTCAACTTGGGCGGCTATCCGCTCCTTCAAGCATTTATTCTCCTCCTGAACACTCAGGAGGGCAACCTCCCTCTCTTTGGCCTCCGCTTGAGCAGCATCCTTAGCCGCTTCGGCCTCGACCATGCTACTAACAGCGCGCTCAAGATCAGTTTGCCCCGTGACCCACCCCTTGAATACCTCACGAAAAGTCGAAAACACGTTAGCCATGTGATAGCTAGGTGCTTGCGCCAGATTAGAATGAGTTTGGGAGTGTATCCTGTTACACTCAGAGGGTGGGAGGCAATGCTCAAAGAACTCTTGGCACACACGCGGATCGGTAAAGAGCGCGTCCGAGCCAAGATTCCATGAGGGACGAAAAAGGGAATCCCCTTGATCCTAAGATAAAGGATTCGAGGATTCCGCCTTTTCACCTGTGGAAACTGGGGGAGTCCCAGGTGTATCGTTAGGGGGCACAACCTCAGTTTCCACCACTACCTCGGGAGGCTGCGTACTGGCATCCTTGGGTGGCACATCCTCGTCAACCCCCGCCTGCAAAATCTCCGGAGGAGGAGAAGGCAGGCGAACAATAGTAGCGGCTGTTAATCCAGAAACAAAGGTTAAAAGTATTTACAACATGAAGCCAAAAAGATAAACAGTCAGTTACTTGAAGGTTACCGAACAGTGGTCCTATTCCTGACCTGGTCCTGGAGCCGGGTCAATTTTATCTTCTTTAGAGGAGGACCCTCCCCCAACCTTGGTAACCTCCCCACCGGCGAGATCACCGGCACCTTTGGTTGCCCCACCACCAGCGGGTTCCTCGACACCTCTGGTCACCTCTCCACCGGTGAGATCAGAAGTCATCTTGGACACCTCCCCACTAGCGGGATCCTCAGTGTCCACATTAGCCTCACCACCAGCGGGTTCATCGGCATCAGAATCCTTATTAAGGCCGGATACACCAGCAGTATCCGCCGTCCTCTTGCGGCGGCGAATCATATCTGTAATAGCACGCAATACGCCAGCATGAAAACTTTCTGGGGTACCGGGCGGGGAACTTTTGCTAGTTGAATCCTCACTAGAAGAAAGGACTATCGTCCCATCCGGATGCATAATGGTAAGAGGTTTAGGGTTCAGAATGTACACACCTTGGGCCACAGCAAGATCATTGACCACAGGCTCGATACGACCACAGGTCGGAAATAGGAAGTTCCCTTGAGTCTCCTCGAGAACAGGCTTCTGATACATTTCTAGGGGCTTCCGGAACATGTCCCCAACAACGGTGGGAACAAGGACTTCAAAAAGCGAGTTCCCTCCTGAAACAAAGACGAAAAGAAAGGTTGGTGCACAGAAAAGGGATACAAGCACCAAAAGGAACAAAGTTCTAGGAACTTGCTATTATCATCTCGAGAAAAATCAGGATGTTCACCCGGAAAGGGCCATCAGCGACTCATCCCCACCTGCACTAAAGCAGACTCCAGAATAAGACCCATGGGGGTTGGAGTCTGCGTCAACTTGGCATGCCATTCCTGACCCTCCGCGTCAGCAGCCGGAAGGTGAGAAAATTTCTCAATCAGAGAATGGCGGGTCATGGACAGAGGAATAACGTCCGTGTTAATCCAGAGAAACTTATTCTTCCACTCATGAGTGCTCCGAGGAGGCTCGGTCCCTATCGCCTTCCGGTGAACTTGAAAACTGAACAACTCCTGCGGACTTGGTGTAGATCGCATGAAAATGGTCCACAGTAGGCTCCACCTCCAACGCCTTGCAGCAAAATTTGAAATGGCGAAGCCTCATGATCCCAAATGGATGTATCTGGGAGATATGAATCCCAGATATCTCTAAGAAATCGCCAATAAACTTGGTGATCGGCAACCGGAAATTGCCTGTAGTGAAAGATTCTCCATACAATGCAATCTTTCCGGCCGGCGGCTGATCAGCCATGGAACCCGGAGAGGGAAGCTCCGGCCCCCACTCCGGCACCAACCCATAAAGGTTGACGATATCTTGGAAGTCAGTAACCTTCCAGTTGATGCATATGTTCTCCACCAGCGCCTTCGATGAATCTTTCTTGCTCTCTTTAGCCCGGCCTCCCTTCTTGCCACCAGCCATGGTTGATCGGAATAATAATAAGGTCGAAGGAAGAAGATGAATAGAGAGAAGATGGATAGGTTCAAAGGAAAATTTTTGCAAGTAATTCAGAAACTGAAACGACCTCCCCTATATATAAGCATCGCAATTAATGCGAAGAAAGAGGAATACAGTTCATCTCCAGGGGGCAACCAACCAGAGAGCGACACGTTAGCAGGAACTGTCAAACAACATGATTTTGAACAAACCGCCTAAAAATACGTGCAAATACCTCGAACACCGTCCACTGACGTGATTCAGACCAAGGACGTCACATCCCAACCAATGAACAGTACCCCTAGTTCGAAAAGCTACAGGAATCCCACGGACCAACAAACACATCCTATAAATAGTAGGTTAGAGCAAGAGTCCATAATTCCACCCGCGACATCACCTCGCAAAAGCAACAATGGACTAGGGGGGGGGGGCTTATAGAGGTAGGGTAGCAAAGCTACCCGCGGATCCATAATCCGACCGCGGGTCACTAATAAGACACCCACGGGAGAAACACGTGGACCGGCAAAGACATCCACAATCCAAAACATGCTTCGCGGATCTCCAACTATAACCCGCGGATTACCAACAAGCATCCACGGGAGGAACCCACAAGCAACACAAGGGATTCGTCACGCACGTGATCCCCATGTGATATGGAAGAGCAGTTGCAACAAACTATTTCTAGAAGATTCCCTCAATACCTCCTGATAGCGACATCGACTAATGGAAAGAGGACACCTGGACACGTAATGGCCATCCCACGACGTGCACAGGTAATAGCTACACCATAAACGGGTCCAGGCTGTCACGTCTAATAAAGGTTAGACACATGTCCATTCAGGAGAAGAGGAAATAACTCGATAGTGACAACTCCACCAATCACCTTCCCTCCACCTTCGGCTATAAATACGAAGATCGTTTCTTCAAGGTATTCATTCACACTCTCAAGCCTTACGCAACATAATGGTACTCGTATTATTTCCGATCAGAATACAGTACTGATTCTCACGCCGGAGGGTGGTTACGGAAAGACCCCCCACTCTGTCCTTCCCGTAACGAGACTCAACGGTGTTCTGTTTTGCAGGCACTAGCTTGGATCTGTTCTTATAGCGCTTCAATATACTCACATCTAGGGAAATATCATATCGGACTATCCAGTTCGATCTAGTGTTTCTTCGGTGTATGTACTTGGGTTGACATGAATAGTTCACTAATCCAACAAAAATGAGGTATAACATACTTTACGTAATTTTGGTTAGCTGGAACAATGATTTTAATTAGAAAATTACTTTATTTATTTCAATAACAGGTTAAAGTAACTTTTGAAGTCTCACCCGTAATATAAATTAGGCACCATTAGACATATTGAAGTTTGAACAACTTTTTTTTTAAAGTGGATCTCTAGCTCTTTTAAGTGACATTTTGGAGCTCCAATTAACATGAATAATAATAGAAACAATATTAATTTGAACAAAGTCAAATTGATCTACAATTTGAGTAAATTAAAAAAACGGAGAATTATATATTAAATTGAATAATAGGGTAAAGTTAAAATGCAAATTGAGACAAAAATAAAAAGTGTGAGAAGAGTTTGTGGTCACACAAAAAAACCCTTAAAAAATAAAAAAAAAGTAATAAAAAAAGCATAACTCAATATATAAATAAAAAAACCAAAATGTTTCTATGTCATTCTCGTTTAAAAAAAACACGAAAAGACACAATGCCGAGAAAAAAGACACAATGCCGAAATGAACAAACAACACAGTGATAAACAAAAATAAAAAAACACAATAGATCGTAAAATATAACACAATACCGAATAAAATATGACACAATGTTGAGTAATATAGCACAATATCAAGAAAAAAAAGACACAATGCTAAAAAAAGACACAATCAATGATGAAAATAAACACAAAACATAATGATAAGCAAAAAGACACGATGATCCTTTTTACTCAACATTATGTCTTTTTTCAATGTTTTTTTAGAACGAGAAAGGCGGTGGAAACATTTTTGTGCTTTTACATTTTTCATTTTTGTATTACAACTTGAGTTATAATTTTTTAATTAATTTTTCATTTTTTGTTTTGATGGATTTTTTTCGTGGCTACAAATTCTTCTTATTTTTGTCATAATTTGTAGAATAACTTGACCCTTGAATAATAAACCCATATGCAATACTTTCTGAATTAAATCAACCAATTTCTTGAATAATTAGTCATGTTTGCTTAAATCAATATCAATATACTAAATATACATATATGAAATAAAAAAAGCACTTTTTAGCATAATCACCTATTTACCTTAAACATGTCTTCCTGAAATTAATATACTTTATTTAACCATTGACTTATATAATCTCTTAAATAAATATTCTTTATTCACGTGAAGACTATGATTCGTAACCACGGATCCTTTGGCCTGTTATTGTGACCATAAGTTTTGTAATGAACTCAATTTCAACAAGTCTCTTATAAAAACTCTAAATACATTGAATAATCTTCAAAGCCGTCTTATTTCTTCATTTATTTTAGCTATAAAGTATAAACAACCCGTGATTGTTGACATGCAGTCGAAAACAAAGATGTTTATATTATTATTCTATAAATTTACATGGTCAAAAATATATTTGTTATCTTTTCTTTTCATTGAGAATATATAAACTAGCGAAGCAAATAATAAAAATAACAATATTATATTATTATTATTATTATTATTATTATTTCATGATTGAAAAAATAGAAACAAAACATATTATGATGCACAAAACGGTCTTGTAAAATATATTATTTGAAAATTAATTTAATAACAAGAAGATGTATGGATAAGTATGCAATGCAATTATTTATTTTGATAGCATTAATTTGATTATGTTTAATTTTTGATATAGAAATATATATAGACGAAGATGAATTAATAAATTATTAAATTGGACACCATATGAATATTATGTGTAGTTGATGGGTTTCTTGGTTCTTGACAAGGACAGGTTACAACCATTCTGTCCAAATAGCGTTACATAGAAGCTAAGTAAACATCATTAATATTCAATCGATTCATATTATTAATTAATTTATGTTTATTGGACAGCTGGTTCATACAATAATCATCAAATAATAATATCATTTTAGGTATTACCTTTACATGTTGCTCTTTTTTTATTTGGGTTGGATAATGTTTCATCGGTTTTGGTATAAAGTTTACACTAACAAGTTACAAGTAGTTTGGTAGATAACATGCTTTTAAAGGCTTTAGATTTCGATTTGTATTCTGTTAGTTAAAAGATACCAATTGATTTCAAATCTATTTGTTGAAACCTAGGGTTAAAATACATTATTGCCATTGAGTTATTCGGTTAGTTAGAAGATACCAATTAGTTTTAAATGTTTATTTGACTAAACCTTCATCATTCTTGAAACAAGATGTTCTTTTTCAACAAATTGTAATTTTATTGTAATTCTTATTTAGAGAAGTGTAATTACCATGCCAAAGTGAAATAAATAAGGGATGGAAGAAGAGTCACAATATGTGCTCGTTCGTATGATGACAAACAAAAAACAAAAATTACAATGGTCAAATAAGACACTCATCGAATTTCATAAGTGATGAGGTATGGTTCCAGACTTCGATCCGAACCAGGTAGCAAAGAAGGAAAAATATAGAGGATACATCCCGATTATGCGCTCCCTCAAGCAAGTGCAAAACGGTTGTGCAACCAAAGGTACAAAGCAGGATGCCTGCAAACACTAGGGCCACACAGAGTAAGACACTAACAGGGTGGCGACACCAAAGCACATGGCATAGCGGAACCACCTGTATAGACCTGTGCAGGGGACAATAGTACAAAGAGGTGGGGCCACGCAAAATGGCATCCACGATCAATGGCCGCCACAAAGGAGACCATTCAACATGGCTCCGGCACGTGGTCAAATGACAGGCCTCCACCTACAGGTACACTCGGCTATAAATAGGAACTCACATCCAAACAGTAAATGCGGTAAAGAATCCTCTTTCCTATTCTCATACCATATACACTTTGTGCTCAAACTTATGCACTGAGAGACCGCGATGAAGGCGATAATGACTCTTTGCTAAGCTCAGAGCACATATCCCTTCTAACCCATCACATACACTCGATTTCATCATTTTTTTGCAAATATCCTCACTCTCACTTAATACACAAGGTTCAAGATCTCTGTGACTAACACTGTGGAAGTACACGTTCAGCCCTGGTTGAACCCGCGTTTCTTCAATAAGAATCATTTTTGTTTTGATAGATGGTTTGCCAAAACGCTAAGTACTTCTAGGTGTTTTATGTATATCATTATAAAACTAGACGGTTTGCTTTCATGGCTAGTGAATTCATGCCATCTCTAATACAAGTACACATTGTTCGCTAAGATAAAGAGCGAATTCAACCTAGTTCACTAGGTTTTGAACGAATTCAAGTAAAAGCAACCCGTGGTAGGGAATCTCTGCACAGTTCGCTTGCATAAGGAGGGGTTCAAAGAATCTCTGCAAATTGCATTTGGTATATGGGTGGGTAACGTTTGTTTCAAGCTATATTTTAGGTGGTATCTTCTAAGAAAGTTGTTTGGTGAGTGGTGCAAAGAAGGGTATGCCCAATGTAAAACATAGCTTATTTCGTTTCAACAGCTTAGCAAGTTGAAAAATTGGAAAGACTGAGATTTTGATAGTAAGATATATATGTTTTAGAGCTAATCTTTTAGAGCTTTAATCTTTTCCTTTTTAGATTTTGTCACTACCGAATTCGCGTGCAACTTTACGGAGATTCCTAACAATTCTTTTAAATCGCTCCTCACATAAAGCAAACTCAACAGAGATTCCCGTTCATATTTTTCCTTTACCTGAAAACACTCGAACCAGGGTTGGCTCAATGAATGTGAAGACCTAAATCGAAACAAGATTTTGGGGCCTTTTCATCATAATTGTTAAGAAAAAAATATTTGCTTATTACAAGTTTTGAACTCATAACCTAAACTTTAAGTAATAACGAAGCCTACCACCACACTCATACATTACTTCAATTTTACTTTACACATTATAATATATTTATATATAAATTCTTTTTGGATTAGGAGGCCTTAATTAAGTGTGAGTCTAAAGCCCTAACTTGTTTTCGCTTTCCCACGAGCCACCCCTGGCTCGAACCTAGATAACTTGGTTGGATTTGCTCCATGTCTTAGTGAACTTGCGTACTTGTGTCAGAATGACATGGATTAACTTGCATGAATTTATTAATCATGAAATGGAGTCAATAAGGGTGCTAGTTTTGGAGTTTGATGATTGAATGAGTTAAAACGTATTTTTCAGGGAAAATGTTCATAAAACTTAATTAGGTTAAGTTTTTTTAACGGATGTCTAATATTAAAAAATAGCCTGAAAATAGGGACTGATGTCAAGTCCCGATCGATAAACAAACATAAGTAAACAACTAACTCTCGTTTATATTAATCAGAAAATATAACTCAAAAACTGATTACAACATCTCAAACTCTAACTCGGTTTTACTCTTGATGAACCCTAACTCGGTTACATCTCATGTGTCTCTAGATGAACCCTAACTCGGTTGCATCTCACACATTCTATAATGTCTAACCATAACTCGGTTTATATAGACTAATCCTAACTTGCTAGCCATAGCATTACCTATTTTAATTATTTCATATAATATTTGAGAAGCTTGGTGCCGCAAGACCGTAATTGGTCTATGTGTTGCGGCACCAGCTTCTGACATATCATTCAATATTTATTTGGTTTTTTCTATTTCAGTTCAAATATTGTAACAAACGTTACCGAAACCAAGCCAATTCGAATTTGACTCTCTGCCATAACGTTCGGGCTTTACCGATCATTGTTTTTCTTTTGCTACAATCGTAACAAACATCATTGATCCATGTGGTGGCACCAGCTTGTGACGCGTCATACAATATTTTGATTACTTTTTAGTTTTGTATCGTAACAAACGTAACCGAAGCCGCGTCTACTCGCTGCCGTAACTTCCGGGTACCGCCCAATGTTTTGTTTTGTTTTTAGTTTCCGTGTCGTAACGAACATAACCAGAATTGACCCGATTCGGCATTCGCATCTACTTGCCGCTGTAATGTCCGAGTTTTACCGACCCAATAAACATCGTTTTAAATGAGTTATTTTTTGCTATAATAAGTTATGCCAGTATTCTGGACGTTTGCGAATTTAATCTTTAGGTTTCGTGTCATTTTCATAACGAAGCTAACCGATACCAACCAAATCTGTGTCGTTTTGATTATAAGTTATATTTGTTTTTTCTTTAATATGTTAATTTTTTATATCATAACTTATACAAGTGTCACTACTATTTTCTACGTTGACAGATTAATGTTTTAAGTTTAGTGTCAGTATCATAACGAACTTCTACCAATCGAATGCATGTTAATGTACTGCCGCATCACGGCATGTACAAACCTAGTCATAAAACAATTAGGAAACACAAACAACTATAACCTACTTCTTAACACGGTGGTAAGAATATTCTCAGTTGAGATTATTATCGGCTAGCTGCTAAAAAATGGGGTTATTAAAATCCAGATTGCCTTTTTATGATTCACCGCAATGTAAAAAGAGAGCCATAACATAAACAACTTCTGTATACGATAACACAAAATGGTTTCTTAATATTCTTCATAAGTTCGCCGTTAATACTGTTGAGGTTTGCCACTGAAAACCTTGTTTTGAAAAGAATGGACCTGCCTATAAATTGCTCCAACTATATACTTAAATTGACAATGATTACATCAAATAAAATGGTGATTAATGGTTGTGAAGACTTTAGGAAGGTCCTTTTCTGTTCTCTTAATATCATTCAAGTTTTATACAACTAAAATAGTGATTACTTTTCAAGAATTTATAAATGTATGCTGTTATTTCTATAGAAATGTGCATTTTGGTATGGGAATACTTTTTTATTTAAATTAAAACATGTTCTCACAACTGCTCCTAGAAATGTGCATACGGCTCGTCTCAAGAAATATCTTTGTGCTGAAGTTAACTTTCACACGGACTGTATATGGTTCGTCTAATTTGAGGTTTGCCTTTGTCTTTTTTTCTTTTTGTTGTTGACATAACCCCTTTTGTTATTGTTCGTCTAATTTTAACTTTGGTTTTTTTTTTTCTTTTTGTTGTTGTCATAACCCCTTCGGTTTAATTACAATTAAGCCTCTCAACTTTCAAAGTTGACATTTAAGGTATGATAGTTTTCAGGATGTTACACGAAGGGGCCTCACACCATGAACCATCATATAACACTGTGAAAATACCGTATCTAATTTTGGGCCAAAAATGCAAATTTTAGAAGTTAAAGTGCTAAAAATGCCAAATCTAGAAATATAGGGACTGGAAATGAAAAATCAAATTTTCATGCATCTTCGCGCGACGCGAAAATGCAGGGGATACAACTTTGCGCGACGCGAAGTTACTGGCACACATTTCAACGTTATCCGGTTACGTGTCGACACGTGTCGCTCCAGGATTGACATGCAAAATTGCGGCGCCAGAGGCGTTTCGCGCGGCACGAAGCATCTTTGCGCTGCACGAAGATGCACCAGCCAAGGCTATAAATAGGCAGCTTTGGGTTTGAACCATTTCACATCCATTTCACCACAATTTTCACATAGTTAACCTAGGAAAGCGTGTTAGGGTGTTCCAAGGTTCCGAGGGTCCGATTCCGCGAAGAAACAAGGTGTTGAGGTGCTGTTAACGAGCTGTTATCTCTGTAAACGAAGCACGAGCTGAACCGCTGCCGATTTTTCTCTGCTCTTACTTCCGACTAGCTTATTAAGGTAGGATTATGGATAAGTTACTCTTCTATATAGTTATTAGAATCTAGCTAAGGGTATAGTCGTTAAACTGTAAATGTTTTCCAACAAATGTTTTGCAAAGTAAAGACGTTGCTTCCATATGAAGTAATGTTATCAAAACTATTATTTTGACAAGCACGTAGTAACTGGAAGGGGGGTGTCATTAGTAGACTCTTCTTGCCTAAGGAAAGTAATTCGTACACATCCCAATCAACCGCGTGACCCGTTTACTTACCTGGAGAAGTTTGCCAACGTGATATCCTTTATTAGGCCAAAGCGTGCTATTCCAAACGTCACATGTAAATTCAAAGTATTTTCATAAAACGACTATAAATCTACTAAGGTTATGTCAGACCTAAGAGTCTGCTGAACAGACCTCGAGTCTGCTGAAACTGAAACAAACTTAAATTCTGCTGAATAAGATAAGATATACCATCTAGGTACTTATGCATGCCTATTACAAATATAGGTCAATAGCATACTGAGGTATGAAGTGCTGATATCACCAAACTGATAATACAATGTGAACATGTTAACCTTTTATGGTCTGAACTGATTTTACTCTTGTAATAAACAGGTTGTTTATTGCAAAGAGTCTGATAAATGTTTGCATTAGATTACTGTCTCTAAAATCGTTATAATAGAAAATAGATAATAAAAAGCAACTCAGACCGAATACACATGTGTCTGGATCCAAACATAACTGATAATTGGCATACAAAACCAAGTCAGTCATAACCAGTTCTCCAACAGGGTCACATAGCCTAGGGGAAGGTTGTCTCCAAACAGGGGCTATGTACTCGGGGAACCTTTGAATTGTGTGTGTAGGGCAGTGGTACAAATCCCAGGAATGACAGGCGTTCCTGCTGAGTTTGTGAAACAGAAAACTATATTTGTATTTAACGACTGTTATAAACTGTTTTATGGAGTCAAAGTTTCACCAGCATATAGCTGATGTGTTTTTCCAACCCATGCAGGTAACTAGATGACGATAGATGCTATACAAGGATTGGAGTCATTAGAAGATCGCTCAGGATGGCTCGATTTTAATATTTATTAATCCTTGTAATATTAATATCACTATTTTGTAAAACTGAAACTCGGGTATTTAATTCCCGAGTAATTTTGATAATGTAAATTAATATTTTAATATTTAAAAACTTCCGCTAAAATGAAACCGCTACTCTGATATATTTACAAAACCAGATACCAACCCGGGACGTCGCACCCAGGCCCTGAGTCGGGGTGTGACACATAATGTTACAAGTAGTTTACATTACATTGTGTCACATATATGCTATTATATAACTCAAAAACCGGTTAGGTGACTGTGGCAAAACACAATGTGCTTGTTGGTCAAAAACCGACTAGGTGACTAGGATTTAAATTAAAAGATATATTTACCAATAATAATAGGATGCAATCTTAAAGAAAAGTGTCATTCTCACTTTGTTAAGGTGATAAGGTGTATGATTAGAGTGTAGGATAGAAGGTCAAGGATTCAATTCCTATAAAGTCATTTAATCATTATAAAAAGAAAAAACAAATCTTATAGAAAAGCCTTTTGAAACTAAAATGTGATTACAAATTATGTGATTGGTTAAATTAAATTTTCTTAATTTTTTTCTCGTAACTTAATGTTTTTCTCATAATTCTTCGTTAGGGTTTTAACTTACAAAGTATTGAAAGGCTTTTGAACCCTTAGATTAAATTCAATGGATGATATCATATAATGACACGACATTATCAATTTTCCACCTAGGAAAGGCATTGAGGGATGATATTGACAAAGCCTACCATTGTTGACTTTTTTTCAAGTTTTCTGAGTTTTTATAAATGTTAAAAACCTTATTGTATGGCAATGTTCTTATGTTTAAAATACTCTATAAGCTCGAGCGTTTTGTTATTTTTTTTAGTTCGAGTATATTGTTGTTATATTTAACTCCACTGATATTTCAAAAGCACGTCAATGTTTGTTCATATAGCGTGCCTACTTATGTATATGCGTGATTAAATACATGGTTGTGTGATTATCTTATAAGTTGTGTAGGTATTTGTATTAATTGTGCTATTATTTATGTGCATGATTATAAACATAAGTTGCGTAAATATCACATAAGTTGCATGATTATTTAACGTATTATGTAGTTATAGCGGACAAAATTACCCATCTCCCACATACCTCATGTTGCTTCCTAATGAATGCGTGCACTTTGTAGGCTAAGGGGTTATTTGTTTTTTCTCAAAAGCTCTTCTTGGCTTCTTTTGTCTGCGCCGCGCAAACCACACGCAGACATTGTGGTTTGTAGTGTGTTTGTTTTTTGGAAGACCTTTCATTAAAAAAGGTTCGAGTGCCATCTTTTCCTAGAAGATATGGACCTATGACTTCTAACCTCTTCTTTTTCATCAGACATAAAACATTACGTTCTCTCCTGCTCCAACCCTAGAAACAAGATATTGCCTTCTCCTCCCCCTCCAACCCAAACCTCCGCTGTTGCCTCTCCTCCCCCTGAATTGTCACTGGCGGCGGCGGCCTCTCTCTTCTTCTCTTTGATTTGTTAAGGTTTGATTTTTTATTACAATCTTGATTAAAGTGATTTTCTTTATTTATTTTCTCTAGATTAGTTTTCAAATACTTGGTTAATAATGGCTTGAGTCATAAGTGACATTAGTGTATTAAAGTGAAACCTATGAGGATGGATTCTTGATTCTTGATTTTTGACCGGTTTCGTTTTAGTTTTACTTTTTGATCCATTTTATTTATGTTAGGTTTGATTTGTGCATTGGAAAATTGTTTATGTTTTTTAGTTTTGATTTTTGCTTTAGAAAATTGTTTATGTTTAGGTTTGATTTGTGCGTTGGAAAATTGTTTATGTTTAGGTTTGATTTGTGCCTTGAAAATTGCCTATGTTTAGGTTTGATTGTTGTTAATTGGTTTGTTCAATTAGGTTATTAGGTTTTTGTTAATTGATTTGTTCAATTAGATTCTTATTAGGTTTTTAGTTGAAAAAGTTTGTAAATACTGATTTGTTGAATTCTTATTAGTTTTGAATTCAATTATAATTTCGCATAATTGTTCAATTTTTATTAGTTTTCAGTTGAGAAAGGTTTGTAGAAAGTTTAGGTCTGATAAAGATCTTGTTGCTTGTTACGTGGAATTGATTTATGTGTTTTAATATAAATGTTGTTGAATGTTTTTGGTCTAATGAATATCTTGTAGATATTGAATGCTTTGGGTTTGTTTGTGTCATATACATTAACATGTTTATTGTTTGTTAGTTTTTTATATTAATGTAATATTATGTTTTGTTAGGCAGTTACTAAAGTTCGGGTTGCAAGAATGAAGACGTCAATTCGGGTTTCAAAAATGAAGACGTTGGTTTGGGTTGCAAGTATGAAGCCGTCGGTTCGGGTTGCAAGTATGAAGACATTAATTCGGGTTGTAATAGGCGTCGGTTCGGGAAGTTATTGTATACTACTGTTATTTTTAAACATATATATATTTGTTGTACTTTGAAACTTCTTTTGTATACTTGAAACGTGTTTTGTATATTATTTGCATTACAGTTTCTGGAAATTATTTGGTTCTATAACACTGGAATATTGGTTTTTTGGAAAAATCGGTTAAATTTACGTTTATTTTAGTAGTTTGCTAACGTTAAAAAACAAACCGTCTTTTTCTTGCAGACTGCAGAGGTTTGGTCCGCCTCTTCTTCTACAGATATGGTTTGCAGACTGCAGACATTTGACATCTGAAAAAACAAATAGCACCTAAATGCCTTTTATATGTTAAACACCCCCCCCACACACACCCCCCCCTATATATATATATATATATATATCACCTAAATGCCTTTTATATGTTAAACACCCCCCCCCCCCCAACACCCCCCCCCCCAACACCCCCCATATATATATATATATATATATAAAACTTTGAATTATTTGTTTGGTATGTAAGTATGAGGGCAGGAGATGGTTTAAAAAATTAGAGTTGTTTAGAGGTGGTTACACCCACTAAGAAAGTGTCACTAAGATAAGATGCACACAACACTATAATCACAGCCTCCCAACCTATTATATTATTAAATTCAATGAAAACAAATAGTATATGGAAATAAGAAGAGACGTCACTTTCTTTCTTGTGATCAATTCATCAATCACATGTATATAATTACTTTTAATAATATCCTATTGGTCAAATATAAAAAAACAAAATTAAGTTTTGTCAATAACCAAAGAAGCCGAATCAAGTGGTAAGAGTATATCGGTGGAATGTTGCTTTCCCCGCCGGCCTTCGATCATTCATGCATTGATGACCTACAATCCCAACTACTTCTTATTGTCTATTCATCCGTTAGGTTCATTTATATATAAACACTAATTGCAATATGAGCTAATGATGATAGTCAAAGTGATTAAGGTGAGATATCTAAAAACATTATTTAAAGGGGAGGTTTTGGGTTCAAGTCCTACATGTGATATAATAGGGGTTCTAGGTTGGGCTAGTGGGCTTTCTCACATGTGGTGGGTCTCCTCCTGATAATCGTCTTCCGGCTGACAGGGGCAGACTGATGTATGAACTTCCCTTCAGGGATGTTGTAGCCTAGATCCCACGGTTCCGTTCTCTAAAAATGGAGATGATCAGGTGGGTCTGTAATCCGTCAATGATCCAAACTGTCGTTAAGAAAACAATTGCAATATGAATTTGCTGGTAAAAAATTGCAATATGAATTTCATTTTTAATTTGTTTGGTTCAGAGAGTGTCTAATTTCAAGTGACAACATTTTGACAAATGTTTGGTTGTAATATAAATTAAAACGGTGACAACATTGGTAAGAGAGTGGAATTTGGAAAACTTATTTTTATCTTGCTTAACCATCACCAGTGACATTCAAAAATCCTTGCAAAGATCTAGCTCTCTTTTAATTAACACCACCACGAACAAAAGAAAAAAAATCGTTGTGAAGATTTTTACCACATTACCGTAACATTTTTACATAGCTGAATTTACAATAATATCATACTATATTCCATTAAACTTTATGAATTATCCAACTAAAATTTCATATAATCAAAATACTTTAATATGAAAGCAAATTAACACGATTCATAATGCTATCCAAACCAATTAAGAAATACAAAACCTACGCAAGTTATGCATTATTAAGATCATTGGTGTCTTGGCAATTGCATGATCCAACAATCCAATTTTCGAATGCATGAACACTTGCCAACTCTAGTTTTTTATACATATCCATGAAAGTTGGCCTAAGGCTTACGTAATTGAAGTATTTTTTTTACCGGTTAACTCACACTCCCACTAAAATAAAAGTTGGACCCGTTGTTGATTTTATTATTACCAATTAAACATGTACCAATAAATGAACATACATATATTTTGTTATGTAGACACACTACAAGACAAGAGTTCACAACTGGACCCGAAAAGTGCTCAACAACGAACCCACAAAGTTTTGTGTTTAGTTGGTCCTAAAAGAAAACAAAATGGCCCCAATTTTGTAGGCCACAATATTGGATAGCAAGTAGAGAAAATGCGTTTGTGTTGTCTTAATTAAATTATGTTTGCTAGCTCACATATGTACACATCACACATCATAGGCTCCAACACATATATTGTATTTGTACGTCTACTTGTCTTTTAATCTTATCACCTTAAGCGATCAAATATTTCGTTTTTGCTTCAAAAGAAAAATGACTATTGTTGTTAACAATATTATCTATAATATATATAAATGAAACCCCTAAAAATCTTACGTGTCGCGATGTGGTCCCTCCTCCCTTTTATAAAAGCCATCAAATTGCTTGATTTTTAAATAAAGGCCTCTCATTGATTTAACCCAAATTCATGGGTATGAGTCTTACCAAAACCAGATAGCTCTTAAACGGATTATAACATCTCATTAAATTAAAAATTAATCTTACCAATTATTTGATATGAAAATCCTATAAAATAGGAATATACTAAAATTTAATATCCAATTTAAAAAGAAAAATATATTATTTATAATTAATAAACAATTTTATAGTAAAAAAAACATAAGTGGGTCATGGGTCACCAAATCCAGATAGCTTTTAAAAGGGTTATAACATATTATTTATTTGTGAAACTCTTTTATCATCAAACCCTAAGTATATTATTAACTTTCTTACAATAAAGAAAATTAAATCCAAAAAATAAATATTAAAAAATGAAAAATGTAAAACAACAATTCTCTCAAGCTATCAGATTGCTTTATTTGTAAATGAATGTTTCTTACGCATTTGACCCAAATTCACGGGTAAAGGTCTCACCAAACCCTGATAGCTCTTAAACGTGTTATAACATCTCATTATATTAAAAATTAATCTCATAAAATATTTGTAATGAAAATTCTATAAAATATGGATATACTAAAAATTAACATCCTATTTTATTTTTTAAAAAAATATATTATTTATAATTAAGAAACAAATTTTTAATAAAGAAAATAAACGGGTAATGGGTATCACCAAACCCAGATAGCTTTTAAACCGGATTATAACATATCATTTATTTATGAAACCATTTTATCATTAAACCTCAAGTATATTATTATTAACTTTCTTACAATAAATAAAATTAAAATCAAAATATATATATATATATATATATAAATATTAAAAACGAATAATGTAAAACAACCCTCGTAATATGTGGGATAAAATCTAGTTATATATAAAAGTGTAACAAATTTATTAATATGAAATTATAATTATAATTATAAATGTATATAATATATAGAAATATATATATATATACACACACAAATCTATATATAAAATAACAAAATATTTAATAAATAATAAGTTGGCTAAGGTAAGGGAAGCCCTGAGTTTGAAAATTTGTTAATGAGCTAAATTTTGAAAGATTGTAAGTAAATTGAGCTCGAATTTAAACATAAATCTTAAAACGAGTCAACTCGAGTCATTTACACTCTATTTAAACTGGGTTGAGTGCTCACAATCTAATAAGATGAAGATGCCCACCATGTATGAAACCGAATTAAAAAAGGTATTTTTAAGTTTCTATAAATTTTTATTGTTTTTTTCTTATCGGAAGTTTCTCATGCTTATGGATGAAATTTCTCATTTTATTGAAATAAAGCCTCTGCTTTAGTTATTACGGTTATATAAGAAAGTAGTTAACTAATGTAGAAAACTAGGGGAGGGGATTTTCATGATTTGTAGCTTAATTAAATATGCTAATCAACTTTGTTATGTAATTAGTATTGTAGAACTTGTTAGTTAGTGATAAGGCAGCGATCAATGATTAATCAAGATTAGTAGAGGATTAATCATATCAGAATTTATATGTAATTTTTCAAATAAACATATATATTCCACATTTTATACATCAATTTTCATTTTTGATCGATTTTGACCAAATAGCGATTAGTTGGTGATGAGTTGGTGGCGTACTGACAAACGATTAATTGGCGCCTAGGCGGTATTTTTACAACCATGCCCTTATAACTAGATATATTTGATCACACAACTTGGACTTTAACTTTTAAAGAAATCTAGCGTATGAACTAAGCCTGTGAATGCTTTTGAACTCAAAAATTCTTATCTTAGATCTCTAAGGTAACGTTTGGTATCAAGGAATGACAGAAGGAATGCAATGACTCATTGTGAGAGAATGAAAAAAGTGGTGTTTGGTTGCTCAATGGAATGAAATCAGCGATTACACATGGAATCTCATTTCATCAAAACCATTCATTCTCGCCCCCCGGCCTTTCATTCCATTCATCCACCATATTTTCTTAACAACACCACCTGACAACAACGGCAACCACCACCACCACTGTTTCCGCAACCACCTAACCATCACCACCTCTGCCGCAACCACCACCACCACACAGCCGTCGCTACCACCACCGCCGCCACCGTCGCCATTGTCACCACCACTACTGTCATCACCACCACCACCTTACCACCAGCGCTACACCCTCTATCACCACCGCTCCCGCCATCACTGTCGCTACCTGACCACCACCATCTGACCACTACCATCGTCGCCGCCACCTTACCCTCACCATCCATTACTTGACCACCAATGCTACCATCGTCACCACCATGACCGCTTAACTACCGCCACCATCACCACCATTGCAACCACCGCACCTGCCGCGTGACCGCCAATGCAACCACCACCATCGCACTGCCACTACCATTGTCATCACCTGAGCTACCAGCACCTTCGCCATGCAAATTTTTTTTTATTTTGACAGAAAAAATTATTTTAAACTTCCTACATTATTTGTGAAAAACAAACTACATAAAATAATAATTCATTCCATTCCAAAAGTTATCAAACAAGATAAATGAATGGTAATGATACATTTCATTCCTCTGTTTATTCCATTCCTTATCCCATTCCATTCCCCATCCATTGCGTTACCTCCAACCAAACATATCCTAAATGTTTCTAAACTCAACTTAGATCAGATATCTATGAGTTCTTCTCAACATGAAAGTTCTTAGATATGAGAAACTAACGCGGCTTCTAAAGAAATCTCATCAATAACTTCTCTAATGTAAGGCCCCGGTCTTGGCAGCCCTACATTTGGTGTTGGATTTATTTATAAACACAGTTCTAAATATCAAAGTTAATTAAAACTTTTTGCGGAATAATAAAAGTCAACCAATTCTTACAAACCATACAATACTTGTCTTAAAACATCATAAATAGTCTCAACAATAAACATAAAACGTCACATAATTCTTCCTTCTTTCGATGCCAGTCTCTCCATGAATGCCATATGTCCCTCCCCAAGCTACATGTATCATTCTACTCACCTGTATGCATACTAAAAGTCAGCTACGCTGAGTGAGTTCTAGTTTAACAAGTCACAGGTTAGTCTTACACATTTATCTTACATATTGGTACCCGTAGATACCACTCTTACCTTTCCTGCACTTATTCTTTACGTCTTACATACACCTTGTTTTACTCTTTCATTTACATATATTTATTCTTGCACATTCTTACACCTTCATACAATTATTACTTTGTACTATTCTTGCATATATATTTATTCTTAAACTTTCTTACATATTTATAAAATTATTCTTACAGTCTTGCACGGATATTATAAATGTCTGCCGCCCGACCTCTTGCACCGATATCATAGAGTCAGCCACTCTATTCTTTCCCAAGTATTAGAGGGGCCTGCCACCCTGACTCTTACATTGCATTCTTACTTGACTCTTAGCACTCTTGCCCAGGTATTAGAAGGGCCTACCACCGTGACTCTTACAATCACATTTAATTAAGCAAACTAAACACATACGAGTTCTTACAAACATTCGTTCGTTCTTGCAATAGTTATTCGCATTCATCATATACGTATATATTTATATATTTATAGTCTTATGAGTATGCACACAGCCCCGAAAACATTTTCAAATAGAAATGTTGCTAGAGTTCACCTGGAGTCGGTTCCTTCCTGAATTTATGGTCACACCTCCTGAAAACAAGTTAAAAGCATCAATCATCTAGTTCTAACTGTCCCGTACTTCTAGTTTAGTGAAATCCTTAACGAACAGGGGGGGGGGGGGGGTGTTCTGAGCCGTTTATCTTAACGCATCACTTTCACCATCAACATCAACATCTCCTTCATCTTAATTAACTCATTTTTGACACGTCTTCGTTCATTGGGAAACTTTCATCAACGAGACTGTTTTGGTCAAAAATTACACAAGGACAACCAAGTAACCAAACTTTGTATGTGAGGTATGATGCTTGATGAGGTAACGTAATAATAAATAAATTTTGCAAGTGACGGCCAGTGATCCTTAGAGGAACTCCTACAAATAACCTCGGGAGAGGAAATCTATCCCCTACCTTAATTATATTAAGTAAATATTGGTAAATACAAGTGTGGAAGTGCTTTGATAGCGACTATGCGCACAAAATAAGCGTGTATGAGTGTGTGTCTGTGTCTTATGCTATCAAATACATCTTCTATATATAGTTACAAGAACGATAACTAATAATAACCAGCAATAATGAGCATTAATTGCCCTAGCGATGATCCTGGATCGGCTACACATTTGCATATCAACATCATTAACCCACTTGCAATTGCCTCTAACGTCTCTTATTTTCAATGGTTTGGCCAAGTCTTCAACTGAACATTACTTGTCGACCGTTAGACCAAGTTAGGAGTAAAAGGATAATGATAATAATGATACTTACTGAGGATCCTGTCTGACTGTGATCCTGATATGCTTGAAGGATCTCCTAAGGATCCTGTCTGTAAGGATTATTGAATTTCTACCCACAACAGAAACATCAAAACCATTACTTAAAAATTAAAATTCATGAAATTAACATATATGATTTGTTTGTTTCTTGTTTCTTGCTAAACTCTTTTTAAGGCCCTAGCATCTTTTCGTTTTCATTATTAGCAAATACGATATTTGAAAGCTAAAAAAAAATCAGTAGCGTGGAGTATGCGATTTTTTTTATCATTACAAGTTCGGTACACTTGCGTCATAAAGCTGTAAAATTATTTATTTTTATTATACTCCTTGGCTTTTGCAAAGAAGCTGAGTTTACAAATAAGATTTTGTATACAGTGTGATTTTTACCGAGTTATAGGTTCTATCATGTGATTTTTACCAACGTGAAACACCTTCTTTTTTTTTCTTTTCAGTTAGGTCTTTTGTTGATAGAGCCGATACCTCTTTCGGTTTATTTATTTATATATAAAAAAAGGGGTTTATTTATGTGCGTATGATAGTAGGTAGGTGAACGTCTCTGGCATATCTTGCACTCAAACCTCAAGAATATCATGAGTCATGAATACGAGAAAACTTCACACATACAAAGTAATTACCGTGTGGTATGTAAGCGCATACATGACAAGTGCTCCAATTCTAGAGAATAGCCTTGACAATTTGTGCGTATAATGATGAGCAGAAGAGTCCAAGTATCACAAAGGACTTGATAGAATATATTTAGACCGCTCTAGACATAACTTATAACTTGCACCCTTGTCATTTGAGTTAATTATTCGTCATACACGATTAGGAATATCTATTTCTTTCTGAACAACAAATTTCCGTATTTATCTTGCGTTTGCAACAATTTAAAGTTACAACATTTGTAATGGAGGACACGACCAATTGGTCATGGGTTGGCGAATATCTATCATTAATTACATACATATAATATATGAAATGATCGCGTGCTATAAATTCATCGGTTTGGTTTTTCTTTTTAAAACATTGAAAGAATTTATTTATAAATATATAGGTGTATGCACCTATTTTTACCATATATAAAGATTTTAGATTATATGAAAAATACATGAATTTTGTAACGATATAAATATGTAAAGGTGATGTGTTAGGAGGACCACAGCATAGCCCACCATGCAACCACCTTCACCTGATATTCTTTCCGAGAGATTTTGTTCGTCCTACCCTCCAAACATGCTCTACCTGATATTCACTATCAAATTTCTGTTTTTTCATTCTAACCTCAAAATATTTTGTTTTCAATTTTAATATTTTATATATAAAAACATAATACATATTTCAATTGAAATTAACCTACTAAACGTATAAATAACTAGACTATAGCTTTGAACTAGAGTGATTACACACAAAAAAACATAAGTAGAATAATAATAATTACACTAGTTAAAAGTTTGTAATCGTTCTCGTTGTTTACGATATTTTTGCCCAGCTTTGTGATAGTGATTTTTAAAACTAATGAACATATTAATTAATTAATAAAGAGTTTAGGTGAAAAAAAAAGGATATTTGTAATTAGCTATTATTTTTGTAGGAACATTTTCTTTTTTTCACGTGACATATGATTGGTTTGTCTATTTTAAGGTTTTTCATCAATTTGTGTTAACTTGTTTGGTGTGCATTAGTGTGTGTTGGTGAATGTTTCTAGATATGGAGATGCCATGCTAAGACATGGTATTTGCTTGGAGTTTGGTTATTTTGATACAAATCCGAATAGCGAGTCATATTTTCGGCGGCCACGAACTTCCATCGGCAAAGACCTTTACTAGCGAATTAAGCCTTTGATAATACTGTTCGTTTTGTAGCGAGTGTTCAGTGTTCACGGATTATAAGAAGCATATTGATGCATTCATAGCTCATGTATATGATAAAAGATATAATATCAATGTTATCATGTTGTTCATGAGCATTTTGAAATCCTAACTAAAATAATTTATTCTGTTATGCTCTAACGTGACGGGAAGTGAACTAAAACTTTTATATGACAGGACGTAATTATAAGTTTAATTCTTCCCTATCGATTACAACTCCTCGTATATTTACTCTTAAAGAAATTTAGATTTATAACAAACATCCGACAAATTTAGGTGACTGGAGCCACCTTGAGCCACAGTTAGAGACGAGTTCCATAAGTTTTGTCATGATAAAAATGTAACTCTAAAATCTAATCAACTAGGATTAAGATACCAAATAAAAACAATGAAAATCAGTGTCCATTTCATCGGATTTTTTAGTCGACTCATTGTTTTGCTTCCCACTTTTTGTGGTCAACCAAGAATTATCCCCATTTTTACATTGATTTAATAGACTACCTTGTGATCCAGTACAAACCACCTATTTGTGAGTTGTGACCTCTATAAGCAGTGTTGTAAAAATCCCGACTAGACATCGATTAATCCCTAGTCTCTACTTCACTGATTAATTTTGGGCTAATCGGCCAATTAATCGGTCAATGGTCAATCTAGCCAAAATCAGGATTAATCGACTTTTCCTGATGAGGTTCTGGCCAAAATCGGAGGTTTTCGGCGAGATTCCGGCCAAAATCAGCTGTTTTCGGCGAGATGCCATAAAAATTCAGCGTTTTCCAGCAAGATTCCAGCCATTTCAGGCCAAAATGTGTTTGTGTATGTATAAAATTGAAAATTACATATAAAAAGTGTGTGCATATATAAAAAACTGAAAATTATACATTAAATTCCGAGCCGATTAATCCCGATTAATTGCTAATCCTCACCCTACTACTCAACTAGTGACTGTCGATCTTTACAATGTTGTCTATAATTTATAATTAAGTAGAAAACATCTTCGTCCATGAATATATGAAAGGCTACCAGCAAAGTTGCGTTGGACTAAAAAAAATATATCCACTGAATAGAACCAATACCCAATGGGCCTAAACTAGTTAAAGTTGGGTTGGACTTACACAGGCTGTATTAAAAAAAGGATATGTTATTCGTACACCCTTTGGTTATCCACACACCTTACATACGATTGTATATGGGCTATACGATCGTATGGAACCCCACGTTAAAGGGTGTGTAAATAGGTCAAGGGTGTGTGAATAACCAATGCCTTAAAAAAATGATCAATAAAGTTTCTCGTAATGTATCTAAACTATGACTCGATGACGGGTGGATCATAGAGTCACCCTTAAGTGTAGTAATTCTAACTAAAATGTGCGTTTATGTTTAATTTCAAGGACTTGGATTACTATACTATGTCATGCGATTGTAGGTTTAAAGAGGTAAAGGACGAAATAACAAGATCATAGGCGAAGACGGTGAAGAAAACGGAGCTAGAACGAGGAAATTATGAAGAAAACAAAAAGCTTGAACCAGCTCCACCGTGGCCCACGGTGCAGACCGTGGACCACGATCCATTTGAAAAAATTCTGGCAGATTACACCGTACCGTGGAAGAAGTCCCTAACCGTGGCCTGGACTGTGGCCCACGGTCCACTCGTAACAGCTGATTGATTTTTCTTTAATTGGCCGTTTTGGCTGACTTTTGCCATTACCTTTTGATCAAGAAACTTGAGGGGACGATTTTAGGAGTGCAAGACATTGTTTTTGGGTTTGGTAATCATTGGATTATGTTCTGGATTATTATAAACAAGAGAATTGAAGTGATGATTCATCAAACCATGTGTGGCTAATTCTTTTGGTGATCATCTTGGATTTAAGGTTTAATTGATACACTTGATATGCTTTGATTTCTAGAATAATAATGTTGCAATGGTTGTCTAGTTATTATGATGTTTGATTAATTGATTGTAACTTGTTGCTTGTATTTGATCATAACTTAAACCATACGTTCTTGGCGCCAATGGCAATTGGGATATCATGGGAGGAATTAGGGTTGAATATTAGTTAATTGATTATCGGGTAACAACCTTGCGTTCTATTAATCCAAGTACTTAGTTCCCTTTTATCACAAACAAGTAATCAAACATGAACTATGTCTATGTGGTTCTTTCTAGTAAGCATAAACATTAGTGTTGATTTAAACCTGAAATCTAAGATGATCGCTTTCGTTTAATCAGTTTACAATTCTCAATAGTTGTTTTACAAGTGTCCTATTTTATTTTAGTTAATCTAAAAACCAAACAACCAAATCTGAATTTACTTTTATATAATTTTAGTTTAATTTTGTTTTCTGTTATATCTACTGGTAAACACACATTCCACAAACTCCTCGTGTTCGATACCCATTTACCGCTATCTATTTAGTTGTAATTAGTTTATTTTTGAGTGAGTCTTCGACCTCACGTCACTCGACGAAAATCTTTCCAAGTTTTAACATACCTAATTTTAATTTCCAATAACATTTGGAGCATTTATTTTGTGAAATACTTGCTTTGTAAAATAAAACGGAGTTTATTTTGGACATTTTTGTTGCATTTTTATGCGGAGCGCGCGCTCGATAGGTATGACACTAGAATAAAAGCTTTTTTATCAGGATGTTATTTTAGTCTCATGTGAAATTCCAACAGAAAACTCGTTAAAAATGCAAGATTTCTAAAAATCTCTTATATATCTTGTTTAAGAATTAAAGAAAAGCAACGGTAAAGAGAATAAACATGGGAGCTCATATTTCAAAATTCAAACCACCAATCTAGAAAGATAAAAAACTTCTTTTGTTTCTTGGAGCACTTGATTATCAATATAATTGGACACGAAAAAGTGCTTTCACTTTGTTGAAGAATAATGTTGCCCATAAGCGTTTTTAATTCATTAAAGTTCGAAGTTAGATATATATGTCAAACTAAACTAAATATATTAGATGAAAAATTTCAAGTTTAAAGGGTATGTTAGTATATATATGAAATTAATTCTACTTCGTTTAGTGTTCGGACTTCAATATGTGATATGAGTTTATTGATTTACATTTACATAAAAGATGGGATAGCTTTTAAGGGTAGATAAAAGCCGGAATTATATAGGGTTAGAGCATGCTCGGAATTGAGTTTAAAAGTAGTTTATTGACTTATTGGATTTTTCATAAAGACCAATAAGTTAAAAAGATGTTTGGCAAACACATATGTCTTTTTTTTTATTTTAGTCTTTTGAAATGGTTAAAAAGTTGTTTTCAAAAGACACAAATCCTAACTTTTTGAAAAACCAACAAGTCAATAAGGTCTTTTCAAACTCAATCCAAAACATGCCCTTAGTAGATAAGTGGCATACCCTCATCACGAACTGTAGACATAGGTATTTCAAGGTTGTGATCATGTTTTCAATAGAATTGACATCCTCGGCAGTAGACTATGGTGGCAAACAATGGTGTTGGACCAGGAGGAAAAAAAAGAATAACGGAGAAGAGGATTTCTCCTAAGATGAAATCGAATCGTGAGTATTGTTTAAAATTTCTTTCTTGCCAACTGAAAAGCCCGAATCTATTATAAAGTAATAGATAAGGTCCAATTTTGGTTCTTCCAGGGGTGGTGATTCCTAACACAACACAAAACACAAAAAAGACGTGAAAATAACAAGGTTTCGGTTTGATTAACATAAACCATACGTTTATTAAGCAAGTCAACTCAAACACAAACCATTTACTATATGGATTTACCTTAACACATTTAATAATATGATTATCTGGTTAACTCGTTTAAGTTACAATGTTTAAAAAAAGTTGCTATTAAAATTTTAGTGGTACTTATTTAAAATATGTTAACATGTAAATTTGATACTTAAATTTGTAAATTTAGTGGTGCTTATTTAAAAATTGGGCATTTGGCGTAGTTGTATCATGATGTATTAAAAGGTTTTTTTTGGTATCATGGTGCACAATAGTGTAGATTTTATAATAGGATTACTGAGTTGGTGCGTTAAGCGTTAAAAAAAGGTGAAATTTACCGTGACTGTTAACTTTTCACAAACTATTTAATTCCAAAAGTATTATTTTTCGTGTTATAATAAGCAGAATGATATACAGATATCAATGATGTGTCATATGGCTGATAGACATATGGGGCATATGATAGGGATAAATTTGAAATGTGAAACCAACCACTCGAAAGTTATGGGCAAAAAACGACCATATGGGTTGTATAATGGTCCCGTATGAAATTCTTGAAACCAACAACTCGAAAGTTAAATAAAGTAAAAAAAAACTAACAGCGAAACCGAATCGGGAACACCCCTAGTTGAAATAAATAAACACCATTCATTTACGTTGATATATTGTTTATTGAAGTTAGCATTGTTTTTCTGTTTGCAACAACTTTCTTGAGAAGCTTTTCTACAATGAAGTACGTGAAGTTCAATTTACGTAATCAAATTGGATATAACACCCCAACCTACGGCGAAATATACCAGGGCTAAACTGATTACACAGTAGCTTACAAGACACTATTAATAATAATGAAAATAACTAATTAATTTATTTCATAAATCGAGTACAACACAATACAAACAAAAACAAACCATCATACAAACTAGCTTGTTATTTGATAACCTAAAATAAACTAAATGCCTTCTCAAACATTCAAATCTTCAACTAGCAAACCTATAACACACATAAAAATGGAGTTTGATCAGTATAAAATTGAGTGAGCAATACACAAGTTTAGATATATATATTATTATATTGTAAAACAAACAATTTGTATGTGAATATAAACCACTACAACATTAATGATATATAATTCTTACCAAATAAAATAGATGTGTAACTTTTCGATCTAGCACAAAGCCAGCTTACTTGGGTAATGTATGCATACTATATGAGGATGAGGTGGCCCAACCGCCAAACGATAAAAATAAGCACATATCAACACATAATATCGAATTGTGGTTGATGAGGTATAGATGGAAATAAATAAACTTTGATATATATGTGTGTGTGTGTGTGTGTGTGTGTGTGTGTGGTACGCATGTTACCCCAAAAATAAAAGATGAAAAAAATGTGTGAATTACTCACCTTAGAAAGTTGGCGAGCGAAAGAAAATAAGCAAATAAAATAAGGGAGCTGACTGATCTAACACAAATCAACCTATAAATTTAATATATGAAAATAGCATTAAAACCTAGAATAGTCCAACAGGAATCGTATTAAAATCATTTACGTTTTATGAGTTATTATGAAACAAGTTTTAAGCGAGCTGATGCGGGTCAGAAACCGAATAGTGAAAGCGGGTTTGGGTTCTGGTCCGTCATATTAAAACATGAAAATAAACATAAAAGTCTCCTTGACCAAAAGCTATTTTTTATCAGAAGATACGTTAATTGCAAAATCCCCAATTTTACCTAACATGAACCCTAAGGTCCTGTTCGTTTCAAGGATTTGGAAGAAATTCTAAGGAATGAGATTTTAAATCCCATGAATTGATATGTTCGTTTCATTAAAAATCCCACCTATTTTATAAATTGTTATGGAAAATAAAGGATTGTTTTATTAGTCCTAATCAGTAGTCTAGGGGGGTTGGGTCGTACGGGTCATGGGTCGGAACGGGTTAGGGTCCAGAATGGGTCAAGGTTGGAACGGGTCAAAACGGGTTTCAGTTCGGGTTTTTTTTTTTTTTTTGAAGAACGAGGACAAAGGCGGAAACGTTTTAGTTTTTTACATTTTTCGTTTTTGATTTATATTTTGAGTTATGATTTTTTTATTAATTTTTTTGAATTTTTTTTGAGGGGTTTTTATTAACAATTCAAAAACACAAGTTAGTAAACACCAAAAATAGTAATGATACTCGCATAGCATATGATACAAAAATTTTACATATTTAAAACAACGCTTATTCGGCCGGTAAAACACAGCCGTTGCATTTGGTCATTGTCAGCTAACGTTGTTACATTACATAACTAAACCCAAAAAATAGTTCCATCATGTTAATATTATTAAAACAAAAACATTGGCGTTACGAAGACTCGATGTGAATTATATCGGTATCAATTAGGTTTATTACATTTACAAGAACTAAACCTAAAAATAATTTTGTCATATTTAAAAGGAATAAACAAATAAAACCTATAACAAAAAAATTGCTAGTGTGAGGACTTGAATTTGGGCTAATTAGTATATCAAGAACTATGATGCATGCCATCAACTATTAAATCAACACAACAATTTAAATAAATCTTGAAAGTAAATACATAAATAGTTAATGTCATGGCCCTAAAAAAATTTTTGTGACACCAAAGTTCTCAATTATACTAATTTATAATTATAATCATCAAACTTGTTTAAAACTCAAATTTAACTAGGATAAACACTAAATCTTCATAATTATATTAAATTAGGTGATAAATTCGTTGGTTTGAATAGAATATGCTATGGAATGTTCTGGAATTAATAGATTTGAATTACAACAAGATTTGGACGAAGATTGAAGGTTTAAGGATCTAAAAAATGTTAATAATAACAAAATAAAATCTGATGATGTTGTGGGCCACGCCATACGGTGGCCATACTCTCCCTCGCCGCGCCGCGCGGGGAGGTATGCTGGCTTGAAACTTTGTTTTTCACAGGTTAGGTCCTGCAGTATATAGATTAGTTTCTTTTTTATATATATAAAACTTGATGCTTTAAATACTTAAATGAGTTATAACAAGTTGTAACGATACTAACACATGGTAATTGAATAAAATACACTTTTATTAATAAATCAAGACCCGAATTATAGTACGGGTCGTGTTAATTGAAACCAAAAAAAAATAGCGGATGTAACATTGGGAATTTGAACTTGGGTGATAGTTTGTATTGCTTATTGAAAACAGTTGCTTAGTAATGTTTTTCTTAATAATATCGTGTCTCGGTTAAAAAACTGGAAATTAAGCCCATAGGAGCTAGGGGTGTTCTTCGGGTTCGTTTTTCGGGTTTCGGGTTTTTCGGGTCGAGTTTTTCGGGTTTCAAAGTTTTAAATCTTGACCCGAAACCCAACCCATCTCTCACGGGTTTTTTGGGTTCGGGTAATTCGGGTTCGGGTTTTTTCGGGTTGGGTTAATCAAGTTTCGAGTATCCTAGAAAACAAACAAACAAAAGAAAAAAAAACATAAAAACAAAAAAAAAATTAAAAACCACAATGCCAAAATTAAAACAACATATTCTTCTTCGCTTATAACACAAATCATCAAATAACAAACCAACATAACTTGATAAAACAATTCAAAAGAAGAGTAAAACTAACTCGAGCCTTAATCGTATTCAATCAGGCGTGATTTGTTTGTTCGATTTCGGTTGCTATTAGTAATAAATGGAAAAAAATAAATTAATAATAAACAATCGATCCATAATGGTTAGAATGACAACAGTCGATTAGAGCTAGATTATAATAACTTTAGTGGCTAAGACTTAGTTTATTATTCATAAAAATATATTTAATTTTAAAACCAGAAGTTTATTCGGGTTTTTCGGGTTGACCCGAAACTTATAAATCAAACCCGAGAACCAACCCAAATTACTTCGGTTCGAGTTCGGGTTAGTCTTTTCTCAGGTTCGGGTTCTTCGGTTCGGGTTAGTTCAGGTTCGGGTACGGGTTTTTTGGGGTCGGGTTTCGGGTAAAAGTGACAGCCCTAATATGAGCCATTGTAGATTTGCAGGGATATTTTATTTATACCTAAAGACGATTGACATATTTTATTATTTATTTGATATTTAATTTAGTTTTATCTTATTATTCCACTCAAATTGGATTAAAAAAACTGAAAATTTAGCGATAAATAACCAACTCTTGAAAATTTCTAATATTTATTTAAAAAAATTCATGATCCATCAACTACTAGAATTTACCTATGCAACCCAGAAAACTAAATTTATTGAATCCGTTGTTGCAAATAATCACTATCAACTCGGAAGGATAATATAGTCATTTATATTTATTTTATGGTTTAGTTAGTGTGTTAGTGTAAACAAACTACAAGGGTCACACACGTCATTGTTGTAAAGTTGTATGTATCTTCTATATAAACAACGATGCCTGTAACATTTAGATACCAACGAACCCACATATTCAATCAATACATAAATTATTGTTTGATCAAATTCGTGTAATCTATCGATCTTGTATTATCAATCCAACCAAGAATTGGCATCAGAGCAAAAGAATTATCACAAATTGGTTATCACGCACAAAACATATTGGATTGAAGATCGTTCAATTGTCCCACCAATCATCAATCAGAAATTCATCAGTTTAATTGGAATTCCCGTCAAATCCGGAATCCCTAACAAATTGAATTGATTGATTCAATCCATTTCAGATTTATTTGAAAATCAATTAAAGTCACATTCAGAAGAATTCATTTCAATTTATTGCATGGATTAATTCCTTGCAATAACGGTTGATTGAAATAAGATTAATTAGAAGAAGATTGGCAAGAATCCAATACTAGTGAAGAATCAGAATCCAGAAACAAAAACAATTCAGAATTGGAAATCCGCATTAGTGGATTTATTTTTCTGTATTCATCATGGTTTACTTTTAGAAATCGGAATTGGAATAAGGAAACATCAATTAAAACCCAGAAGAAGCGAAGACCAGACCAGGCATTGTTATGTGTTCATCGCTGGTTAAAGATCACACATAATCAGAAATCGGATTCCAAATTTGTTGAAGGCAAATCTGGAGTCCGAGTAATTAGAATCTGATTTTTCCAAAACCCGCAAATACCCAGGTTTTATAAATCCATACTTTAAATTCTCGTGTCAAACAATTGCATTAGACAATAGGATTCCGCTAGTATTGGATTATTGTTGAAAACCGTAAGTTTGTTGAGAACATAGTGATTTTAAGGATTCCCCGTTTAGAACCGAATTGATGAAAATTGTTAGTATGGCAGACACAAATCAGAATACTATTGTACAATACAAGGAAGTGACAACACTTTCAAATTTCCAATGCCCTATTTTAAACCGACAAATTGTACGGTTTGGGCAATACTTATCAAGGCAATATTAGAGGAAAATTGCCTTTGGGAAATGATTGAACCGCTTGAAACCACATAACCTGATGTGAAGAAAGATAAGACGACCACCGCCTATCTTTTTCAATCATTACCCAAAGATTTGGTGTTGCAAGTTGCAAAGTACAAAAGAAATATGGAACAGGTTGAAAAACTAGACACATAGGAGTAGATCGTGTGCAAAAGGCATGACTACAAACCCTAAAATCCGAATTCGAATTGTTGCAAATGAAAGAAGAGTAATCTATTGATTCATTCACCGCTAAGTTGAACACCATAGTTTCTAGAGCAAATGGTTTAGGATCAACTTTTGATGAATCAACCCTAGTACGTAAGTTACTTAACTCTATGCCAGAAAAGTTCATCCAAATAGTAGCATCAATTGAACAATACTCCGATTTAGATGAAATGACTTTAGACAAAGCCATCAGAAGACTTAAAACTTGAGGAACGAATCAAGTTAAAGAAAAGTAAACTAGTTGAAAACCAGGATAAGTTGTTCTCACAGCATGACGGTAATCACGGCTGTGGACAATCAAATGCAAGATGAGGAAGTAGGAGGTTCAATCCGCGAGGCCGAGACCGTGGACGGTTTACACCATCATCATCCCGGGAAGATTCCACTCAAGACCCATCCAAAGATTCTAACCAAAATAGAAGAAAGTTCACTGGTGACACAAGTAAGGTTAGATGTTACAAAGTAGCAAGCTTGCACATTATTCTTCAAATTGTCCTCAAAAGGATCATGCACAAGATTAGGCCAATCTGGTGCTAGATGACGAAGAGCCGACCCTTTTAATGGCAATCTGTGAAGACCGTATTGATACTCTAAGTAGTTTTCTTAAACGAAAAGGAGATCAAGCTTAGTAACTATAGGTTAACTGATGAAAGTATGTGGTATCTCGACAATGGTGCAAGTAACCATATGACCGATATCTCGCTATGGCACGCACGACTTTGTCATATGAACTTTAACACGATTAAAGGCATGACACGAAATAAGTTAGTTAACGGAGTACATCGAATTACACACTCCTCACAAGTCTGTGATGCATGTCTTCTTGGAACGCATAGTAGATCTCCATTTCCAAGACAAGACAAATCAAGATCAACTAAACTGTTGGATCTAGTTTCAGAAGATCTCTGTGGTCCTATCTCTCCATCAACTCATTCAGGCAAGATATATATATTCTTATTAGTCGACGACTGTACAAGGTACATGTGGGTATACTTTCTCGAATCAAAAGATCAAGCATTTGAGACGTTTAAATAATTTAAGTTGGTGATAGAAATAGAGTTAGGAACCAAATTGAAGATGTTTAGAACTGACAGGAGTGGAGAATTCACGTCCAAAGATTTCTCCAAGTTCTGTAAAGAACATGGAATAACAAGACAACTTACTGCACAATATTCCTCGTAACAGAATGGCATGGTAGAACGAAGAAATAGAACAATTCTATCTGCTACAAGGAGTATGCTAAAGGCAAGTAATACGTCAAAGATTTTTTGGGCAGAAGCAGTAAGACATGTTGGCTACATCCTGAACTAAACACCGACCAGAGCTTTAGTTAATAGCACACCTTTCGAAGCGCTTAAAGGAAATAAGCCAAATTTTAAGTATCTTAAAGTTTTTGGTTGTAAGGCATATGCAAAAGTGTTACTACCACACTCAAAGAAGTTGGATGATAGAAGCACTGAAATGGTATATTTAGGTAGTGAACCAGGATCAAAATCTTATTGACTATTTGATCCTAGAACAAATAGAATTTGTATTAGTAGGGATGTACATTTTAAAGAAAATGAGTTTTGGTATTGGAAGGAGGATACTAGAGGTAATAATATAGAAGAAAATGAGTGGACAAAATTCATACTTAAAGATGTTCCCATTACGATTCTACTCGATAATTCTGAACCTCAATTTGAACACATTGAAGTTAAAAATCATGATGAAGATGAAGAAGCACCTCATTCACCCGTGAATCAATAAAATTCACCCGTCACTCCATATTTGTACACCCACGAGCCAAACTCTGAAACATCTGCAAGCTCCTCTAGACCATATGATCATACACCGTTACGCTTTCAAAGTTTCGAAGATATTTATGCTCAAGCAACAGAAGTAGATTTAGATGGAAATGAATTATTACTAGTTGAAGAATAACCTAGAACGTATAAGGAGGCAGTAGTAGATGAAAAATGGATTGAAGCTATGAAAGTTGAGTTAGATTCAATCAATAGGAATAAGACTTGGATCTTGACCAATTTACCTAAGGATCATAAAGCAATAGGTTTGAAATGTGTATTCAAGACCAAAAGAGATGAAAGTGGAAATATAATAAAACGCAAAGCTCGCTTGGTAGCAAAAGGTTATGCATGTTAAAAGGAAAGGATTGAAAAATATTGGATCAGCATAATTGGTGGAACAATTGCATCTTTTTCATCAAAACAAGATATTCGGTTTCCTTTCTTAAAAATGACAGCCACATATTATTGTTATTTCTAAATCAAGAGCTTTGTAATCTCCTATATAATGGTTGTATTCCTCTTTATGAATATAATGAAATGAGAAACCAATAATCCTTGTATTCAAATCGAATCATGGTATCAGAGCAGGCTTGCTCATCACATACCGATTGATTTTTTTTTTCAGCCCCAAATCAATAAACCCAAGCCACCATGTCCGGAGACGGCAACGAAGGTTCTGATTTGTCACTTCAAATCAAGAATCTGCTAAGAAACAATCTCAACCAACAGCCTCAAAATCCAAAACTATCCGATAATCTCCAGATTAACCTCAAGCTGAACAACCAGAACTACGGACTATGGACCCGTATGATCCGAGTTGCCATAGGCGGAAGATCCAAAGCCCTGTTGTCACACCTGAATTCAGATCCCCCAAAACCGACAAGTGAAGATTATGAGAAATGGGAACAAGAAGATCTCATAGTATTTTCTTGGCTCATTCAGAATATCGAGCCAATACTCGCAGGCAACCTAACCGAGTATCCTACCGCGAAAATGCTGTGGGATGCTCTGGTGGTCACCTACAGTAGCGGACGAGACAAGTTACAAACTTTCAACCTTCATGTCAAAGCTAATGACATCAAGCAAAATGACAGACCCCTTGAAGACTTCTGGATTGTGTTACAAGGGGTATGGGGAGAGATCAATAGAATCGATCCAAATCCCATGAAATGCCCTGAAGACATCAAGACCTACGCAAGAATCCGATCAGAACAGAAACTTTTCCAGTTTCTAAATGCCCTCGACCGGAGGTACGAACCCATTAAACGGGAAATACTCCGGTTGGACCCCCTTCCGTCTGTAGAGGCGGCCTATGCCGTGGTTCGTAAAGAAACCGCTCACCAGAACATTCTGGGAGCAACCACCAGCGAATCACAAGGCATAGCGGTCGGTTTAAGTGCCATCGAAACAGAACGGTTGGGTCTCGTAACTAAAGGTCGCCGATCGGAATCAAGGAAAGCCGGTAAGGACGATAAAACACACCTGAAGTGTGACCACTGCGGAATGACCAGACACACGAAAGAGCAGTGCTTTCGTATCGTCGGCTACCCCGACTGGTGGGCCGATGGCCATAAAAAAGGCACCTTGAACTCCGAACCAGAAAGAAGCAAAGCATCTGTTACCGGTACTCAAAAGAAGAACGTCGATACTAGTGGCGACCGGAAAAATCATGGCGATCGGAAAAACACCACCGGATTTGGTGGGATAGCAGCGGCGGCGGTCTCTGATGAAGATGGAGAAGAGGGTTTTTCGATGGATATAGGTACAGGGGGTGAAAGACAAAAAGTCTCAAAACCCCCATCTTATTTGTTTGGAAATTTTAAAACAAACCCCATAGTTTTCAAAAATTGGCAATCTACCTCATTTACTAGCTTTATAAAAGCAAGTTACAAAAATTGCAAAAAGAAACCCATTGTAGGTGGTATGGCAAATATGGCCCACAATAATAATCAGAAATCCGAAGTGTCATGGATATTTGATTGCGGAGCAACCGATACCATGACCTATGATTTATCAGATTTCGCCACCTCAACCAAGCCAACAAAGTCGTGTATAACAGCGGCTAATGGGGAAACGATGATTGTAAAAAACGGGGGAACTATTGAAATTTCACCGACACTTAAACTCTCAAATTGTCTTTATGTACCTGCCCTATCACACAAACTCCTGTCAATAAGCCATGTTACAAAGGAGTTAAACTGCTCCGTCCTTATGCAGCCCACTTTTTGTATCTTGCAGGATATCCGAACGGGAGCGATAATTGGGCGTGGCACTGAAAGGCAAGGATTGTATTACGTAGATGAGGTGACTCAAAATGGTGCTGTAATGCTTTCTCATGGGACAATAGAACGAGAGGCATGGTTGTGGCATCGAAGACTCGGGCATCCATCTATGAGTTATTTACATATCTTGTTTCCTAAGTTATTTCCTTCTAATTGTAAGTCATTCTGTGAAACTTGCGTGTTAGCCAAAAGTCATCGTAAAACATTCAAACCTAATAGTACAAGGGTGGACTCACCTTTTTCATTAATCCACTCAGATGTATGGGGCCCTGCTCCAATTCTTGGGGGTCAGGACTTTCGTTTTTTTGTTATATTCGTGGATGATTGCACTCGAATGACATGGGTGTATTTGTTAAAACATAAATCAGAAGTCCTTGATAAATTCATCACTTTCTACACCATGATCCAAACTCAATTTCGTAAAAACATTCAGGTTTTTAGATCTGACAATGGGGGAGAATTTGTTAACTCTAAGATGAAAGGTTTTTTCCAAAACAAAGGAATAATTCACCAAACTACCTGTCCCCATAGTCCAGAACAAAATGGTGTAGCTGAACGGAAAAACCGTATTCTACTAGAGATAACTCGAGCCCTTCTAATAGAATCCCAGGTTCCAAAGTCTTTTTGGCCAGAAGCGCTTGCTACGGCTGCGTATCTCATTAATCGGCTTCCCACTCATATTCTAAAATCAAAAACCCCATTACAAGTTCTCACCGAACACACCAACCCCCCCTCTGTTCTCACTCTTGAACCACGAATCTTTGGATGCACCGTCTTTGCTCACATTCCCAAACCACACAGAGATAAACTCGGTCCATGTGCTGAAAAATGTGTCTTCATTGGATATGGAATAAATCAGAAAGGATACCGATGTTACAACCCAAAAACCCGTCACATCTTCACAACAATGAACTGTGATTTCCTTGAAACTGAATACTACTATGCCTCCCAACACAGTAGTCCGGGGGGGATGGAGGATCTTGACACACTGAGTTGGTTAAAGTATGTTACATATACCCCAGTTGAGTCACAATCTGAAGATCCAAACGTCAGTGCCACCCCAACTGCTCCCAACCTGATATCCGAGGTAAGTAATACTTGTTATCCGCCTATACCTAATTTGGTTGAAACTGACACATCAAGGCAAGATGAGAATGTACGGGAACAAGAGATGGGTACTACACAAGAAGACCATGAAAACAATGAAAATGTGCAGGAAAACTCACAGGACAATTCTCCTCCACAAGAGGAAACAATAGAAACGTATGTACTGCCGCCAAGAGCAAATCGGGGAGTCCCACCAAAGAGATACTCCCCAGAAAAGAAGTCTAGAGGGAGTAGATATCCGATGGCTAACATAGCCAAAGGAAAACTATCCGAGGAGGCCAAAGCTTTTGCTGCATCAATATGCTTTGATGAGATCCCTACGAATACAGAACAAGCTTTAAAGTCAAGACATTGGAAAGATGCAATGGAGGAAGAAATGAAAGCTCTTGAAAAAAACAAAACATGGGAGAAATGTGTTCTTCCACCCGGAACTAAAACTGTCGGTTGTCGTTGGGTGTTTACAATTAAATACAAGCCTGATGGAAAGATTGAAAGATACAAAGCAAGACTGGTAGCTAAAGGCTATACACAAACATACGGAGTTGATTACTCTGAAACTTTTTCCCCAGTTGCAAAGATCAATACAGTCAGGGTTCTTTGTTCCATAGCAGCAAATAAAGAATGGCCCTTATATCAGTTTGATGTAAAAAATGCGTTTTTACACGGGGAACTAAAAGAAGAAGTTTATATGGAAGCTCCCCACGGATTCACAAAGGATTTCAGGAAAGGAGAAGTGTGTCTTCTAAAAAAATCACTCTACGGTTTGAAGCAATCACCTAGAGCATGGTTTGGTAAATTCACGCTAGCCATGAAAAGTTATGGGTTCACACAGAGTAACTCAGATCATACATTGTTTTTCAAAAGAAGAGGCAACCTCACAACTTGTCTAATAATCTATGTTGACGATATGATTATTACAGGGGATGATAATGAAGAAATGTCTAAACTAAAAGAAAACTTGTTCACAGAATTTGAGATGAAAGACCTAGGGAGACTCAAATATTTCCTTGGGATTGAAGTTCTGAGATCAAAACATGGAATCTTTATGTACCAGAAAAAGTATGTTCTTGATCTATTAGCTGAAACTGGCATGGTTGATTGCAAACCGACAAGCACTCCGATGATTCCAAACCAAAAATTATTCATGGAAGAAAAAGCATGTCTAATCGACAAAGGAAGATACCAACGACTTGTGGGGAAACTAATTTATCTATCCCACACCCGACCTGATATAGCGTATGCTGTGGGAGCAGTCAGTCAATTTATGCATCAACCCCAGGAAGCTCACATGGAAGCAGTCTTAAGAATTATAAGGTATCTCAAGGGGACAGCAGGGCACGGGATCTTGTTCAAACCAAATGGAGATCTAGAAACTCAAATATACACTGATGCAGATTGGGCAGGAGATAGAAGTGACCGCAGATCCACGGCTGGCTATTTCACCATGGTTGGTGGGAATCTCGTTACGTGGAGAAGCAAGAAACAAAAGGTGGTTGCCCTTTCAAGTGCAGAAGCTGAATTTCGAGGAATCGCAAGAGGGCTAACTGAGGTCCTTTGGGTCCGAAGGCTCCTGACAGAGATAGGATATCCTCCACAAGGAACGAGCAAAATTTGGAGCGATAATAAAGCAGCCATTCAGATTTCAGAAAACCCGGTACAACATGATCGAACAAAACATATAGAAGTGGATCGACATTTCATTAAAGAAAAATTGGAAGCACAAATCATTTCACTTCCGTTTGTCCGATCGAGAGACCAACTTGCTGATATCTTAACAAAGGCTGTTAATGAAAAAAAAACTACACCACTGTTTGAGCAAGTTGAACTTCGGAAATCCTACCGTTCAACTTGAGGGAGAGTGTTAAAAGGAAAGGATTGAAAAATATTGGATCAGCATGATTGGTGGAACAATTGCATCTTTTTCATCAAAACAAGATATTCGGTTTCCTTTCTTAAAAATGACAGCCACATATTATTGTTATTTCTAAATCAAGAGCTTTGTAATCTCCTATATAATGGTTGTATTCCTCTTTATGAATATAATGAAATGAGAAACCAATAATCCTTGTATTTAAATCGAATCAATGCACAACAACATGGGATAGATTTTGAATAAGTCTTTGCCTCGGTAGTATGAATAGAGACAGTACGTTTAATATTAGCCTTAGCTGCTTATAACAAATGGGAAGTACACCATATAGATGTAAAATCAACATTTTTACATGGAGAAGAAGAAGTGTATGTTTCTAAACCTAAAGGCTTTGTGAAACCACAAGACAAAGGGAAAGTTCACAAACTTTCAAAAGCTTTGTATGGACTACGACAAGCACCACATGCATGGAATCTAAAGTTAGACAACACGTTGAAGTCACTAGGATTTCAAAAGTGTTTGTTAGAACAAGCAATCTATATCAAGGCAAGTTCAAACTCTAATATGATAGCTGGAGTTTATGTTGATGATTTGATTGTTTCCGGATCACCGAATAAAGAAATTGACAAGTTCAAATCACAAATGGAAGGAAAATTCGAAATAAGCGACTTAGGTTTATTAGCCTATTAGTTGGGTATAGAAGTCACCCAAATAGAGGGTGATATCTCAATTAAACAAACTGGTTATGTGAACAAAATTCTCAAGGACTCTGAAATGCTTGAGAGCAATGATACAAAGATACCAATGGATCCAGGACTTAGACTAACAAAAGTTGAAGGTGGAGAACCAGTTGTCCCACTAAGTATAGAAGTCTAATAGGATGCCCAAGATATATCCTTCACACGAGACCATATTTAAGTTATTCTTTAGAATTAATTATCCGTTTCATGAAAGAAGCAAAATTGCATCTTCTAAAAGTAATCAAGCAAGTTATTCGCTATATCAAAGGAACAAAAGATTATGGTATAACTTATCAAAGCAATGGAGGATGCAAGTTAATTGGTTATAGTGATAGTAGTTATGGAATCAACACTGAAGAAAGAAAAGGCACAACAGGAATAATTTTTTACTTTGTAAACTCACCTATCAGTTGGTGCACTCAAAAGCAACCTACTGTAGCATTATCATCATGTGAATCAGAATTCATGGCAGCAACCGCAGTAGTATGTCAAGCATTATGGTAAAGAGTTTACTTAGTGCTTTAACTAGATGGAAAGAAGAAAGAGTAACCTTGATGGTTGACAACTGATCAGCAATAGCCTTAATGAAGAATCCCGTATTTCATGGTAGAAGCAAGCCCATGGATACTCGTTATCACTTCATACGAGAATGCATTGAAAATGAACAAATAACTGTGGAACACATTACTGGAGAATTACAAAAGGCTGACATCTTAACAGATGAGCTACCAAGAATCAAGTTCATCACAATGAGGGAACTACTCGGCGCCAAAGACCTACTACAAGTTGATCATGATTAAGGGGGTGATTGTTGCAAATAATCACTCTCAACTCGGAAGGGCAATATAGTCATTTATATTTATTTTATGTTTTAGTTAGTGTGTTAATGTAAACAAACTACAAGGGTCAAACATGTTATTATTGTAAAGTTGTATCTATGTATCGTCTATATAAACAACGATGTCTGTAGCATTCAGATAGTAACGAACCCACATATTCGATTAATACAGAAATTATTGATTTATCAAATTCGTGTAATTTATCGATCTTGTGTTATCAAACTGTCAAGATCCGTCTTCCCAACATGTGTGTTTGTTTAATGGGAAAATTCCCAAAATAGCCATTCTAGAGAGAGAAGTCTCAAAATAGCCCAAAAGTCTTGATTACTCCAAAGAATTTGAACTGAGGAGACACATTGGGAGAAGATCTTTATTATGAGGGAGCATGCCAAACTCTTAAAAATATGGAGGGAGTAGACCAAATATGGGAATAATGTTGATGGACAAGGCTAAATTTTTGAAAATATTGAGAGAGCATGTCATATTTCTTTTTTTCTTAACTTTTCTTCTCAAAAGGCAGCCTCCCCAGAAGGTTTTAGTATGTTTCCTACCTGGGCCGTACAAATTTTCAAATTCTTGGAAAATGTGTCTTTTTAATTTCGTCTTGGAAGACGCATTTCAAATAAATTTTGTCTAAGGAGACGAGATTTTTATTTTCTTCAAAATCATCATCTTCTTCCATTCTTCATGTTATATATATATATATTCCATAAGAAACCTGATCCGTAAGAAACCTTTTATATGTGTGTGTGTGTGTGTAGGGGATGGTTCAGGAGAGAAATGAGATTACTGCAAGAAATGAATATGGGCCACTAGTTTTATTTTAGGTTTTAATGCTTAAAGATAAATGAGGAAAGTATTAATGCATGCTATCTATTCAATTAATATAACTAATAAATATAATAGTTATCTATTCAATTAATATAACTAATCAAATTATTATAATTGGAAAATATTAAGAAGTCATTTATTTTTATAAGTTATTTTTTCTCTCTTGAATTTTATCATACACAAGTAAAATTTAGTCATGCATTAAAATTTATTTCTATCCAAAACCAATTTATTCCAACTCAATATATTAATATCCATTAACACGTAGTTACATTGTGATGAATAGTATAAAAAACTATCTTACACGTGTTTGCATTAAATATCAACAAAAAAGTACACAACCTACATAAAAACATATAACATACACTTGTTCTAAGAATAAGAAAACATATAACCTATATATGAAAAACATATAGCCGACACACAAAATTCAGCATCAATAAACTACACATGCACACGAAAACGTATAACCTACACAAAATTCAGCATCAATAAACTACACACGCACACGAAAACGTATAACCTACACACGAAAAACATATAACCTACACTCGAAAATTTTATCCTATACAAATACAATTTATTCATACATTAAATTTTTTTCTATCCAATACTAATTTCTTCCAACTCAATATATCAATATTCATCAACACGTATGTACATTGTGATTAATAATACAAAAACTATCTTACATATGTTAGCATTAAATGTCAATAAAATATATACAACCTATATAAAAACATATAACATACACATGTTCTAAGAATAAGAAAACATATAACCTACACACGTATAAGATATGTGTATCTTTGTCTAGTTTATATAATTATTGATGTCGAATTGCATATGTAAGTTGTATACTTTTTTGTATGTTGTACGTTTTTATTGCCTAAAACAAGTGAAAAAATAAATTAGTGTTTTTATCTTTTTAATTAATATAGTTAAATTAGTTAGGTATATTAGTTAGAGATGGATTTATTGTGATTATATTAGTTGTATTAATTGAAGAGATATAATGTATTTATTGTTACATTTACATTTTTTTCATTTATTTTTAAACATTTAAAAGCTAAAATAAAGCTATTGGCCCATATTCGTTTCTTGCATTTCTCTCAGTAATCTCATTTCTTTCCTAATCTTAAACCTATATATATATAACATAAAGAATGGAAGAAGTAGATGATGATTTTGAAGAAAAGAAAATTCTCGTTTTCTTAGAACAAATTTCTTTGAAATGCGTCTTCCAAAACGAAACTAAAGAGACAAATTTTCCAAGAATTTGAAAATTTGTACGGCCCAGATAGGAAACATAATAAAACCATCTAAAAACTGTCTTTTGAGAAGAAAAAATAAGAAAGAAATATGACATGATCTCTCAATATTTTCAAAAAATTTGCCTTGTCCATCAACATTATTCCCATATTTTGTCTGCTCCCTCCATATTTTTAAGAGTTTGGTCTGCTCCTTTATAATAAAGATCTTCTCCCAATGTGTCTTCTAAGTCCAAATTTTTTGAGAATAATCAAGACTTTTGGGCTATTTTGAGACTTCTCTCTCTAAAATGGACTATTTTGGAAATTTTCCCTTTTTTTAGTTCCTAATTTTTAATGATTTTGAGTTATTAATCTGAGCTGTATATAGTATATACATACATATATATGGAAAGAGAAACCATTTTTTTGACTCGTGTTTTAAACATTTATATATAGAGAGAAACAATTATTGACCCTCTTGTCTTAAAATATTTGTTTGAACTTTGACAGCCTTCATTCAACTTTAAAAAAAGATGAGCCTCATCTAACCCATAACAAATATCGCAACACTCCATCAAACCATACCACTAGCTAGATCTTTAGCCATTTCAATGGCATCCCCAATAAAAACAATTGTGATTCTTGTTCAAGAAAACCGATCTTTTGATCACATGTTAGGATATATGAAATCTATCAACCCCGAAATTGACGGTGTCACGGGTAAAGAATCCAACCTTTTGTCCACCAGCAACCACGAGTCGAAACGGTTGTTCCACACCAACAAGGCCAGGTTCATCCAACCCGACCCTGGTCACTCTTTCGAAGCCACTTATGAACAAATATTTGGTGTGGAATGGTCCGAGTCAGCTCGTGGTCTAACCCCTACAATGGATGGGTTCGCGCAACAAGCCGAAAAGGTCCAAGAAGGTTTGTCCGAAGTGGTCATGAGTGGGTTTGAACCGGATTCTTTACCGGTTTACAAAGAGTTGATCTCGGAGTTTGCTGTTTGTGATAGGTGGTTTTCTTCCGTTCCCACTTTGACCCAACCCAACAGGTTTGCACATATTATTTGACGAATGCTCATTTTAGTAAAGTATTATTATTATTAATTTGTATATCTATGAGAAATACAACTCTCTTGTAAACAAAAAAAAAGTTTCATTTTAAAAAGAAATTGCACAGACCTAATTCTTACTACTCATTTATAAGTTGAATTGAAAAATGATCCAAACGTTAATTATGTTTATGATTAAACGTATTATTTAATGATGCGATGCTAGCTATATATCACATTATTTTGAAAATGTGGTTTACTTTTTTTGAGTATAGTTTTAATTAGTAATTTATTTTTCTTTTACATGTCATGATGTGACAGACTGTATGTTCATTCCGCAACTTCATATGGTGCAACCACAAATGATAACAAGATGATGATAGAAGGATATCCTCAGAAGACCATATTTGAATCTGTGGAAGATGGTGGTTTTTCTTTTGGAATTTACTATCAGTTACCTCCTTCAACTCTTTTCTACAGGTAATTTAATTTCTTATTTTGTATACGTATATATAATTGGTTAATAATTCAACTAGGGACTGTGTGCTTAGATGTATCCGATCATTTCCTAAAGGGACCTCATGCGGGAGAGACGGGATGCGGGCGCAACACTTGTTGGACGCTCTTAGTGGTGAGGGATCAGTGACTTCCATGGGTCTGCTCTCAGCCATCACTGAAGTCGTCAACTTATGGCTAGGGGGTCTGTGCCCCAAGGTGCTCGCTGAGTTTATTGCTTCGGCCCCCCTTACCCCTTTATTAAAGCCGGATAATGGAATTCGGCCCATTGCTGTGGGGGCTATCTGGCGTAGGTTGGTTTCTAAAGTGGCTATGAAGATGGTTGGGAAGGAAATGACTCAGTATTTAGGGGACTTTCAGTTTGGGGTGGGGACACCTAATGGGGCAGAGGCGGTGCTTCACAGCGCGAACCGGTTTCTTAACTCCTTTCACGCGGACGGCTCTTTAGCTATGCTTACCGTGGACTTCTCCAACGCCTTCAATATGGTCGACCGCACAGCCCTTCTCCGAGAGGTTCATCATCATTGCCCGTCTATCTATCTATGGGTCCAGTTCCTTTATGCCCAGCCGGCTAGGTTGTACGTTGATGATGACTGTATAGGGGCTACTACTGGGGTTCAGCAGGGAGACCCCCTTGGGCCCCTCCTCTTTGCCTTAGCATTACACCCTCTTGTTCTCCGGGTACAAAATGACTGTAACCTCCCATTTCATGCTTGGTACTTGGATGATGGGACTATTATTGGTGGTACCAACGAAGTCGCTAAAGCCCTAGACATTATCAACTCGGAAGGGCCATCATTGGGGCTGCAACTTAATATTAAGAAAACCGAGGTTTTTTGGCCAGCGTGTAATGGGGTGAAAGTCAAAGATGGGCTCTTCCCTAGTGGGATTGGTAGACCAGAGAGAGGGGTAAAGCTCCTTGGAGGGGCTGTTAGTCGAGATCCCTACTTTATTAAGGAGTTGGCGAGGCGGAGAGCATCTCGTGCGGTTGATCTTATGAAACTCTTACCTTGCCTTAGGGATCCCCAGAGCGAACTCCTCCTGCTTAGGTCTTGCATGGGGGTTGCTAAGTTGCTTTTTGGGTTACGAACATGCCACCCCCATATGATGGATGATGCGGTATCCTGTTTTGATAAGGGGCTACGAGAAGCCATCGAATACATAGTTGTATGTGGAGGCCCGTTCTTTGGTGATCTTCAGTGGCGACTTGCATCTTTACCGATGCGCTTAGGAGGTTTAGGCCTTCTTTCGGCTCATGATGTTGGGGTTTACGCTTTTGTAGCGTCGAGGGCTCAGTCTTGGAAGCTACAGAATCACATCTTAAGGAATAGCGGAGTTGTCGACCTGGACCCAGACTACGTGCAGGCCCTGGAACGCCTAAATGGCGCTCTCCCAGACTTTGACATTGGCGGTTTCTCTAATATGGACACCGCCCCACCAAAGCCTCAAAAAACTTTGGCGAATGCCCTTTTTGGAAAAATCGCTCAGAGCCTGGGAGAAGTTTTTGGATTGTCCCCTCGACAGAAGGCGGTTTTTGAATGCTTACAAGGTCCTCATGCCCAAGATTTTCTGACCGTTATCCCGATTGATGGCTTGAGCCAAAGCATGTCTGCAGTCGAGTATAGGGCCATTCTTAAGTACCGTTTGATGGTCCCAATGTACCCAGAAGACGAAACATGTCCGATCTGCCGTAAGGCCTGCCTGGATAAATTCGGAGAGCATGTGGTTCATTGCAAGGAGATGCCTGGGTTCAAATACCGACATGATTGGGTGCGGGACGTTCTTTGGGACATCTTAATGCGAGCTGGGATATCAACTAAAAAGGAAGCCCCCGTAAACTTCCTTACAGACCCCACGGAAGGGAGATCCACTCTACGACCGGCAGATTTGCTCGTCTTTGGTTGGGCCGGGGGAAAACACGCTTGTGTTGACCTCACAGGGGTATCTCCCTTAGCTGGTTTGAGGGATAATGGGTTTGTAGCTGGGCAAGCAATGAAAAGGGCTGAAACGAAGAAGGTGGAGAAACATGCTAAAGCCTGCGAAGAGAACCAACATGTTTTTGTCCCTCTGGCTTTTGATACATTTGGCTCCTTGGCACCGGAAGCTATCCGTTTTCTAACCAGGGTCCAACAGGTTGTGCATAGCAATGTGTCGACTCCAAACGGGCAGGGGTATGTCTTTAGCAGGTTAGGGTTTGCAATTCAGAAAGGGGTGGCGGCGCAACTTGTTGCCCGCCTACCTGCTATATTGATGTAATATCTATGTTTTTACGTATTGGAACCCAATTTTTGACCAAAAAAAAAAAAAAAACTAGGAAATGTTACTATTTATAGAAAAGACACCACTTAACCCTAATTATAATATTATTGCTTGAAAAATTACTTGCATATATCTTATAAGTCAAGCGTTTGTTTTGTTTGAATTATATTAACAAGTCTTTGTTTTCGTCAACGTCTTCCCCTTAGGGTTCCAATAATAACAACTAGGTTGTTACTCGGCGCGTTGCGCCAGGCTGTTATGTTGGTCGGGCGTCGTTTCCGTAAGTTGCCGCGATTTGGTTGGTATCAGCTACGTTCTTCACGTTAGCAAAACTAAAGCCCAAAAATAACTCCTCAAAATAAAACAAAGTAAAAAACGAAACAGCACACCACCTTACTTTTTCGTTGTATGAAATTTATTTAGAAAAAACAAAAGAAAACCATAAAAAAATATATACAAAAAACTAGCTTAGATAAGGCTTGAACCCAGAACATTTGGGTTACAACATTATAGCAACACCACTACAATAGCTTCATTTTTTTTGTTAATTTAATTACTTTTAAATGAATAAATACTTAAATAGATTTTAAAATATTAAAAAAAATAAACTTAGTGGCTGCTACATGACAGCCACTGATTGAACCATCATACTTTCTACTATAATAAATACAGGTTTGCATTTATATATAGTATAATACCCAAAAAAACACGTATGTGGTGTGAACATCCTACATGTTTATTTTATTTTTTAAAGTAAATATTGTAATTTATGGTATTACCTATTTAAAATAATAGTGTACTATTTTATAACGTCTTTTAACTTATTTATCTTTTTTAACAGTTAAATATAATATTTACAAACTATCCCTGGTTGCAGAAGTCAAATCTCTGGCCATTATTTTAACGGTAAATCATCTTTGCAGTTTGCACCAAATCACTGTGAACGTCTTTAATAATTGATAATATTAAAATTGAACAAACATGTAGAATAACATAATGCTATTAGTAAAAAAAAAAGTTTTAACATCAAAAAGTTGAAAGGTATTTTGTTTAAGTCTTCCAAATAAAATAAACTCGATGTTAAAAAAAAAGGTACTATCATATTAACAAGAGATCATGGCTGCTTTTAATTTAGGGATTCGGATATTTTAAACTCAAAAATAGCTTTTATCTTGGGATTTTTACATATTTTCTCTTCCTAAACCTTTGAAATTACATATTTTCCTAAAATACAAGTTTTTAATGCCAAATATACAATGCTTTTTAAACATGATTATGATTTAAGGAAATATGTAATTTCAAAGTTTAGAAAGGAGAAATATGTAAATGCCTCTTTATTCTTTTAGGGTATGTTTGGTTGGAGGTAATGGAATGAAGAGGAAATGAAATGGGAGAAGGAATGGAATGAAGAATGGAATGAAATGGATCATTCCATTACTTTGTCTTGTTTTGTTAACCTATGTGAATTAAATGAATTATTACTTAATTTTGTTTGGTATCCAAAAAAATTGTATGAATGAAATAAAAATAATAAAAATACTCATATCCAAAAATATTTTTTAGCAAAAAAAATTATAAAATAAAAAATCAATGACGACTGTGGTGGGGTTAGCTCTGGCGACGAAAATGGTGGTGGCAGTGGCGGCGAGGTGGTGGTGATAACATTGGTAGTGATGGTGGCGACGGTGGTGGTGGTCAGGCAGTGAAAGTGGTGGTGGCGGTGATGGTTAGGCGCGGCGGTGAAATTGTTTACGGTGGTTACAGTGACAATGGTGGCGGCGGCGGTGAGGGTGGTTGCATTGGTGGTAGGGTGGTGGTGGCGGAGGTGGTGGTGACGGTGGCGGTTAGGTGTTGGTGGTGACGATGGTAGTGGTGGTTGTTGTTGTTAGGTAGTGGTGATGTTGAGAAAGTAGGGTGTAAAAGGAATGGAATGAAAAAAAAAAGAAGAAAGGTGGGAATGAATGGTTTTGATGAAATGGAATTTCATGTGTAATGGATGATTCCATTTCATTGAGCAACCAAACATCATTTTTTTCATTCCTATTCAATGAATCATTCCATTCCCCCTATCATTCCTACATACCAAACGCTACCTTAATTATGCCGGAAACAAATTACGAGCAATTTTGGCAGCGTGTCTCAAATTTTGGCCCTACCTACCTTTTCTTTTTGGTAGTAATTAAATAATGCCAATCTCCACTAATATTCAAAATAAAATAGGTAATCCTATTAACAGAAAGTAAAGAACATATAAAATGGTATAAAAATTAAATTAATTTATAAATATCATATAATCTAATTATGTGATCTAAATTGCCAAATATTATTAAAAATGATTCAAGATTGCAATTAATTAAATTTATGTAAAAAAGCTATAACAATAAAAGCCATTAAACTATTATCTGCTCGGCTAATTACAGAAATATTTGATAATTCAAAAGTTTAGGTAACACATGGTCCATTAAACGACAATTGACATTGTTAGTATCCCAACAACTCCATTATAGTAATACTTCTTCCTCTTTTAAGTTATAAATTATTTAATTTGTTGAAGACGATATTTTTATTAGTAATCCTAGGGATAAAAGTCACGGAGTAGTGTAAAGGAATATCAAATATTCATAAATATCTTGAACCTCATAAATCAAATCAAGTCGATTGGTTTGGCCGATTTGAGATAGTTGATGGCTTTACAGTTGAATTATATTTTTGATCCATCCATAAAAGTTTTTAGGAATGTAACTATGTGCGTAGTATAATGGAAATTGTCAAATGAACCTGCCAGCCCATGAAATGGCCGGTTTGACTGACCTAATCAACTAAACCCGTTTTAGTTTGTCATACTGAAACCATATATGGTTAGCTCTTTGACTTAAAATTTTCATCAAAACTGGATGAATCAACCTGCAAACACCCTGATACAATATAATATATTAATTATATATGTTTATCTATTATTTAGTTTCCTTTCTATACTCTAATTAGGTTTCCTTGTTATTTACGTTTCCTATTTTCATGTATTGTTTTCTTATATATTGTAACTACGTTTAAGAAAATGACAAAGAAAAATAATAAGAAAATTGTTTCAAAGTTCGTCTCTTCTACTCTCTTGTTCTAGGAGCCTAACCCATTCTACGGGTCTCTGTCACACCCATGCATAAATTTTACAAAACTCTTTTATGGTTGTATGATCTGAACCTTTTCAAATTAACATTTACTCATGTTCTTCTAATCTCAACAATTTCAACTTAAAATATTTTATTACATACAGAAACCTACGAAAGCTAAAGTACATAGACAACTTCCATCAGTTTGATCTACACTTCAAGCGGCATTGCAAGGAAGGGAAACTACCAAACTACGTCGTTGTCGAACAAAGGTATTTTGGGATCAAAGCCGTGCCGGGAAACGATGATCACCCATCGCATGATGTGTCTGACGGTCAAAAGTTTGTGAAAGAAGTTTATGAAGCATTGAGATCAAGCCCACAATGGAACGAAATATTATTTGTAATCGTGTATGATGAGCATGGTGGTTTTTATGACCATGTCCCGACACCTCATGTTGGTATTCCAAATCCCGATGGGCTTGCTGGTCCTCCGCCTTACAATTTCCAGTTTGATCGGCTCGGTGTTAGGGTTCCAGCCATCCTTGTTTCCCCGTGGATTGAACGTGGGACCGGTAAGTAAAGTTATAAGAATTTTTAAGCACTTTAGTCTAAATTAAATTTGTGACATGACACGAAAATAATATGGTTTTGGATTGTTACATCCGTTGACTTGTCTAACTCGTTTGAATATGCGAATCTACCCTTCAACCCATTTAACTAGATATGTTGATCTGTCAACACGTTTACAATTTGATTATAACCCATTAACTCATTTGACTTGTTCAGATGAACGACTTAAGCGGATCATGGTTTTGGATTACATGATTTTACGAGAGTATGGGTTATGTATGGTTGATGTCTTTTACATGAATAAGTATAATGGTCGTGTTCAAGTTCAATGGCTTGTTCATCAACCTGGGACAATTGACACCGCTATTTTAAACCTTAAAATAAATATATTTATTTTACAACTCAAAACTGCAAAGGATTTATCTAACATGAATCCTCATCAGCTACTAATTAATATGAATTTACAGTATTGCATAAGCCATCAGGCCTACCCTATGTCCGAGTTTGAACATTCATCCATTCCCGCAACTGTTAAGAAGAATTTTGGACTAAAATCACATCTAACAAAACGAGACGAGTGGGCTGGCACATTCGAAGGTGTTGCAAGCAGGTCCACACCAAGAACTGACTGTCCAGGTACATGCATCCATCTTAAACAAGCTCGAGCTCGGCTCGTTTACACCCCTACTCACTGCTTATACTTGTGTTACAGTTACCTTACCAGACCCCAAGAAAATGAGAGAGACGGACCCAGATGAAAACGACAAACTGAGTGAGTTTCAACAAGAGTTGGTTCAACTAGGCGCGGTCTTGAAAGGCGACCATAAACGAGATGAATTTCCTCATAAATTAGTTGAGAATATGACTGTAGCCGAGGGTACACAATACGTGCAAGACGCGTTCAAGAAGTTTTGTGATGATTGTGAACAAGCCAAGAGGATGGCAAAGATGAGTCTCACATAGTTTGTTTAGAGGAAGCAGCTATAGTTCCAAAGAAATTGTCAAAATCTTTTCTAAAAAAATCTTTTCTTGTTTACTATGTGAAAACTAATGGTATGTTTTGATACTACTCATGTATCATGTTTTGTTTTTATTGTTTTTGAGTGTAATTTTGTAATCATGTATCATAAATATGATTATTTGTTTCAGTAAATAAAACAATATTATTTTGTGTTGTGTTACTTGTTTGGTGCTTCTAGGGCTGATCACAAGTTGACGACTGAACCGAAAACCAAGAAGTTTCAAAAACATAGACCGCGCACTGCTGACACAATGAGACGCAGTGTCTACAATATGTGCACCGACATTAGGCGCAATCTTGAGGCGTGTTTATTTATATCTAAATTTTGGCTAAATGATGTTAGAAATATATGGATAAATATAAAAGAAATATATAAATAAATTGTCTTGTGTAGTCAGATTGTATTAATTTTATAAAATAAAGATGTTCATGAATAATATTTTATACTAGGTTCTTATGTTAATACAAATGAAGCATATTGTGATGCAAAAGAAGCATAACACCTACTTATAACAACTAACCAAACTGCTGCTAAACTAAGCTAGTAACAGAAGATACAGCTGAAAATACAACTAACTAGACCATTCTAAAATAACATAATATTATTTATATCATATATAACACGGCATACTCTAGAAGAGAACTACATAACAAAACACCTTACTTGTATCTTTAGGTCATCAAAGTTAACTGCTGTCACTAATACTACCAAAACACGGATACCCAAATCTGTACGTCGCTATTGCTTTAACTTCTCGTTTGATCGGTCTTTGGCTTCGGTTGTTGTTTTAACCTGCTAGCGGGAAAGTGTAGCCTGGCCCTAAGCGGGCGGGGTGCTCGTTCCTTCCGGTCATATCCTCTGACACAAACAAACCCTGACAAATGTAGGAAACCCTCAGATTAATGTTTGTTAAAATCATGATTTATACGAGTTAATATCTAAAATTAGTATTTATGTCTGTCTATGCATACCTCTCCAGAAGCACATTTGAGTTTCCCTCGGTTGTCAGGCCTGACATATAACCATTAATAATGTGGTAAGTTTAGTATACATTAAAGTTGGTGTAAGTCAAAAGTTTGACTTTTTACCTTTAAATATTGATGGTACGGATGTTCCGAAATACACTGTTCTTTTTGGTAAGTTCCATAACCAAGCTCTCGGTACATCGATTGGGTTAAGGCTTGACTCGTGGTCTGCAAACACCTGTAATACAATGGATGCGTTTTTGTTTAATTCAGGATGATAATATTTTTGGCAACTTTAAAAAGTCAAAAAGATCAAAAGAAATGCTACCTCATTCACTTGAAAATATGTACCGTTGAGAGGAAAGCTCCCTCTATTCGCTGTTCGACATGGTATCTGTTTATGATATGCATTCAATATTTAGATCACGTAATAAGATCTTGTAACATCTTGAAAAGAAGATATAACATTTTAGATTATAATGTTGGAAATTAATAAAGATATGTAAGTGTGTGTGATGGAACAATGTTCAACACTCCATTTTCGAAAAGGAAAAAAAGTACCTTGTATTTTGTTGAACTATGTTATTGATATTTTTTAAATCAATACTTTTGTAACTTTGAATATAAAAGAGTTCCATAATATATAGTTATTTTGAAGACTTTAGCTTATACAGACAGATGTTTTGAAAGACAACAAGATCGACTTTCCTGTTTTAATAAAATATGCATTTTAAAAGAAATTTTAGGGTGTTATAGATGATTACTTACCAAGAGGGTCCCACGAATGGTTTGCGAATTAGCCTCACGAGTGCTGATGCAAAAGAAGCATGTTTCTTGGTTGCACATTATTCCAGATTCTTGAGAGCAACATTGTCCCTCAGGTGGCTGAATAGAATCCGCGGTTTCACCTAGTAAAAAGGAACACAATTAACTTAATCAACAATCAGAAAAGCAATTATATATTATATAATCATGTCATATTCAATTCTCGACTTCCTGCTTACCAGGCGTCCAAACTGCTAAAAGGTATGGGCAAGGATCATCAGTTTCCCGTTTGTCCAGCTGAAAATTGTGACCCGTTTATTAAAAAACTAAAATTCAATATAGGTTCAAATTATATATATTAATCTTAAGGTGTTCTTGTCTTACCCCTTCCAAAAGAGGATGCGAATCTGGAAGCTCATATCTGCATAAATAATATGGAAAGCATCAAAATCATGAGCAAATGGACATATAATATCAAATTAACAGTAACTTACACTTGGTGCTCGGTTCTTAGCTGGCTGACATTTTTAAGTTTTGGTGTAGGAATTGAAGCAGCTTCCGGTGTTAGTGCAACCAACGCCTTTGACAAGTCACATTCTCCAAGCTCCATGTGGCTTTCCATGTAAGTTTGCAAGTTCTGAGTGAACTCTTCAATGTTGAGTTTAATCATCGGGATTTCTTCTTCATCATCTCCATTGAAGTCCTCTATATCTAACACCTCTTGTTGTATTTGTTCTGGCTCTGGTGATGCTGGCATCTCAACTATCGGTGCTTGTGTTGCAGGTACTTCAACGACACGCCCTGGCGTTGCTGGTACTTCAACTATTGGCCCTGGTGTTGTTGGTTCTTCAATAACCGCGTTGCAGTTTTGGGCTTCTGACGGTTGTTTCGGTTGTTCCGGTTGTCCACGGGTTGAAGGTAAATCTATCATCGCAATTGGATTTTGACCGGTTTTGTTTTCTGGTGCGGGTAGTGCCAGCCTGGCACTGCAATTTTCAATAAATAATTAATAATTAATGTGTTATTTGAAACAATGTTGTCAGATAGATAATTGGGAATTATTAAAGAATATGTTGCTAAAACCTTGCAAAAGCACTAGCAAAATGTCTGCATTCTCCTCTCATAGGACAAGCATTGCAATTTGGTTTGGTCTTTGTACAGAAAACCTGCAAAAGTTACAAAGTCACGTTAGCATCAGTTAACGAGATGCCTCATATATTCCTTATTTATATAGTCTTACCTTTCCAAATGTTATCATCTGGTAATGCAACTCATACCTGTCAATAACGAAATATTATTATAAAGTGTAATAAAGGTTTTATTGTTATGAAACCTGAATGTGATAAATGCATGAAAGCTGTTGACATACAAAGTTTTCTGGTCAAGTTTGCAGAGTCTTGGCCACAAATACTTTTGAATTGTCTCCTGAACCGGATACCTGTGTACACACCATAATGTTTAGCCATTTATAAACCACATCATAAGTCAGAAACTTTGCATAAGTTTTAGTGCTTACAGTTCTAAAAGATGCAACTGGAGAGACTCGGGAAGTGCTTGCAGGGGTACCCATCCAAGCCTTACAGCTATACGGCCCACATTCGTGTCGACCTAAGTTTTTAAAACTAAACAATTAAACACCAAATATTAAAAAGATATGAGTATCTCTCAAGTATAATGCTTACCGGAAAAGCAAGATGATGAAGCGTTAAAAGTCGGATACATTCGACACTTTTTAATCCCAAGCCTGCAAAGCTTAGCAGATACTCCCTAAAATCAAAGAAATAATTTTTAAAAAAAAGTTAATTATGTTTGTAACTAGCATGCTTAATTTCAACAATGGACTTACTTGGCTTTGTCAGGTGGAATATCTCTTAGCCATTCAAGATCAGTGCTTCCATGGTCTCTTACTAGCCGGTCAAGCATGTCCTGTGTAACATAAGCAACATCAACATCTGCATTTGCTTTTTGAAAAATTTTAAATAGTTGAAATGCGTCACATATAAGAGTAACAGGTTTTATACATGTGGTCTTCATATTGTAACATGTTTGGGATCTAACACTAACTTTTATTAAAAAAAATTGTTATATTTTTAAAAATGACAATTTACCCTTGTAGCTAATTACATTTATACTAGACCCCATATATGTTACAGTTACAGACATAAAACATAAGGAACGAAAAATCGGTACCTTAATGTGTAATTACATTTATACTAGACCCCTGTACCTTAATGTGGTCTTCATATATGTTCATTATGGAACGAAAAATCGGTACCTTAATTCTCTCAGCAAGCCTAAAATGCATACCCCTTTCCTTAATTGTCTCAGCAACATCATTTACACTCGCTGCCCTTATTGCCTCATAGTCCATTGAATCCATTGAGTTCGGTGATCTCTCCCTCTCTCGTTTGACTACACCTTCAAATAGCTTACTCCAGTCAAAATTACTCTTTGACTTTCCAGTTTGCTTCTTTTTAACTTTAGAAGAACCTTCATCCGCACCGTTAGTTTTATTATTACTAAAGTCAACTACTTTCTGTACCGACTCTTCTGAGACTTCAACTGTGTTTTTATCCTTACCGACTGTAAAATTCTCTGTTGAGAGATTTTTATTTTCAAGATCTTGTTGCACCTTGCAGCAGTGACTGTTTGCTGATTCTTGTGAACTTATTGTGGTGACCACTTGACCCATAGTTTGACTATGAAAGTCAACTACTTTCTGCACCGATTCTTCCAAGGCTTCAACAACGTTTTTATCCTTACCGACTGTAACACTCTCTGTTGAGAGATTTATTTTTTCATGATATTGCTGCACCATGCAGCAGTGACTGGTTGCTGATTCTTGTGAACTTATTGTGTTGACCACTTGACACATAGTTTGACTATTAAAGTCAACTACTTTCTGCACCGATTCTTCCGAGGCTTCAACTATGTTTTTATCCTTAGTGGCTTTACTAGTTTCTGCTGAAGGATTTATTGTTTCGAGATCTTGTTGCACCATGCAGCAGTGACCGTTTGCTGATTCTTGTGAACTTATTGTGTTGACCACTTGACCCATAGTTTGACCATGAAAGTCAACTACTTTCTGCACCGATTCTTCAGAGGCTTCAACTATGTTTTTATCCTTAGTGGCTTTACTAGTTTCTGTTGAAGGATTTATTGTTTCAAGATCTTGTTGCACCATGCAGCAGTGACTGGTTGCTGATTCTTGTGAACTTATTGTGTTGACCACTTGGCCAATAGTTTGATTATGAAAGTCAACCACTTTCTGCACCGATTCTTCCAAGGCTTCAACAGCGTTTTTATCCTTAACCACTGTAAAACTCTCTGTTGAGAGATTTATTTTTATAAGATCTTGTTGCTCCATGCTGCAGTGACTGGTTGCTGATTCTTGTGAGCTTATTGTGTTGACCACTTGACCCATAGTATGACTTGCTGATTCTACTGATATTCCACTTTCTTCACTTCCACATTTTTCATAAACCCGTGTAGATTCTTGCATGTGGAGTATCAAGGAAACGGGCCCACCGACATTAGCTTCACACTCATCTTTTTGTTCCTCAGGTTTATGCATACAACATGTAACTACAGAATTCTGTGAAGAGGCTATTTCAACAACTTCTGCGTGATTTGCAATTTTTTCAAACGACTCTGCGACTTCACATTCTGATTTTTCGTTCAATTCGACACTTACGAGACAGCTTTTAGAAAACTCATCGTTATTCACAACTCCTTCATTGACTGGTTCACTTCTGGAGTTTTCCTTGAGGGGAAAGCGCGCAGCAAGTGACATAAAAGCCGAACTGCATTGGCGATTAAAAAAGTTAGCTTTTTTATCACGATTGAATTTATTTTATTTTATTGTAGAGTATCTTACCTTGATAAGTGGTCTGAAACATTTTGAGTGAGGAAAACCCCGACCACTGAATCTAAAACCGATCCTTTCCATGGAGAGAACCGTCTATCCCCTGCAAAACTTACATTTTCACAAAAATGCTATATTTAACTCTAAAATCATTAAAAAAAAGTTATAATCTTTACCTTGTACAAGATGCATTCTTGCTATAAACGAATCCGCACGCCCACGAAACACTCTGCGTTCTTCTTCCCACCATTTCGCCTTATCCTCGTCATTCCCGTCAACTCCTTTGCCATTAATATCTTCCAATAAAAGCATCCAGACTCTATTTGTCTCATCGTCAAGGTCAACTTTAGGACGATGCTTGGTTTTCTTAATTGGATTAAACACATCATAAGGAACAAGGCTTCCGCCATGTTGGTATACAACAAGAGCATTCTTCTCATGGTAACCCGCATCACGGTTGATATGCAACTGCTCAAATTGTCTAATCAATGCATCGATACCATATATGCTTTGATTATAACCTGCATTTTTAAAACAGATGTTATTTTCGTTTTTGAAAATGAATTCAACACATTCACTAGTCAATATGAAGTATTGAAGTATATAATACCTAAGTGGTTATAATAAAAAGAACCCGCCATGGCTTGTTTCTTGTTCTTTATATTACTGACTCGGTAACCTGCAACATTGGATTCTATGTACGTATGCTGCTGTTGATATCCACCGAATGTAACCATGTCCTGCATGGTTATTTTCTTATTTTTGGAATTCTGACTTCGTGCCTGATTATACCCACGTTTTGGCATTTCAGGCGTCTTTCCTTTATTATTATCGCTTGCATATGGTTGCATGTTACAGTTGTAATCGGTGTACAATGACAAAAACGACTCCAAATTGTCACGGAACATTCCCACATTATGACCATTCCAAAGTTTAATTCCATCAATCGATCTCTGTACTTCGTCTCCCTTATTGCACACACTTGTGCTGCATCCAGGCTCGTTCGGACTCGGTAAATGACTCGGTACTTTGTCATGAGTTTCTTCTAAAAAAGTAATCTTACATTTTGCTTTTGTGTACTGCCTTTTCACACTCTTCGGTGGCAGCTCGGGTTTGGTAGGAGTGATCGGGCTCGGGGACCCGGTTTCATGTACTTTTTGGTGATTTTCCACCACTTCGCTAGTCACCGTGCTTGTTTTATCAACCGTTACTTCCTCCTGTTTCTCAGATTCATCAAAGTCAATCTTCCTTTTACACGTTTTCTTGGTTTCTTGGTCCGGGCTCGGATGTACGCCCCCACCTGTTTCATCCACACCAGGCGTTGTTGGTGATTTTTCAATCCCCTTTCTTCTAATATATTTCCTCTTCCCGGTTGTCGAACCATCGGGCTTTGGTGTCGCGGGCTTTCGGGCTCGTTTGGGTGTACCTTCTGTAACCACTTTCGGTCGGTGCTTTCGTCTTTTCTGCTTCGGTTGTGGTGTTCCATTCAAATTGGTTTGTTCACACAATCCCTTCTTGGAGTCTTTATTAGTCTCTTCAACATCTTTACCCGCTGCAAGATTCATACTTTTGCCCAGGTCTGGTGTCAATGGCGTGAACTGCAACGATAGACCCGTATTTACTAGCGGGTCCCCCGTCATTTGTGGGGGCAAATTAAGATCATATACAAAGTCCATCCGCCCACCTGCAACGCCACACACAAATTCCAAGTTACTTAAAACACATTTACCTAAAACGAAAAGACAACGCAACGCTTACATGGTTGCGTTTGGGCGGCCGCAGCAGCACCACCACCGCCCGCATTCGCCATCGCAAGCAGATCCGTACACGATATACCACTCCACGCCTCGTAACTCTTACTCGTCAACCCGAATTTACCAAAAACCGCGTCGTCAAACGGACTTTCAAGCCAAGTTTTATACATCAAGCTCGGGTCAACCCGACCCAGCTTATCGGGTGTCACCGGAGCATAACCCGCCTCATTTCGAGTAAATTGATTACCTTTTCCACCTTCTCCACTTTCTAATTCACCATCAATTCCATTTCCAAACATTATTCTACACAAATTACAAGTTTCCCCCAAATTAATAACTAATTACACCAATTAATTCAAATTCATGCAAATTAAAACAATTAAATCAAAACCCACAAATTTAAATTACAGATCTTAGAATACAATTTAAAAAAAAAATCATATTCATATAATATTAATATTAATATTTACTAGCTGGAATAAAAGTAAATAAGAGATTAATAACCTGAGTGATCGGAGATCGGAGATCTAATTCAGTCGGTGATGATGAAGTTAATATTAATATGAATATTGGGAATTGGGAATTGTTTGAAGAGAGAGAATGAGAGAGATAATATTATAGAGAGAAGGTGAGGAGCATAAAGTAGAACAAGTCTATTCATGGCTGCTTACTTTTTTCCAGAGGTATATGTTGATCTTTGTTTCGGGTTTGCGGGAAACAGGCTGCGCGAACTCTTGAGTATTTATAAGTTTTGGAGTTTGTTTATAGCAATAAACAAAATCCTATTATTAACTGTTGTTTTTGAAAAACAGTTATGTTTGGTTGGTTGGTGTTGTGGCATCACTTTCATTTAAGTGGTGTGTGATTTATCCAACCCGTAGGACCCGTCCATTTTATTATATTCATACACCTTTTGGGATTGAAGGAGGGTGTTGATATATATTTCGTAGGGCCTACCTGCTTCTTAAACGTAAATAACTTTTATATATTATTATTTGTTTTTAATTGAAGTTATATATTAAATTAATAATAATAATTAAATTTTATTATAATATTGCTTTTAATAAACCATATTTGTGATTGAACTTTTATTTCTTTGTTAACTATTTGAGTATTTTAGCGTCTATTTCCTTTTTTATTTTTTTTATCAATATGATGTTTTCATTAACCATGTTTCTAACCTAATAGATAGTCTTATTTAATCACTAGTTGGATTGATTACAAAAGGGCTGAATTAAGTTATAACTAATTTGATTTAAAAATGTGCATAACTAATTCAAACAAAATATGTAGTTAATTTTTCTTTTGATATGAATTTACAATGTTAATAAGACATGGAGTCTGAAATTGTGAATAATTTAAGAATATTCGACAAAAAAACAAAAATAATTTGGTTCGCTAGTTCAACGGTCAATGCCGTTAAACACAAATGAAATAGTTAAAAGAGTATCCAACTTAACGGGTGGTATAGATGGCATATATCTTACTAGTTGAAAGAGTATTCAGGGCGCAATTGATGTTTGGAAAGTAACTCACGTCGGTAAACGTCACAACAGCCGCCCCTCTCGCCATCAAATGGGTATTATGGAGTAGTGGCATTTTTGTAAAAACGCTGAAGTGAAGCTAGTTGCGATAAAAGCTAGTGGGTGAACGGCGAATTTTTAGAACTTTCCAAACAATTTTTTAATGTCGCAACTATTTCAATTTCTGAGTTTTACCTATATAAACACCACACCACACCACACCACACCACACCACACCACACCACACATATATTTTACAACTCTCTACTCTTCTCATTTTTTTGTAAATTCTCCCAGAAAATACTATCGTTAAAATGTTTCCATGGAGACAACCATACAACCCAAATTAACGACCCCTCCGACAAAGTTGTAAAAATCAACCCCGTCCAAACCCAATAACCGCACCAAACACACAAACTACGCCAACTATGCCAACTCAAGTAGAGTATTTTGAGAAAAATAAGATGTCGAGTGTCGATCTTTTTCTCATGATAGCTAATTTGGCAATGTCTTCTTTTGGTTGTCGACAAAACGTCAATGTTATCAACCGCTGCATGTTCAAAGGCTACAAGATTCCGCATTTGTGTCCGAAACACAACCCGACCCACAACCAACCCAAGCAGAGCCATCACAACCTCGGAAACATTCACACAAGAAAAAATAACAGACGAGCCGATGGCAAAAAAAATACACTTCATGGACATCAAGTATCCAAGTACCCGCTAGTTGGTAAATATTCTTTCAAATATTTAGGTTAATATTCTTTCAAATATTTAGTTAATACTTTTTTTTGTTTGCTAACATTATAATTTTTAGCAAACTTTGTTTTAAGATATTAATATAATTTGGCAAAGAGTTCGGGAAAACTTTTTCGAGATGATCGGTAAATCGGATTCTGATCGAGTGGAGGGATATCTGAGTGAAGTGTGAGGAATACAATAAATGCCCATTTGGATATGCCTAAATTTGGGAGCTTCTACGAGGCAGCTCGAAGTGGCATCATATCTGATTAATTGAAGCTAGGACTAGATGGGGTCAATTAGAAAACACCATCGTCCGTCAAATCTGCAACTCAATGTTCTGATTCTTGGGTTGATATCGACTTAAATGAGACCAAGGTTGAGTATAAGGAACAAGAAGAACCAACATATAAAGAACATCATTTCCGCCCGAAAGTAGGGGGTATAGGAAAATGAATGGTATCCTCGTCCAGTGTCGACTACAATAAAAGGTTTCAAGAAATGACTCAAAGATTGTGAGATTTAAGCAGTACTGAACAAAGACGTCTAGAGCTTAAGTAAACATAGGAGGCGAATAGGCAAGAACATCTTCAACTTAAGAAGGATCAACACTGGCTATAGATTTGGAAATGTTGAAGAAACTCATCAATAGTCTTACCGGACTGCAATGTGAGCTAGCAGAAAGAATTCATCGAAAAATCTAGAAAAAATATTGTGACATTTGTCAATTTCGGGTTATTTTATACTTGTATTCTTAATGTAAACCCGACCCGTTTTGTATCCCGAACATTTCGATATTATCAAAATGATGAATTTTATGTTACATATTTGTTGGATCTAAAAAAACACCCTTTTTGGTTCTTAAAATGCCTCGAAAACGCTCAAAACGAACTCCAGGGACTAAAACTACCAAAATGGAGACTTAAATGACCCATTTGTAGTTTGTGCTTTCTTGGGTCTATAACTAACCCATTTTCATGCAACACTCTTTATGAATGACCCATTCAACTTACCATATATATACACACCCATCTTCTTCATTTGTGCTTGCTCATTTCCTCATTTCTCTCTCAAATTCTTGAATTCTAAGGTTGTTCTTCATAAGCTAATCTTTCATTTTAACTAACTTCTCAATACTTAAAGCTTGATGTTACAACATATATATAATATACACTCCTTGTTTACCTTCGGTCTTTCATTTCTCCGGTCTCGGCCGGTTGAAATGTCGGGCTAGTAAGGCAAGGTTACATGGAGGACTTTGTAGTCCTTGTTTATATATTTAACAAATCTAACCATATAATTTATTATACTTGCTTAACTTCTGCATATTTTATCTTATTGTTCATATTTGTCAAGTTCCATGGTATTGGATATGTGGTGACTAGCCTCGGTTTCATCCCGAGTTGAGAACCGAACCAAAAACCGAACTTTTGTTTAAAAGCTTTATTGTTAATTTTTGAATGTAAAACTTGAGTATTATTATTTATAAGTTATTTTACAAGTTCCATGGTAATTGGGTATGTGGTAACCATCCTCGGTCTTATTCCGAGTCAAGGACCGAACCAAAAAAACCGAACTAAACCGAGTTCACTCGCTTAAGACACACAAGTGTGTTTTTAGCCACCAAAACTCATATTTTCCTTCAATATTATATTTTAAATCAATTTTAGTTAATTTCTAAACATACTTGGCATGTTGGTAACCAACTTGATCTTATAACAAGTTCGGACCGATAAAGTCGTATACTCGCTTAACGAACGTTAAGGTTCTTCACAATAGGACTACATACTTGGTTAAGTCTATTTTGATTTTTATGGAGTTATCTCATAATATTTATTATTTTGGGAAGTTAACTTTGAGCTTGGTCAATTATCAAGTCTCGAACCGACAAACCCGAACACTCATTTAAACCTCGTTTTGGTATTCTTATAACCAAGGGTTTTGCAATATTGCATTTTAACCCACATTATTACTTAACATAGGTTGAGTAAAAGAAAAAGAAAAAAAATAAATAGAATACCGAGACCCCGTTTCGAGTAAACTTATTTTACAAAACTCGTTTCTTTAATTTCTCAAATATTTACATTTTAAATCCTAAACTTTATTTATTTACTTTATTTGTCATGTATTTTATTTTAAACCCTTCCAAGACTACCTACTAACACAAGACCCGTTTAATATAGATCTTGCTCGTTAAACCGATCTCTTCGATTATTCACGACACTATCTTTCAAGTTACTTGTTAATGTGAGTACTTTTTCATCCCCCGTTTTCCATCTTTCGTTTTGGGGGTGGCATTGCATACTTATTCAAATTCAAATGATTTATACTTGAGTCTTAAACCACAACACTTATTGTATATGTTTACTTAATAAATGCTCGATTTGGTGTTATATGCTTTATATGATTGTGTGAAAATTCTTGAATGCTAAGGAGGGTAGCCTCATCAAAGTATGATCATACGTTAATTCCGAGTATATATGGTATCCCCATATAGAAAGGTGTCGTCAATGTATTCTTTTTAACGATTTCATTATTGTCGTCAATGTATTCTTATTGACGGTTCGTCAATGTATTCTGATTGACGGTTTTATTATCTAAATTGTTGCTATTATTTATTGTTTTCATATACTAGTTGTGGATTTCATACTATATACTTATTGTCCAAAACTATGAAAATTGCTCACCAACCTTTGTGTTGACAAACTCTAATTTATGTAATGTTACAAGTTTGATGTTAGCTTGATTGGATTACTTGAAGAAACTTATCATCTTGGCTTTAGGATAATAGAAAATGAAAGAACAAGTTATTTGTTTATCTATCTATTTGGCATTTTATATGAACAATTGTTGTGTTATTTATAATGATATGGATTTAAATGAGTTGTTTAAATATTGTAACTTTATAGTGTCGTTGTGCAATGAGCAATCATATCGCGCCTCGACGTTTCCGCCTTCATTGGTCGGGGTGTGACAAATATTGCATCTAGGTTTATTTTTTAGGTATTTTTAATTTTTTTTATTAATTACGTATATGAAATATTTTATGTTTTAAATATTGTGCAATTGACTTTCTGGTCCAATGGCATAGACGTAATGGTTAGCGCTTGGGGATCTTTAAGGTCTTTGGTTTAAAAATTGACTCAATTTGATTTTCCAATAGTGGTAGCTTTTTTTATTGATGATGTTCTTGGATGAGTCAAGTTTGAAGCGTTAAAATCAATATAAACGATTATTATCTTGTATCAGAAAGGTTTACTCGAATATTAGAATAGTTTCAAATACGGTCAATTAAAATAAAAAATAAAATGAAATAATAATTGAGTAATGATTGAATAAGGATGATCTTTAACTGGTATTTTAAAAAACAGTTATTTGTTGATGCATCACTTTCACTGCTAAAGCGTTGTGTGATAACCAACCCCTAGGACCCCACCCATATTATATTCGTACACACTGCTAAAGTGTTGTGTGATAACCAACCCCTAGGACCCCACCCACGTACACCTTTTTCAATCAAAGTGTGTTCATATTTGATTTGTAGGGTCTACCCACTCTAAATGTAAATAAATTTTATATCATTAAAACTATATATTGAATTGATAAATTAGCTTTTAATAAAGAGAAAATTCCTAAACTAATCCTTTTTAGAGAAATTAAAAATAACTCAACTTTTATTTAAAATTTGAAAATAGTCTTTCAAATCTCGTCTGGAGCGACACATTGAGAATCGATCCGACGAGATTTAAAATGATTTGAATCTTGTTAGCTTCGTCTAAATTTTAAGGAATCTCATTTTCCCGGACCAAATTTTAGGAAATCCCGTGTGCTTCGTCCATTTTTAAGGAAAAAAGCTTTGTCTTTTTCTTTAACATTATTTCTCTCTCTTCTCACCTCTCTCTCCCCAATTTATCTCTATCATCTTCCTGCGTCATCTTTCTTAAAAAAAAAAACTTCAACCATGTAAACCGGATTGGGCTCCGACGACGTTTGAATCATTTCTGGCGAGCACAAATCGAAGCCAATGGATGGATTTATCGGGCTTTGATTTGTGCTCGCCGGAAACGGTTCAACCATCGCCGGAGCCCAATCCAGTGTACATGGTTTGAGGTTTTTTTAAAGAAGATGATGAAGATGATAGAGAGAGGGGAGAAGAGAGCGAGAGAGAAATAGTGTTAAAGAAAAAAATAAAACTTTTTTCCTTAAAAATGGATGAAGCAGACAGGATTTTCTAATTTTGGTTGGGGAATAAAGAGATAGAGAGAGGTGGGAAGAGAGAGAGAGAAATAGTGTTAAAGAAAAAAACAAAACTTTTTTCCTTAAAAATGGACGAAGCAGACAGGATTTCCTAATTTTGGTTGGGGAAGACAAGATCACTTAAATTTTGGACGGAGCTGATGAGATTCAAATCATTTTGAATCTCGTCGGATCGATTCCTGTGTCGCCCCAAATGAGATTTGAAGGGCTATTTTCGGACTTTAAACAAAAATTTGGCTATTTTTAATTTCTATCTCTAAAAAAGGGTTAGTTTGGGAATTTTTCCTTTAATAAAAACACTTATAAATGAATTTTCGTTTGTTTATTAACTATTTAAGTATTTTAACATGTATTTCTTTTAAGGGAAAATTCTGAAAATAGTCCTTTTTAGAAGAGAGAGAGAGAGAGAGAGAGAGAGAGAGAGAGAGAGAGAGAGTACAAGTAGTCTCATAAAATAGCAACTTCCAAGAATGGTCCCATGAAATCCGTCGGAGCCGCCGCCTAGGTAATCCATCGATAGATTTCAGTATTCACTAATAAAGTGACAAGTGTCCCATAACCTACCTACCACGTGGGTTTTCCCTTCAAATAAATAGGAGCAGATTGTTTTTGTTTAAAAATCATCTTTAAAAAGTATCTTTATTTGAAAATCATCTCCATCGAAATTCGTGTTTTTTTGAAATTCGTCCGACTAGATGAATTTCATATTTGGAGACGAATTTTAAAAAAACACCATCTTCATCTTCATCATCATCTTCATCTTCTTCTTCATCTTCTTCATCATCTTCATTTACTTCATCTTCATATTCTTCATCTTCATCTTCATCTTCACCTTCGTCACAACCTCCCTTCGTCGCCGCCGCCACCCATCTCTTTCCCCGAAGAACTCCAAGAGCTCAATATTTTCCGCAAGCCACCACCACCGCTGGTCAAATCCATATGAATTTCCGGTGATGGCAGTAGCTCGCCAGAAAATGTTGAGCTCTTGGAATTTTTCAGGGAAGGAGATGGGCGGCGGCGGCGAAGGGAGGATGTGACGAAGATGAAGATGAAAAAGGTGAAGATAAATTAAAATGAAGATGAAGAAGAAGATGAAGATTTTAGGATCAACGAAATTTACGTGAAATTCATCTGGTCAGACGAATTTCACATGAACACGGATTTCAGACCAAAATAATCGGGACAGATAGATTTGAAAGCAAAACTATCGGATTGTGTCAGTCACTTCACACGTGTCAATGATTTAGCGGTGGACAAATTTCAGACCAAATATATCGGCGCCGATATTTCATTGGATTGTTTTGTTAAGTTGAAAATTTCAAAAAGACTATTATGATACTCTCTCTCTTCTTTTGGGCTATTTTCAGAATTTTCCCTTATTAAATTTAGTTGGTATATTTTCATTGGTTGTTGAAATCTATCGGCTCGTTTACATATGTGTCGCCTCATACGGATTTCGCATGAACTTTTTGGGACTATTCAACAAATGAGGATTATAAAGGGATTATTTTGAGAATCTCTTTCATCAAATGGATTATTTTGAGAATTTTCCCTTCTTTTAATCATATTATCATTTATATACTGTAATGATTTTTACTATATCTTTTTAAGTTAGATAATTTTGTAGGTAACTCACAAGTTCAACTTGATTTTGGAAGCATACGTTAACACAGCCTTTCTATACTCATTTCTAAAATAGCTCTGCCATTTGTTTCGACTTTTTCTTTAACAACATTTGGAACCACTTTCAATATCAAGTGGGTCTTTCTAAAACGGGATGTTAACCACTCATATCAATTTTGACACTTCAGACTTGACTCACTCAAAAACAGTGGTAGAACTAGGAATTTTTTCATGTGGGTTTGGGATTTTTTGGTACTCGTTTTTTTCTGTCGTCAAGATTTTCGAGCCCGATGGGTCGGGTTAGTCATTCGGCCAAATAAATAAAACACAGTATCACTATTATAACAAATTCCCAATATATCACAAAAACGGCGACAGACTAGATGAAGAAAACGGCATCGCTGGCTCTCTTTAAAATTCAAGTTTTTGTTTTTTCGATGGGGAACGGTGAAATGTTTCCGGAGATTTTGTGATATTGGGTTCATTCATTGAAAAAAAATAGGTTTGCTCATTAAATTGTACCTATAAGTTATATATAAAACCAAAAATTGACCGGGTTTGGCCGAAATCGGTAAGATGAAAGTGGCTCCGTCACTGCCCAAGAACAACAATAAGAAAGAAACTCGCAACTGTGAGAAACTCGTTTGAATTAGGTTTCAAACTTAAGACCTTACGATCTCATACCGTAATCAGTTAACCATCACTCCATTCTCATTGAACCAAAAGACCAACTACTATTTTGTTTCGACTTAAGAAGCTTTTTTTTATAAACTGAAAGTAATTTTGAAAGAGCTAGCGGGTCAAATGTACTTTACTCTTGTCGGCAGGACCATTTATTGAGAAGATAAGGAGCTTAATTACTTTAGTCTTTGGATCTTGGCTGGATTAACACGTGCCAAAATCTTACCATGCACACTGCACGTGTTCATCAACACACCGTTTTAACTTTTAACAAAACTTTAGTTGTCCATTTTTGAAAACTTTAAATTTCGACAGAATTAGACTATTAGAGTTCACAAAAGTTGTTTTATTTTCGTTAGGAAATTACTAAAAATGTGGAAACTTTGTTAAAGATTAATTTAAAAGTAAGAAAACGAAACAAATTGCATCGATTTTGTTTTATATGGTGATTTAGAAAACATCAATTCATACAAATCTTAAATATTATATATATATATATATGAAACCTTTAAAAGCTCGTTGGTTGCTCCCCACCCTCTCTCAAGATACCGGATTGCTTTATTTGTAAATGAAAGCTTCTCATGCATTTGACCATAATTAACGGTTATGAGTCTCACTAGATAGCCTTTAAACGAGTTATAGCATCTCATTATATTAAAAATTAATCTCACCAAATATTTAATATGAAAATAATATAAAATATGGATATACAAAAATTAATATCCGACTTTTTTAATAAAAAATATTATTTATAATTAAGAAAAAAATTTATATTAAAAAATAAGTGCATCATTGGTCTCACCAAACCCAGATAACTTTTAAACGAACTATAACATTTCATTTATTTGTAAAACCCTAAGTTTATTATTAACTTACTTACAATAAATAAAATTAAAATCCAAAAAAAGATATAAATATTAGAAACGAAAAATGTAAAACAATCACCGTAATACAAGGAATAAAAGCTAGTGTGTGTGTGTATAAATGAGTGAAACCTTCCGGTATTATGGTATAATAGCATGAATGTGATGGTTAAAACTTGAGATTTTATGGTCTAAATTCGAAATCTTACTTAGAGGTTTTCTCCTTAATAGTGTTTTTGAGTGAGTCAGACTTGAGACGTTAAAATAAGTATGGGTGATTATATCCCGTCTTAGAAATGCTAACCCAGAAGTTGATGGTAGCTCCAAATTAAAAAGAACAGGAAAAAAAGTTAAGTTGTTAGCAACTTAGCTATCCGAGATGAGTTTGCTGAAACTTTACGCTAAGTTGTGATTAAATAAGAATATATTAATATTAAAAAGGATGTTATAGATTAAAGAGTGTAAAGTTTTGTTTTAATCATTACAATTAAATAAAAGCTTTGTTGATAAAAAAATATTTTGTTTAAAGAAAGTGCTGTATATTTGTTTATTGATGTTAGGCTGAGGGGTGTGGGGGGCGCGAGAGGGGGCGTGAGTGGGGGCGCCAGCCAATAATATTGTGACGTGTGGCAGAGAGAGAAACTTGATAAGATGGGTGTTGGTAGTGGTGATAGCGCCCCGGGCCATGGTGTGGAGGGGCGCGAGAGGGGGCGCGAGCGGTTTATTTTTTTATTTTTTTATAAATGTATTAAAAAAACGTATTATTAAAAAAACAAGAAATTATTTAAAAAAACACACATTAATTAAAAAAACACATTAATATATAAAAAAAAATTAAAGTACTAAAGAAAAACATTATTCTTATTATTCGGCTTCGTCTTCTTCGATCAACCTCTTCCGGATACGTTCCTTTTGTTTTTCCATCAGCATTTGGTCGACCGGATTTAGGTGGCTGAAGTCTCTTGCAAGGAAGTCCAAATCTCTCATTCTTTTTTTTTCCTTTTTGTCAATAGAGACCACCTCCATGGTTTTGTTGAATTTATTGAGGGATTCAACAAGATCGTTGATGTTTACGGCTTCCCCCTCAGCCGGTTTTTTCCCCCTGGCGTCCCTTCCCAATGGCCGCCTCCTCGGCGGTGAAGACGTTTCCTCCCCCACAACGTTTAGGTCGAATCCAACCCGGCAATCCGACCCGGCGGAAGTGCTGTACGCTCCAGACGAACTAGTTTTAGTCCGTTTCGGCCCTACTTCCGCATCAAGGTCCGGCGCCACCAGCTCAACCCACTTGGAACACCTTCTCAACCTCTCCCACACCTTTACACCGTCCCACGTCTTCACCGTCCCATACCTCCGCAGGCACTCCTGCTTCCACTCTTCGACAGTGAAATTATAGACCGCCAAATCGTCACTGCCACTTGGTCTCATACGACCGGCGTTCCTGTTGAACAGATTAGTAAACAAGCCGACAAATTTTCTGATTTCGGTCCACCGACCCGAAATCATATCGGCGGTCCGCTCTGTACTCCCAACGAGCGAATAGAACGTCTCCCTAACCTTTGTCCAAAAGACCTTGCTCTTTTGGTAGTCCGCTGCAAAATGCATAATAAATTTGTATGTCATTTAACTTTTTTATTTAACTTTTTTATTAAAAATCATTTTTAAAAACGTTAAAACAATTACCGCAACGCCGATCCTCAGAAGTGGCTATCCAAGCCCGACACAGGGCTTCCTTCTCATCCGATGACCACGGAGTGATTTTCCGTTTCGCCCTTCCGGTCGATGCCGAACCCGACCCGTCCGTTGCAACTTGTTTTTTCCGGTGGACTCGTCTTCTTTGTCCCGCAGCTTCACCTTCTGGTTCTGGTTCTTGTGTCTCCGGAACTACAAAGTTAGGAGACGGTTGTATGTTGGATGGTTGAAAGCCGGATGGTTGTTGCGACCCCGAATAAAACATCGGTTGGTCCGGTGCCGACCATAAATCGTCGTAACTGTAATCTGATTCTAGGTTTGGGTACCAATTTCCAGCCATGTTTTTAAAAAAAGGTTTGGAAGATGGGGTGATTTCGGGTTTTGGGTGTGGTATGTGATATTGGTATGTGATATTGGTTTGGGTTTGATATATGTTTAATACAGAGAAACAAAATCGAGTTGGATATTGGTTTGATATGGGTTTGATATGGGTTTGATATTATATATAGGAAAAAAAAAGTTTTTTTTTTTAATAAAACACCCCCCAACGGCTCTATTCACGCTTTCCAAGAAAATTTCACGCCATTCTCAGCCGCTAGCACCCTGGCGCCTGCCTCGTTTTCCGCTCTCGCGCCCCTCTCGCGCCCCTATCGCGCCTCGGTGGTGTGGTGCTCGCGCCCCGAGGCGCGAGCGTCTGGCCTCTTGCGCCCTTCCTAGCGCTCCACACCCCTCAGCCTTAGTTATAGGGAGCTTGAATTGAAAATGATGTAATATTTTATGTATAAATATTAATAATCATATAATATGTTCCACCGAGGATTGCAAACACGGAAAGATGTTTCTAAGTCAATTTGTCCACGTGTTTTCAGATACGGACAAATAAAAACTTTTAAGAATTTTCTCTTTCTTCCTTTTACACTCACCAATTATTCTGTTAATATGATACAATATAATATAATATAAAATTATGACACAAAATGAGAAAGATTCCTAAAATGGTATTTTTGAGTGATCAATTAAAAAAACGATTTTAAAAGGACATATTTGAAATCTTTCATCACTAAAGAGTTATTTTGAAAATTTTCCTTATGAAATGATATAATATAAATTTATTTCAAAGAACAAACAACCTAGATAGATTATGTGGTATGATTCATTATCATCGATTTATAGGAGTCTAATTTATAGGGAATTAGCCTAGTGATGTTTAATGATTAATTGAGACAGAAAGGTCTTTAATTTTAGAAAATGCTCATCAATTTGGAGTTGTAACATGGAGATAATGATTAAGGAGAGTTAATGTGAACATAACAATGCTAGTCAAAACAGAAAACGAATCAATTTGGCCATGAACTGGATTGAATGTTCGATTTTACAAAAAAAAACTCGTAACAAACCTTTGGGTTGCGTATCGCAACGAGCCAGGGAGGCTCCGTCGCATAGCGCGACCCTAACACGTCTTCAACGGATCCTCAACTCCGTCGCGCTATGCGACGGGCACCTCTGGCGTCCATTGCGAACGCAGCCGTCCAGGAGATTCAAAGTTTTTTTTGACGCATTTTGGTCCTTGGTCTTTGTTCTAAACACAATAATGGTTCGACATACATGCAATTTGATTTGTAAACAATGATATAGCATCCCAACAACATAGCATGCATAAATACTAATAAATACTCCACTTTATTAATCAACAAAGATTTGAAATACAAATTGAGTCGGGTAAATGGATTCGGATACATATAAAACATTTGACAAATGCCACATCTTCTACTAGGCTACCACCAAACCTCGCCACCTCTTACCACCTTCCTCCCAAAGATAGTGGGTTTATATAGAGAGGGAGGGAGAGAATGAGAGAGGGAGAGAGGTTGCGTGAGTCAAATGACCATGGTCATTTGGACCCCGTGACGCTTGATGTGGTCATGGCCGGCACAGTGTTTGCTTGAGCTCATGCGAGTCACGTCTGCATCTCTGAGAGGGAGAATGAACTATGTCGTTTGGCCTTATGTAGCGAGAAAATAATATAATATAATAAGTTTACGATTTCATTGAAGTATGATTTAGTGTTTAATGATGGAATTAACAAGATTAATCATCAAAGAATTAAAAAGAAGATTATACATTAAGATTGAAGATGGTGGAATTACAACATTCATTAAAGATTAATAACAACTTGAATTAAGTTGTGAAGTTTTATAATCATAAGAAAATTTTAAAAAATTATTTTAAACAAAATTTTCTAAATATATATTATTTGAATTCAAAATGATAAATGAAATAATTATTCCAGCTTGGGAATGTCTTGATCTTGTTGTCCTTCTTGGTGTTCTCGGTCGTCTCCTTTTCTTTTCCATTTTCTTTTTCCTTCTCTTCCATCTCTATTTCATTGAGCATTGTTTCGACTATTTTTGTAACATCGATTCCGTAACAAGTTGAATCATCTATGATGTTATACATTCCTTCTGAGGGATTACAATCCGTGCTCTGGCGTTCTTTTTGAGGATGGGCAAAATAAGGATCTTGATTTATTGGATAATTAAAATATTCCTGCCCTTGAGGATTTTCTTCCGGATTGGTTATTACTCCTTTCCTTTTGCATTGTTGGTTTCTTGGATCTACTTGATCCTGCTCCATGCATATTCTGATTTTGAATGATATGAGCTTGCGGGATATTACTATCGAAGGAGTCTGAATCTCCCTCCGTTGTTGATTGACATGCATCCTTTTTCTTTACCTGACGGAGGCTGAAATCATCCTTGGCTCGATTGACGATCCGACATCTGTACGATGTTAGATTGGGAATAGGATTGTGTTACTATCTTATCCGTAACAATTTTATTTTTCAATGACTGTATTTAGATACTTTTAATTAAGTACCTATTTTATTTAAATCAATACCTGTATAATAGGATTAAATCCTATTCGTAACCTGTTTAATCATTCAGTAATTATATCTGTTGATATTCTTAACTGAATACCAATGTTTTCAGCATAATCTTATTTCTCATCAAAGCCTAGGTATAGTCAATACCTAATTCGTTAAGACCGACGGATCTGATACCAACCTGTCACACCCCGACTTAGGACCTGGGGGTGATACCCGTTAGTTAGTACCTGTTTTGTAAATATATCAGAGTTATGGGTTATTAGCAGAAGTCTTTGGTTAAAATAAAATATTAATGTATTTTGAAAATTTCTCGGATAATAAATATCCGAGTAGTTGATTTGCGAACCTTGTTAAATCTTGATTTCAATATTTTCTTGATTAAAAACTGAGCCATCTCCATAAGCGAGCATCTAACTCCATAAATGACTATTATTCCTTGCTATCTGTACTATACTTGCTTTCCTGTAATGTGGGGGGAAAATACGTCAGCGATATGCTGGTGAATCGTTGACTCTAAAAACATCTATAAAATATTTGATTAACAAGATAGTTTTCTTGAACAAACTCAGCAGAAACGTCTCTTATTTCTGGGAACTTGTGCCACTGCCATACACACACAATTGTGGTTCTCTGAGAACTGATGCCCATTGGAGAACTTTCGTTATATCTTTTAACCTGCGACCAGGTAGCCTTGATTGATATGTTAACAAATATGTTTGGATCCAGACATATGTGTACTCGGTCTGAGTTGCTTTTATTTTCTACCTTGTGACTCAGGGATCACGTAATCCCTTAACTTTAGAGATCACGTAATCTCATATAAATATTTGACTGACTTGTTAAGATAAACAATCCGTTTATCTTAATGACTGACTATAAAAGGTTTAACGTATTTACATGTGATTGTCTTTTTCTAAATGATGTGATGATCTCGTTTGAAAACCTTTGTGAATGAATGATGATTAACCTATAATAAAATAGGTTTATATAAATACCCGGATCGTCTCTTGATCCAGCTTCAGACCTTTAGTCTGGTTTTGACAGCTTTAAACCTTGACTTATCATTTGTTTGAATAAAATATTTAGACCTGTAGTCTTTCCATTTATTTACAAATCATGTGTTGAGTTTCTTCTTCATAAAGAAACATCTATTCATGGGTTTCTTCTTCAAGAAGAAACGCCAATTAACTAAATCCTTTGTATGTAAAATATTATATTTCTTAATCATGAAGAAACATAAATGTTAACTATATCTCTTGCATATAATGTTTCATAATTGTGAAGAAACTACTTTTGACTACATCTTCATATATGTAAAAGCTTATATTTCTTAATCATAAAGAAACATTATTTTAGCTATAACCTTTGTATGCATAAATCTTTTGTAAACATAATTATGATCAAGGTTTGGGTTATACCCCTGACTATGGTCTAAGCCATATAAAATAATAAAATAATAACTTAAGCAGAACCCATATCTTATACGGGTATTTGGTGTTTTATATGCCTAAGCTTGTACGGACAGTACTTCTACTCTCTATCGCGTATTGAGGCTTTAACCGTCAGAACCTTGGAACTTGGCACGTATTACGAGAACCGGCATGCAAAACGATGCTAAGCGTGTGAATTGTAATGGATTGGTTTGATTTGGAGAGTGTCGTTTGTCTTCCTACTTATAATAACTTTTCTGCTCTTTCGTGTTGCGCGAAAGACAAATGCTTTGGCCGTTCGCGCGACGCGAACCACAATAATGATTGCTAAGTCATCGTTAGGGTCGCCACGTGTCCACACGTGTCACGCATGCAGAATAGGTTTATGTATTTTGTCTTTCGCATAGCGTGAAGACTTGAAACCTGATCCGTTCGCGTAGCGCGAAGGAAATAAATTCATATTTTCATTTTCAGTCATTGTACTATCCAAAAATACTAAAGCGGCCCTTTTGCGGCGATGCGAGCGTGCGAAGTGCAAAGTGCGCCATCAAAGCACCACATTGCGCCTATCGCCTGAGTCCATGCATGTGTTCGAGCCCGTGCGCATGCGAGTCGGGTGCGAAGCACCTTCCGCTAGGACTAGGGATAGTGGTTAGCCACATAAAAATATTACTATGGAAACTCACTTCCTTATAAAGAGCTTCCATTTTCTTCCTTGTTTCCATGTGAAATGAAAGTTTTCTTTCTTATTTATACCCAAAACCCATGTGGAATGCTTCCACCTTTTTCCATCTTTCCATGTGGGATGGAATTTTCTTACTTTCTTAACATAAGATGCTTATTTTTCTTATCTCATTTTTCCCATGACTTATCTTGAGAATATTTTTAATCCTTCATCTTTCAAAGTTGACATCTTTAACCCAAAATAATTATGGGATTTTTTAGGATGTTACATGTGAAGACAAAGTATTTGAATGAAAAAAAAGCAAGACAAAAACTTCACACAACGCTCACATTCACAAAACCAAGGTGAAGTGGACTGGTTGTCCACGGTCAATAGATCGAATGTCGAGACCATTAGCAACATTATTAATGTTTCTCATCATCATCATCATAATCATCATCATCATCATCGTACTCAGTAAATCCCACCAATAGAAAAGCTATGGTAGGGTCTGAGGAGGGTAAGATGTAGGTAGCCTTACCTCTACCCCATAGGAATAGAGAGGCTGCTTCCAGTGAAACCCCCGACTCGATAGTGGTTTTGCATCAAGCCTTGGACATAAGGCACATAACACTCAACCATCGAGACCCAGGCCAAAGTTTCTCTTTCTTGGCTATAATATAAGATTTATGCGTTCACAACTCTTCACCCCTTTACTCTACAACTTACACATACAATACACATAGAAGATCTCTCTCTTAATTCAAAGCATCAATCAAGCACTTAATTGAAGAGAATATCATGATCCAAAAACAAGAAAAAAAAAGCTTAAAGTTATTCATCTTATTATTGATTATTACTTATATTTTTGAGGTCTCATTACTAGAGGTTGTTCTAGTGACTTGACAAGTAAGATAAGCATCTTTTGTTGATGATTTGAGAGTGGAACAATATATTGACATAGTGTTATTGTATTGATTGGGAAACTCTATCTTGATATAATGTTGATTGTTGAAGCGATAACACTATCTTGACATAGTGTTGTGAAGACTCACTATCTTGAAATATTTAGGTTTGAAGAAATGTGAAGGCCATATCTTAATATAGTGTGTTGAGGAAAGTGTTCACTACCTTGGACTAGTAAAGAAGTGTAAAGCCAGGTACTTGGTTTAACTAGTAAAGAATGTGCTCATTACCTTTGATTTGAGGAGATTATAAAGGGCACACTCTTTTGAAATAGCGTGTTGAACAATGTGATCTCTTCCTTTGAATAGTGAGATGTTTTTACCGGTGATCCCTACTGTTTGGGGGGGGGGGGGGGGAGGGAGGGGGGACTAGTAAAGAAAACTCTCGAATGGAGGATTTGGGAGAGGATGTAGGGTGGGTTAATTAACATCCACTTGAACCTCTATATATCGGTTGTGTGTCTCTTTACTTAATCTATTTACATACTTGTTTATTTATGAGTAGCATACACAATAAGCGTCTTCCATACATAAGTCATGAATCAACTCACTAAATGATTCAAAGAAGTTTTAAAAGAAAAGTATGCAACCCCTACTCTAATTGTTCTACACTTCTCATTTGTTTATTTGCTTTCTTTTGCTTACATATGCTAGTATTCTATCTATAAACCTAACAACAATGAAAATGCATATGGACCAACTATTGGTAATGGTTTAGTATTCGGAGTTGCGAAGTCTTGGGTCCTGAGGATGATATATGGTTCTTACCAACACTACACCATATATACGATAGATGTGTGTGCCGTATATCAGCAATTACCTTTTTTATAAATTATAAACTTGACTTTGGGGATTCCAAGGGTTTTACTATTCCGATTTGTAAACACCAAGAACGATCATAATGGTGATCGTTCTTAAGTTCATGAATTCGTTAGAATCCTAAAATCTATCGTGTTTAGTAATCTTCTTCATATCCCACTTAGCTAAATGAATTTGTGACCGCCCATGTGACATTCCCCAAGTCCAGCGTCGATAATAAAGTTATTAAAGCCATTGGTGTTGGACTTTATTATATGTTCTAAAAATCCATTCTCTCCGTGATTAGCTAATGTCCAGCAATTCACGACAATGGTTATATTTTCAATTGCTAGGATTGGTGGATAAAATTTCACAAAGTAAATCAAACCATTGATGACATTAAAGTTGCTTGATGTAACACCCCGGCTAAAGCGGAAACGTCTGAGTGTGACGTATAGATTAACACACGTGACACTATTAGGTGACCATAATAACATTATTTCATTTATATCATCATGCACAAGTTTATCAAATACAAGTTGAAACAATAAATAAATAAATGATAATTGTTCTTCGAATATCCTATAGCCATGCTATGTGTCTTCTAACTTTCATCCTCATATCTTTACACCTGTAACATATGTATAAAATAAAGTCAGCTATGAACATAGCTTGTGAGTTCCCACAGTTTTATATACATACATAAAAATCATACAATTTATGGACAAGTGATAAACGAGCAAGTAAAGTCCTTTCCAGTTGGTATCAACCAACGTACTTGGGTGCGCAAGTAAGGTCGTTTCCAGTTGGTAACAACCAACGTACTTGGATAATGAGGCCCTTTTCCACTCGGTACAAATGGACCGGAGTGCAAAGGGGAGCGTATGATCATACTTAATGAGGCTACCACCACGTGCAAGTAAAGTTCGAGCAAGTAATTCTAATAACACACAAGTCCATATACGAATTGTAGTTTGTAATCGAAATAATAATACTTGAATTTTATAATGGATACATATGCTACCCCAAAATATGAAAACGTTTTAAAGGGGTTGTGAGAAACTCACCTCGAAATCGAAGATAACTTGAAATATAAACCGTAAGCACAATAACGACACCGAAGCAACCGAAAGTACTTTAAAGAATCCGAAACGATTGGACTTCTCGAACTATAAGTAAAATAAATACGAATGTTTAAAGACTAGACTAACGGGATTATTAAAGTTAATTAATGATTTGGTTTTGGGAGCCTTGCCTGATTTTAATATTTTAAGGCATTTTTGTATTATAATATATATTTTTATGCTTAACGAGATTTTAATGATTTATTATTATTTTAATATTTTTAATTAACAAAGTATTACTAATATGGATAAATTAAGAAGCATTGATTTCATCGGGATTTTATCTCGAAAACGATTGTTAGATTAACGAAATATCATTTAACGAACAGGTATTTAATATAATATTTCGTGTTTTACGAACTTAATGAAAAATGAGAAAGGTTTGGATTCTTGGATGGAAGTTGGTAAAATTTATATTGTTTATGAACATGAATATTATCGACTTGGGTAATTACGTGTCGACCCATAATTACCTTTATCGTCGGATGGTCCACGTACTACGTCCCATTGTGTGGGTTTCAAGATAAAATAAATTCTAATATGAAAACTTTTAAATCAAGATCGATAACTATAAGGAAAACAAATATAAACAAGTCCTTGAGGTCAAGGATAAGCGTAAAATTAGGTTAAAACTAATGAAATCATTGAAGTTTAAACAAAATAAACGATGTTATTGAAGTCTTAATGAAATAAGAGGTTCAATGGAGGTGGCTAAAGTGCTGGATATCAGATTCGAGACAATTGCAAGCTTTTTCTTCATCCTGGTATCTTGATGATGGGACAGTCATTAGAGATTCAATGGAGGTGGCTAAAGTGCTGGATATCATTAAGGTGACAGGTCCAACTTTGGGTCTTGAATTGAATATTAAGAAAACTGAGCTATTTTGGCCTTCTTGTGATTGTACGAAGTCTCGTGACGGTTTATTCCCCGCTGACATCGGGAGACCATTATTAGGGGTGAAGCTTCTTGGGGGAGCTGTTAGTAAAGACACCGGGTTTATTAAGGGTTTGGCAAAGAAGAGAGCTACTAATGCTGTTGATTTGATGCGTCTTCTCCCAAAATTTGGTGACCCGCAGAGTGAGTTACTTTTGCTTCGATCATGTATGGGTATTGCTAAACTTTTCTTCGGTTTGAGAACATGCCAACCTGTACACATGATGGAGGCAGCGGTGTTTTTTGACAAGGGATTGCGTGAGGCGGTCGAGGACATTGTAGTTTGTGGAGGTCCTTTCTTTGGAGACCTCCAATGGCGACTTGCTTCCTTACCATTAAGAATGGGGGTTTGGGGTTGTATTTGGCAGTAGAGGCTTCTTCTTATGCGTTTGTGGCCTCGAGAGCCCAATCGTGGGTGCTTCAGGATCACATTTTGCGAGACAGTGGTATATGTGGGATGGATTCTGATTATTCTTGTGCTCTGGCTTGTCTTCGTGATATGATTCCAAGCGTCGATTTTAACAGTTTCTCTAACAAAGAGACCGCCCCCTCTAAAGCCCAGCATGTATTGGGGAGCACTCTTTTTAGTAAAATTGTTCATGACATGGAGTCACACTTTAACATGACAAGCAGACAAAAAGCCATTTTTGAGTGTCTACAAGCACCACATGCTCAAGATTTTCTTCTTGCTATCCCTATAGATGGGTTAGGCCAGCATATTTCTCCAGTGGAGTATCGTAGTATCCTTAAGTATCGCCTTATGATTCCTCTATTTCCGGTTGATGAGATATGTCCTGTTTGTCGTAAGGCGTGTTTAGACTCATATGGGGAGCACGCGGTGCACTGTAAAGAGCTCCCGGGGTTCAAGTACCGACACGATCTGGTTAGGGATGTGCTCTTTGATATATTCAGGCGAGCTGGAATTTCTGTTAAGAAAGAAGCACCTGTGAATTTCCTGACTGACCCGTCAGAGGGAAGATCATCTCTACGACCGGCTGACATTTTGGTGTTTGGTTGGATAGGAGGGAAACACGTGTTTGTGGATTTAACAGGGGTTTCTCCTTTGGTGGGCTTAGGGAGTAGTGGTTTCGCGGTCGGTCAAGCCGCATTAAAAGCTGCTTCAGGTAAGGTGGCAAAACATGAAAAGGCGTGTCTTGACAACCAACATGTATTTATTCCTTTTGCTTTTGACACTTTTGGTTTCCTCATGCCTGAAGCTGTGGAGCTACTTACCCGTGTTCAGCGGGTCATGCATAGTAATGTTATGGCTCCAAGATCAGCAAATATAGTTTTTAAAAGATTGGGTTTTGCGATTCAAAAAGGGGGTAGCGGCGCAGCTTGTTGCCGCTTGCCTTCTGTTTCGATGTAATCCAAAAGATAAATTAGTTGTTAATTACCAAATCTAAATAAGAGGGATTCTAGGGTAACCTAGAAAAATAATAATACTAATGAATGGCAACGTTATAGTCAACATCAACATAATTAAACGAAACATTGGAAGCCAGAATAACATAGTAAATTAATGTGGCATTGAGCCAATAAATGCCAACACGAAAGTCGGTAAAGCATTGGGTTCGAGAATATGATAGGTGAACGAAATTTTAATATCAAAATATCATAATAATGTAAGTTCTTGGAACCAATAATGACTCGTTAATCAATTAAAAGTTTCCAATAAAATATCTATGTGAATAAAGGCAACATTGAAATTAAGGATAAATAATTATAACTTCGAGGTCAAAGTAAAACTTTGGCCTCAATTTGATAAAACATTGAAGATAAAATAATTGAAACTTTAAAGATCACAGTAAAACCTTGGTCAATTGATGAAACATTGAGGTCAAGAGTGCAAAATGATTTGAATAAAACACTGAGCTAAGCTAGAATAAATCAAGCAATCAAAACAATTTGTGTAATAATAACAAACTCAACATGTATAATAACATGCTCATAGTCCTAACTTCCACTAAACAATTACGTTTATGAAAAATTGGTTATAGACCACGAGATTGAAATAACAAAGTAAACTGATTCAAAATGCAACCATGAATGAAAATAGTTCACTAATTAACGAATAACCAACTCAATATGAAATTCGTAAACAAATCTTCGAAAGAAATCGATGCAAAAACTTATTTCGATAATGTCCAAACGAAATAGTATATATAACAATATATCTATATGAAGAAGAAAGGAAGAAAAAAAAAAGGTAGCTTGCAATGCTTGTCTTCTTGAAGATGGATTGCGGTATGAAAAGTATTATGGGGCGATTGTATGACTTATTAAGTCGAAGCTCGTTGGCGTTGAAAAGGAAGAGGAAAAGAAGTGATTGTTGAGCTTCGTTTAAATTTGTGAAAATCAATTGTAAAAATGTGATGTTTTTTTTATAACTCAAGGAAAAAGAAAAATAATAATAATAATTTTGCAAAGAAACATTTAGTAAGTACTAAAGTTTGCGAAGCTTTGTAAGACCTTTTAGCGTACAATATTTTATGTCAGGTTGTGTCTTATGAAAACACTATGGAGGATCCTTAAATGTTATAACTGTTATAGTGATAATATTTTTTATTAATGGTAATATGTGGGACCTCTCCGAATACGAATGCGAACATAAACAAGTAAGCACGTAACAAGTAAATTTGATCAATCGCACACAATTACACGCTTGCTATTTTTGAGATATATAGATAATACGAAATACGAATATGTATGCATATGTCCCCAAAACTTGTGAAAACTTAGTAAAATAGGGGAATGATAAAACTCACATTAATTCGAAGGCAAGTAAATAAATTAATGTTAAGCGAGTTAATAATTAAGCTAGTCGTCCACAACGCGTCGAACGAGATAAACAATCAGAACCTGAAACGTTGAGAAAATATATAAGTAAAAACAAACTTAATGCCGCTGGAATTGACCCAAACAGATGTTTAGATATCCGTTTATGTTAAATAAAAGATTTAAGTGAGCTGGTACTGACCAGAATTCGAACAGCGAGTCGGAATTCGGGTTTTGGTCAGTAGCCTTAAAACTATGTTACGAGAATAAAATTCTTATGGACCGAACATTAAATCTGACTAGAAGCATGAGAAAACACATAGTCAAACTTGTTGACTGTTTTGCCCTTTAACGAGTTTTAAAAGAATTGACCAGTCAACACCCTGAACCACCGAAATTGATAAAGTTATTAACTGGTAATATGTACAAAGGATTTTACAGTTTACAACTTACCCGGAAAGTGAAAGGATCGATCAAGAGATGAAGTCAAAGGTTGGTGCATAAGCAAAGTCAACCGATTAAGCGTGCATCTTCAACAGTAATGCAATAACCGAAGGATTTTATGAGACACAGAGAGGGGTGACGGCTGAGAATGCTTCAATAGGGTTTAGCTAAAGTTTATGACAGAGAAAATAAGAGTTGTTTATATAGGAAACACTAAAAAGAACTATATTTAGTTAATTTACTCATTTAGGAAACCGAATAAGCTTTTAAGGACAAAATCAATATTATAATCATTAAAATTCGTTCTTGAACAAGAGGTAATGTATATGGACATGCATCTAAGCTATATTAGTTTTCTTGGGGCTTAAAACACTCGATTATGTCCTAAAATAAGTGATTTCGGGCCAAAAACGAACTAGGAAACGAAATCAACAAACGAATCTATTCAGACCACCCATAGCGCCGCGTGGCCACCATGGGTGGCTGCCGTCGCGCGGTGCTCCAGGAAGGCGGAGGAGAAGTTTCATTTTTTGACAATTTTGGTCCCTGAACTTCCTAAAAAGGCTAAATATTGAATATTTTATGAATTTATGATTAAAACAAGAAATGGACATTATTACAGTCACCCCTACTTTAGGGAATTTCGTCCCGAAATTAAGGGAAACTAAAACATAATCGTTTTGAAAATAATTAAACTTTTTAAGGAAAATATCATAACATAGAACTTCTAATAATCGAAGCAACGCTTCAAATGACAATCTGATAAGGGCGCTTATATAAAGGATGTACCAGCGGCGTATCCATCATGTCCTTATCATCTCAACATTTGTATCGTTACTTAAACTACTTTCGGTTCTAGATTATGACACACAATTTTACATATCATGATTTTCATGCGAGGACTTGGATAATTATGTTCGCGACCATAATTACTCTCATCGTTGGATGGTCCACATAATCCGTTCCATAATGTGGGTTATAAAACATTTAAACAAAATTTTAAGAGACATCAAATGTTTTAAAAATTTTAAATATAAATTCAGAAGATAATTAATAAATGTTCGAGTGGGATTGAGAAAATCGTGAAATTTATAAAACACTTTTTGCTTATAAAAGTAAAACTTTGGAGATTCAAAGGAAACAATTTCTTGAAGCAGACGTTGTTATGAATCATGATAATCGAGAAAAAGGAGACAAGATAGAGGTACAAGATTCTAATATATTAACCTTGATGAAAGAAACTTTATTCACGAGAGGAAACGCTCAAAATATTCCAAATTAAAATCATCCATTACCACAATAACTAAAGAGTCGATACAATGCATAAACAAAAAAGACCGGATAATTTAAGATAGATGTAGCGAAAGCAACAAGAGTCTTCAGGGTCTTCGAGAATCTTCCGTAACTGAAGCAGTCGAGGTGGATGGATTTGGAATAGTTTGAGTATGTTGAGCTCGAAAGGATGGCACTAGTGAGGTTTGAGTGGTGTAAGCTTGGTAGATTTGGGCTTGCGGGTACGGGATTTGATAAATTTGAGCTAAGTAAAAAAGATCTTGATTGACGGGAAGAGCTTGGAGAACGTAAGACAAATGGGTTTGGACTTGATAAGCATTAGTAGTGTAGTAGGGTGCATTCCTAGTTTGAACTTGGTGAACATGGATTAGTTGAGGGCACATATTGCGAAGATGACTAGGATCACCACATGGTAGCAGGTATGGGTATTAGGAACACCGGTTTGAGCATATGGGGTAGTAGTGGTTCTAGTGGTAGGCGAATCAGATTGTTGTGGAGCAGCTTTGTGTACCGAGCGGTACACGGCAAGTGGTAGCAAGGTGACCATAATGGTCGCAGTTGGTGTATACGCGACATGGAGATTGGGGCGGATAATGGTAGTTACAAATAGAACATAACGAGAAAGGTCCGGAATAGGGTTTCTTGTTAGGAGCATTTTGGTTGGAGGGTTGAGGGTTGGTTTGGTTAGCAGCATTTTTTTGGTAGTTGGGTTTACGTTTGTGGTGAGAAGGGCTACTATTGTGCGGAGTGGGTTTAGGTTCGGCCTTAGCATCGGTTGAGGTTTTGGTTTTGGAGTTTTCAGAGGTAGGTATAGAATCTTTCCGAGAAAATGTTCATCCTAACATGGTCATCTGAGAGAGCAGCAGCAAATTCCTTGGCGATTCTAGTAGTCAGACGGCGATCGTGTGAAGCAGATGAACGACATTGATCACAATGATGAACTCAAAGGAAAACATTCTATGAGGACCAAAGATGAAATTTCAAGAGATGATGGGTAAGTTGTGTGAATAAGTTGATGTGAGATAATAGAGAAGTGTAATAAAAGTGTGCTAGTGATGACTCGAGGACGAGTCGAGATTTAAAATAATGTGAATAATTTTTGAGTCATTTTAATTAAATAAATAATGTTTATAAAAAATTCAAAAATAAAATGTTATTGGGTTGGGCTTTCCATGGTAGCTTGTGAACCCAAATTAAATAACGAAACATGTTCAATGAGTTGGCCTCCCATGAACTTTTCCATGGCAATTTGAATGGACCAACTTAATAAAGCGACATAAATTTTGTGAATTGGGCCTCCCATGAGCATTCAATGGCAATTTATTGGCCCAATTAAAATAACTAACAACAAACAATTGAGTTGGTCAGCCCATGAGCGTTTGCATGGCATTTAACTGACCAAAGTAATTAACGAATTATCAAGTCAATGGAGTTGGTCGGACCATGAGCGTTACATGGAATTTAACTGACCCAACTAAATATCAAATCAACAAATCAAATATAAGTAGTTGGAGTATCTCGGGTCCTAAGCATATGTCTAGGACAATTTCTAACGACCTATCTTAAAACCTTCGGCTCTGATACCAATCTGTCACACCCAAACCTAAGAAGGAAATGCCGGGGTGCAAACCGATTGCTCACAGCTCGAAGATGCTATCATAAATAAAATGTGACAATATCTATCAAGTTAATTATTTCCTAATACAGTGCATAAATATTCAAAATACAAATGAATAGTTTAAAACATGTACACCAAATAAGTCTTAAGTAATAATTTTCTTCATTAGAACCCTAAGGTCTTTCTAAGTATCCATACTTCAACTTCAATTCAATGGCAACCTGCATATGAGTAGAAAATGGAGTTTGTCAACAACACATGTTGAGTGAGTTTAGCACCAGTTTTTGTAATAAAATAATGTTAATATAATAAAAAAAGAAATAAGCAAAACGTAATAAATGCGGTAAGTAAATCAAACTGTGAGCAAATAAGGTGTCGATTAACCATTGCCAAGCGAATCGGGTGTTGGAAATTAACCATGAGCAAATAATAATAACACCGTTGCCAAATGAATCGGGCGCGGGTAAATAATATGAGAACCCTATACAAGGGAATATGTTGGACCTCTCCGAATACGAATGTGCACATAAACAAGTAAGCATGTAACAAAAATTTAATCAATCACACACAATCACACGTTTGCTATTTTTTAGATATATATAATACGAAATACGAATATGTACGCATATGTCCCTAAAACTTGTGAAAAATTAGTAAAATAGGGAAATGATAAAATTCACCTTAATTCGAAGGCAAGTAAATAATTTAATGTTAAGCGAGTTTATAATTAAGCGAGTCGTCCACAATGCGTCGAACGAGATAAACAACCAGAACCTGAAACTTTGAGATAAGATAATATATGTAAAAACGAACTCAATGCCGCGGGAATCGATCCAAACAGATGTTTAGATCTCCGGTTATGTTAAATTAAAGATTTAAGTGAGCTGGTACTGACCAGAATCCAAACAGCGAGTTGAAAGTCGGGTTTTTGTCAATAGCCTTAAAATTTCGTTACGAGAATAAAAGTCTTATGAACCGAATATTAAATCCGACTAGAAGCATGAGAAAACGCATAGTCAAACTTGTTGACTGTTTTGCCCTTTAACGAGTTTTAAACGAATTGAACGGTCAACACCCTTCAACCACTGAAACTCATTGAAGGTAATTAACTAGGAATATGTACAAACGATTTCACAGCTTACAACTTACCCGGAAAGTGAAAGGATCGATCAAGAGATGAAATCAAAGGTCGGTGCATAAGCAAAGTCAACCGATTAAGCGTGCATCTTCAACAATAATGCAAAAACCGAAGTATTTTATGAGGCACAGAGAGGGGTGACGGCTGATAATGCTTCAATAGGGTTTAGGTAAAGTTTATGGCAGAGAAAATAAGAGCTGTTTATATAGGAAACACTAAAAGAACTATATTTAGTTAATTTACTCGTTTAGGAAACCGAATAAGCTTTTAAGGAAAAATCAATATTATAATTATTAAAATTCGTTCTTGAACAAGCAGTAATGTATATGGACATGCATCTAAGCTTAATTAGTTTTCTTGGGGCTTAAAACACTAGATTAGGTCCTAAAATATGCGATTTCAGGCCAAAAACGAACTAGGAAACGAAATCAACAAACGAATCTGTTCAGACCACCCATAGCGTCACGTGGCCACCATGGGTGGTTGCCGTCGCGCAGCGCTCCGGGGAGGGGGAGGAGGAGTTTCATTTTTTGACAATTTTGGTCCCTGAACTTCCTAAAAAGGCTCAATATTGAATATTTTATGATTAAAACAAGAAATGGACATTATGAAAAATGTAAAGGGTATAAAATGAAAATACTAATTTTATATACTAATACTTGATATTAATAATAATAAAGATCCAAATAAGTTCCCGAATCGGTTTTATGCAAACGAATACGGGTTCAAAAAATCCGAGAAGTTACATATTGCAAGTAAATTACACAAGACTTCCAAAGGGCATTTGCTGAGAGAAATGTTAAAATACAAAGAAAGATAAAAATGAGAAGTGTGAGAAGGATTTGTGGCCAGACAACAACCCACTCAACAAAAAATTCAAAGAAATAATAAAAAAAAAATCATAACACAAAATAGAAATAAAAATTGAAAAAAAATTTAAACACTCAAATGTTTCCTCCGTCATTCTCGTTAAAAAAACGATGAAAAGACACAATGACGAGAAAAAAAAGACACAATGATGAAAATAAACAAAAGACACACTTATAACTAACACAATAAATCGCAAAATATAACACAATGCAGAACAAAATATAACACAATTTCAAGAAAAAAATGCATAATGTCTAGGAAAAAATACACAATCAATAACGAAAATAAACAAAAAACATTGTGTGTATATGTGTTTTTTTTAACAAGGAAGACGGTGGAAATATTTTTGTGTTTTTATTTTTTTAATTAAATTTTGAGTTATGATTTTTTATGGGTTTTTTGTGTGACTATTAATCCTTCTCGTCCTTCTCATTTTTATCCCTTTTTGAAGAGTAACTTGACTCAAGTAAAACCCTATTATATTAATTAAACTGAATTACCATAGGAAAGCAAGCAAGGAAAATCTTTCTGTAGAGTTTCTCCTATAATTAAACTCAAGCTTAAAGGTTAGGCCCGTCCTTATAAATGAATTTGATAACAGCAACAACAACATTAACACCATCACCGCCAACAATAATTATAATCATTGTTATAACCATTATTATTATAAAAGACTGTAAAAAGACAAATAAAAAACAAAACAAAAGGTTTAAATTGTATTTAACAAACAGAAACTTGAGGTAGAAATTATAAGTAAAAATTAAGTACTATGGAGTATGCTAACCACTTCCCTGAACTTCTTGTAAACATTGAAATATATGAATTTCTGATTAATGAATATAAAATAATATATTTTGATAATAATATTTCAATAACAACTTTTTTAGCATAAAGATATTTTCTTTACTTTAAAAAGGAGTTGGGATACGAGAATGTTGGAAGAGTAAAATTTGAAATTGGCAAATCATAGTAAGAAAAGAAAGAAAAAAAAACTTTTAAAAATGTAAAATTGTTAACTATATATGTAAATGCCCCCCTAACTAAAAACATTAAATCAAGATTTTTATTTTTTTACTTTAAAATATGCAAAACTGTTAACTATAATATTTAAATAAATATTACTACAGTGACAAGTTCAAGAATTGATGCACGAGCAATCATTATAATTGGGTTGTAATGTAGCTATAAAATAAAAATGGGAAAATTCTTAAAATATCTCATAATAGTATTCCTAACCTATTCTCTATTCATATTTTTATAATTATACAAAACACACTATATTTCTCTATTATGTTTAATTAAATAATATTTTTTTTGTTCTTTAATCATTACAGTTTTCTATCCTCACCCTACTACATTTTCCTCAAATTTACAAAAAATTACTACATTTTCTCTCTCTACCCTATAATTTACACACACAGTCACTCAAAACTCTACCCTATAATTTACAAAGCTTCCTCACACAAATTTAGAGGATAGGATGGGAATGGTCTAATATAGAGAGATTCTATTTCTATCTGTTTAAATAAAAGTATTTAGAAATGTCCCCTACAAACATATCTTTAACTACGTGTTATGACTCAACGCGTTTTTCACGACATGTAAAGAACGTGTTACGAATTTTTTCAATAAAATATCAAAGATTCAATTTCATTAAAGTAAAACATTCCTTTAAAGAAAACCTAAATAACAAATATCAAAAGAAAAGTTGAGGTAGGTGTAGGGTCGACTCCATTAAAATTAAATATTATAAATAAAGTGACATATGAGTCATAACATTTAAAGATGTCAAATTAAAGCCCTTAACAACGTGTCTTGCATGTATAGACAAATTATAACTTTTGATTCATTTCTTTTTCTCTCACTTCACTCAACAATTTATGTCACGGGCGTCTTGTCTTACTGAAAACATGTGATATAATATAATATAATATAATTATATATCAGTTTCAATTTGAGGTTATTTCCGTTATTACTAATTATATAATATATAATTATATCCCGGATATATTTTAATGTCTAGGCGTTAAATCTAATTTGGTAAAGGTTAAAGAGTGGGACATCACTCTCTTCATGGGTTAAGGGGCGTTAAAGACAAGCTGGGTAAAAGTATTCATAAGTTTTAAAATCCTTTACACTCACAAACAATAATTTAAGAATTATTTTTAAATTAAACTAAGCGGGGTTAAACGATTTTCTTTAGATGATATTGATGCCAGACTGTCGCTATCTAGTAAAAAACTATTAAATCAGTGTCCTAATCACCTAAGCAAGCTAGGGTAAGTAGAGTGTCGAACCATGAGAAGTATGTGGTCAGTGTAGAGTGAAATCGATTCCTATTATGAAATGAACTAGTTCAAAGTGTTGATCACACTAGCAATTGATTTGGTTTTATAATTAACAAACAAGTAATCAAAGAGTTAATCAATTAAACAAGCAAATCACACCCGAGAATTCAAGTAAGCAAACTAACAGTAAGCTAATGCATCTTAATAGATTAACTATCTTGTGTCAACTACAGACTGACTAACAGGTTAAACCTTAGGCATCCACGATTGATAACACACGACACTGGTTATCAAACGGTCCCTGTCAGTTTGACTCAACTAAGGGCAAACGTATGCTTTCTCGCAAATAACTGGTCAATATAATTCTACAAGCAATTTTTATAGCAATCGACAAACTAATCGTTCTGATCGATAAAAACCTAAACCGACTGAATGAACGGATATACTAAACATCAATACTCATAGATTAACATCAAGATAATTACAATTAGTTGTTCTGGTACATGAGAAATAAACTGAAAGATTACAAACTATACATCCCGGGTATAATTCAAAGGATCTAGTCGCGTTTCGGCATCTCTCGGGCTTTGATACGGATGAATGTACAAGGCCTTGAGATGATTGAAATCAATGGTTCTCCTCCTTGCTGCTCTAGAAACTGCCTGAAAACAGAGGGGAGGGGTGTTTAAGGTCGTCAAAACATAATATAAAATCAAACCCTAACTTTCCCGATTTCGGGGACCATCGCGTAGCTCGATGGTTTCCTCTCTGGTCCATCACGTAGTGCGATGGACCATAAATCAAAGCCTTTTAAAATATTAAAAGGCATCGTGTAGCGCAATGCCCTGCCTTCCACACCCATCGCGTAGCGTGATGGGTGGCTTCAGTCAGCAGCCTATTTTTCTTTCTCGATTCGCGTGTTGGACATCTCGGGTCTTCATCCCGTGCTCGTACAGGTCCAAATTAAGCGCTCTAAGTATCTGTTATCTAAACCACAATAAATACGTATGAAGTACCAAAGTTCCTAAACTGAACGAATAAACAACTAAGTTAACGAACTAAAATATGTACAATAAACCGAACATCAGAGATGGAGTAAAATGGGGTAAAGTAGGTGATGTGACGTCTATGTTGATTTAAGGGGCATAAATTTATTTCCTATGAACCTATGATTCATTTTTAATTTTCAGTTATTTAAAACATATCACATTCATATAATTTTTACTAAAAATATATAACTACTACTAAATCAATTAATTAAGTCTCTTACTTTTACTCAAAACTTTTAATGTATAAGGAGTAGTATCAATACCAACCCCATCCCTCCCCCCCCCACACCCCACCCCACCCCACGATGTTTTCATGTATAAATATTAAAATATTTATCAAGTTAATTGTCTATAATCATTAAGGTGTAAAGTGTGGAGAAGATTACGGGATCAGAGAGGCAACTGTGGCATTGAAGCCGGTGGGGATGCCGCTTAACCTACTTTACTTTGGAAACCTTAGGTGAATCTCGTGTGTGAAGGGACGTAAAGGTCGGCGAGGCTACAACAAGGATGGTGATATAGCAAAGCCTGAAGTGCAAAAGCACCACCCTTAGGCTATGTATAGGACAGAACTATAAAATTGGGGTGATTTTCGACACGTGACGTCACGTCAGCAGAGAGGCGATTTTTATTTTTGGGTGCAATGATGTTATAGCCCCGTCACACACACACATATATATATACATACATACATACATACACACACACATATATATATATATTACACACATACTTAATTTAATAGTATTAAATCAACAAACAAACCCGACGACAAATTCTCGTTGCCTTCACCCCTTGTTGCCCCTCTTATCGCCTGGGGGGAGGGGGAGGTTCCCTTAAAATATCACTTAAATTTATAGCCCACTACACATTGTCTTATTATGCCAATAGATCTTCTTCTAGTTGTTTTTTTAAATTATAAAGTATTAACGGAAAACAAATAAGATAAGATTTTGATGAATATTATGAGTGAGCATAAAACCAAATAATCGAACTGAAACCAAATTAAACAAAAAAACTAAATCAAAGCATTAACCAGCGCTTAATCTTTTGATATTTTGAATAACCGATTTTTTCGGTTAACCCTTTTTAATAATCGAACCGATTAACTAATACTTTTATCCGTAGCAATCATCTTGTTCTAATAGTATTATGTTCCAATACTTCACAATGATATTTATCAAACTTTCTTTGACCATTGTATTATTGATCTTGGATATCTCATTCAATTAGTAACATATATTGATTCTTTTTGAATGACAATTGCATTTATTCTTTTATACAATGACTTTGATGGTAGCTCTTCACCTCTTAAAACTTAAAAATAAGTTTATGAGTAACCCTTTATGTATATTTTAGAACTAATTGTTTATAATGGTTATGATTATGATTTTAGTAAAATTCTTAACATAGGTGAACAAAAATTTTGTCCGTGTTAAAAGTTTGGGTATAACGGTTGATAACCGAACCAAATTAACCGAAACCGTATGGTTATTGTTTTAGAAAACTTTACAAAAATTTTCATCAAATTGCGAACGATAACTTTTAAAAAACTATCTAAAAGTTTTTGTTTAGTTCCATTCATCACAAAATTAGCTACGGGATAGTACGACCATCAAGATTATTTCACTAAATGCGTTCATATTTGGGTTTGGTAAACTAGTATCCAACCAGGCCCCATTTTTGCCCTCGCCATTTCTGCTTCACATAAAAAAGCGTTCATTTATGATTGTTTTCAAAACCATTTGGATGGCTGCATATCGAAATGCAAATCCAAATAGATTAGCTGAATCGAAACCGACCTAAACAAAAACGGTTAATAATCGTTATAATAGAAACCGATTTGTAACGATATTAACTGTAGATTAGGTACCATTAGAGATTATCACATAGGAACCGGTTAATTTCAATTTTCAATAGTTTTATAAGTTTACTAATTAATAAGGTTAATTTCAGCATATTGAAAAGGTTAAAGTTTATTTTTTTTGTTGGAACGACTTTCTTGTGTGTTAGGTCACCGCACTTTCCAATTTTGGAGAGCTCCGTTACCCCACTTCGACCAGACTAGGCTGTTTTAACCAGGCCCATGCCGGTTTAAGTGTTTTGGCTTAGGCGTCCAACAGGGAAACCATACATTCGACTATTCGACTACCACTTGACAGTCGTTGTGCTACCACAAGAGCATAACTTTCTAGCGTAAAGACAAAAAAATGACTAAATTACTAAATTTAAATAGGCAAGCAACAAGGGTCCGTTCCAAGTTCCTACAACTGATTCACCTGGCCCATGATTTTCAGCCTTATACAAGAAGTCGGGCCGATCCACCCCATTCAAAGTTTAGTGAGGTAAACCCAGTATGTTGCTCTAGTTTGATTGTTAATGTAAAAAAGAAAAAACGATTTGGGCCTGGTAAACCGGTATCCAACCTGGCCCGTTTTGTAATCTAAACTGGTTTTGACCATGGGTTAACCAAACCGAACCGCTTTTAAACCTCAACCGGTTTGAGATAAAAGACAATTTTGTACATGTCTATTGATCGTTACTGGTTCAGCACGGTTTTAGCACCTTTACAACCCCGTGAGTACTATAATACAAAAATGAAAAGTTATATCGATCTGTAGCAAATAAAAGAAAATATTACTACCGTAAAGAGTTCTCTTAATGGTTTGCTAAAATAGCACAAATAAGAAGTTTGGAATAAATGGATCAAGAACACGATATTTTGTGGGAAAACACAACCCATGACTCTTTTCTTTTACTAATAATCAAAACCACAAATTACAATTACCCTAAACCCTCTACCTCTATTTATACTAATAAAAACTTGATTAACACGTAACAAAAATCTAATCCTACTATGACTGAAACCCTTAAATAATAAACTTATATTCTAACTCCAACCCAAATAAACAAAAAAAAATAAAATAAAATAAAATAAACTTTTCACTTAAACCCTTTCACTTTATTTTAAGCTCGTTTTTAGGGTTAACTTCCAATAGTTTATTGCTATAACATAGAAAATATTACTACTGTGTTGAATTATAACAATCGTTATCCGTAAAAAACATTTTGAAGTCGATTTCGTTTTCTTTAGCTTGAATATGAAGACTAGAATACTAAAGGAATATACCTATATATCCGTGGTATGTTATTTCTTCTACGTAACATGTATGACAATATATATATATATATATATATATATATATATATATATATATATATATATTAGGCTAAGTATAAAATAAAAACCCACTTGAGTTGTAAAAACTCTAGAAACCCATTCTTAACCATATGTTTTTAATTAATGTTTAAATCTTGTGGTGCACAATTAAAGTGAATAAAAAATGTAAATATAAATATAACATTTTCTCTCTCCTGAAAACATATATAAAAATTAGTAAAAAAATATTAAAAAATAGCAAAACAATTTTTTTTTATGTTTCGATGTTTTGTATTAAATGTTACAATATATATTACATGTAACAAAAAAAAAAACAATGTTACATAGGGTTTTCGCGGGTTTTCACAACTCAAGTGGGTTTTCATTTTAACCTTACCCTCTATATATATATATATATATATATATATATATATATATATTCCAATTATTGCTTCAACGATTGTGTAACCTATAAAATAATCTTCATTATGTATGCATACTCATACATTTCAACTAGTTAGCTGTTAATAGAATATAAGAAGCAAACTTATATATATCACAACAATTTGAAGCATCATTTCCTTCATTCTCACAATTATTAATTCCATCAAGCAAAAAATGGAAAATGAAGCTATAAACCATAATAATCCCATCAAAACCATAGTAATCTTAGTTCAAGAAAACCGATCGTTTGATCACATGTTAGGGTGGATGAAATCCCTTAATCCAGAAATCGACGGTGTCACCGGAAAAGAATCCAACCCGATATCAACCACCAATCCCCACTCGGGCCGCCTCTTCCAATCCAACGAATCAGGCTACATCCAGCCCAACCCGGGCCACTCATTCCAAGCCATTTATCAGCAGGTGTTCGGTGTGCCATGGTCCGAAGAATCGTCAACTTCTACATTGGCTCCAACCATGGAGGGGTTTGTGGAGCAAGCTGAAAGCGTTGAGGTTGGTTTAGGGAAGGTTGTGATGTCGGGTTATAAGCCGGATGATGTTCCGGTTTATAGAGATTTGGTGAAGGAGTTTGCGGTTTGTGACCGATGGTTCGCTTCGGTTCCGGCATCTACGCAGCCTAATAGGTTATATGTGCATTCGGCCACTTCACATGGTGCAACAAGTAATGATACGTTGAAGTTGATTGAAGGGTTCCCTCAAAAGACCATATTCGAGTCATTGGAAGAAAGTGGCTTCTCTTTTGGGATTTATTATCAATATCCTCCATCAACACTTTTCTATAGGTATAAAATTCTTTTTACTTTGTCTTTTGCATATGTGAAAAATTGGTAACAAGGGTTTAAGTCCCGTAAACAACAATCCTTAGAAAGAAATTCGCTGTTTAAAAAAATTAAAAGTTGTTGATTAGTTTTTTAGACTTAAATTTTTAATGGGTATATAGGCATTGGGCTCATCTAGCTTGAGGGTAGTTTCTTGGACCTGTTTCACAAACAGTGTTATCAACTTATCATCAATTGAATATATGATGAGGACATTAAAGCAACAAGTTTGATGGTTAAAGGTGCTAAGAAATTTTGTAACGAGTTGGATGACATAATAAAATGGGTTGAGTCTCATAGAATTTACCTATCTACATACTATGTTCGCTTTTAAGTTTAATTTCATAAACAAATAATATAAGAGTTTTGATTACTAAAAAACTATTAAAGTAATGATAGAATAACTTTTATTAAAGGATTTTTGGTAAGCTGTAAACGTTTCGTATGCTTTTGAGTCATGTCAAACTTTTTTTTTTAAGCTACCAACTTGTTGAGCCATAGACCAGGTTTTAAGTTTTAATTGATTATGATTAATCTTGCTAGTTACGTTTAGTTGATTATCTGACAGAAATCTTAGAAAACTGAAGCACACAAACAAGTTTCATCAATTTGATCTGGACTTCAAACGACATTGCAAAGAAGGAAAGCTACCAAACTACGTTGTTGTCGAACAAAGGTATTTTGATCTTAAAATTTTGCCAGGAAATGATGACCCCCCTTCTCACGACGTTTCAGAAGGCCAAAAGTTTGTTAAAGAAGTTTATGAAGCATTGAGATCAAGTCCCCAGTGGAACGAAATATTGTTTCTAGTCATATACGATGAACACGGTGGCTTCTATGATCATGTCCCCACCCCTACCGTTGGCGTCCCAAGTCCTGATGATCTCGTGGGACCCACACCGTATAATTTCCAATTCAATCGTCTCGGAGTTAGGGTTCCGGCTATCTTTATCTCTCCTTGGATTGAACGAGGAACCGGTATGCTCCTGACCAAACATATTACGTGATTAGAAAAACATTTAGATGAAAAAAATAAATGAATACACCACCATTTTTGACTTGGAGCAAATAGCCAAATAGCACTAAAATAGATGTACCAAATTCTCTAATAAAACTAATATATTATTGAAAAATATATTTTTCAAAAAATAAAAAAAACAAAGATGTGTAACATAGGTTAAATAAATGTTTTTTTACAAAATATTTATTTTAAATAATATATATATATATATATATATATATATAGGGTTGGGATTTAGTGAAAACTCCTCTTAAAGTGAAAACTTAAAAACTCCTAAAAAACTATTTGTAACTTTTTTTTAATTTTTTTTAAGTTTCTTTTTCCATTATTCTTATATGTTGTTATTGGTTCAAAAAAAAACTTGTCGGTAACGTCGTCGGTATAGTGCGCATGTGTAATAATAGTGTGCATTGCATATATGCAAAAGTGTTTGTATTGCATAGAATACAACACTATTGCACATATTTGATACACACTATTGTATATATGCAATATAAGACTAATACACACATCGAATACACATTAGTACATATGTGTAATGCAACATTAACGCACATGCGCACCACATCGACTTTTATTTTATTATTATTATTTTTTCCATATAATACAACACTACTACACATATACAATACACAAATATTGAATATAAGCAATAAAACACTATTAAACTCAAAAATACATAGTAATACACATGTGTAATACAACGGTATCGCACAGTAATACGTATGTGCATCACAGCGGTTTTTTTTATTATTTTATTTTTTTCGAGTGAAATATAAGAAAATATAAGAATAATGGCTAAAACAGAATTTTGAAATTTTTTTTTAATTTTTAATTAAAAATAATTATTTAGGAGTTTTTAAGTTTTCTATCTAAAGGTGAGTTTTCTCTTGATTCTCTCCCTACACACACACACATATATATATATATATATATATTTATATTGAGGATTAGTGTCAATTGAGACTCTAATATATTTTAAGAACTTTGGGTTAGTGTCATCTAAACCATAGATAATTTGATCGATGGTTCAAAATTTGTGCAATTAAATAAAAAATTTATGAAAAAATAATTAAATAAAAAAGGGTAGTCTAGGGATTAAATTTATTCTCTTTCATAATGTTTCCTATAATTACTCTCTTTCTTGACTCAAATTAACCAACTCTTTTAAATTTGGTTTTCTTTTTACCCTAACCATCTACATAACTACGATTTTTTAGGCCGTTGAATAGAATTTAATTTATATGTGTGGTTCAGATTTCAATTATTATTTCGGTGCTCACGTATTTGAAAGTAATCAATTTGGATAATTCGTTCCATTGTTTTTTTAGTATATCATCAATGCTAATATTATTGGTGGTTCAATGGTTCATGCTAGTTAATTTCATTCGATTGATTCCTTGGTAGATGATGTTAATATTGTTGTTTTCTTGGTAAGTTTAGGGGATATATATAACACATATATAATGATTTAGTTACAGGTGTTGAAATTTACATATACGTAAATAGTTGGGTTACGTAATATTTGTATATGATCAATTGCATATATGTGCATTAATCAAACATGTATGCATTTACTCGAGTTAAAAAATATTTTTTTATCTAAAAGTGATGAACTTGTATGTAAATGCACAAAGTAAGAAATATTTTTTTATCTAAAAGTGATGAACTTGTATGTAAATGCACAAAGTAAAAAATATTTTTTTATCTAAAAGTGATGAACTTGTATGTAAATGCACAGTAATTAGTTTTTAAATAGTTTTGAAGATGCAAATATTTAAACATCCATGTTTGTTTTACCTACACATGCATAAACATCTATGCACATATGTGTAAATGTTGATTTGAATAATGTCTGAATAAATGTTGGTTTCTTATATCTACTTTTTGTTACATGCATATATATGTAAATTGGATAATATGATTGTTTTGAAAATGGATGATGAGAACAAAAATTTACATATTTTTAATTTTTTAATGTGCGTTCATCTTAAATAAATTGATAATCAGTTTAAAAAATTTACACAAGTGTAAATGGTATATCTACTTATATGTATAACACTACAACATCAACATATGCATGTGTAAAAGTAGGATACCATCAATTGATTAATATAACGTGAAAAAAAAGAAAAGAGAAAGAAAAAGAAAAAGAAAAAGAAAAAGAAAAAGAAAAATTGAAGAGAGAAATAATTTGGAGTTTACCAATATGCCCTTTTCATTTAAATTTAAGTATTAAGATTAAAAAATAATGGGTGGTTGAGATTAGTTCCTAGAGTTCTTAAAAGTTTTAGAGTTTTTAAAGGAAGCTTTCTCTAAATATATATTTCTTAAAGATATACTTATAAAAATAAAGAATATGACTTATAGTGTAATTATATATTTAATAGGAGATACGAGATAGGTGTTCAAAATCAAAGTATAGACATCAAAAAAATTTGACATATGATAACCAATATTTAATAGGTGAGTGAAGAAACACTAATCGACCCCGGGTAGATTATGGACAATCTGGGGATTAAGTAATGTTTCCCACGAGGGTTAGGTCCAGCAGAGATGGTTATTCTGATGACCTGCAAAACAGACACCGTAAGCTCGTCACTGAGAAGGGGGGGTTCCTCCTTGTGACCACCCTCCGGCGTGAGAATCAGACTAGATTGCTCTGAATATGTGTATATAAAGAGAGATTGCTAGAGAAGATAAGATACCAGATGATGATACCGTTCCAAGGTGTTGGAGTATTTATAGCCGAAGGTAGGTTTACAAGCAGGTACAACCAACTGTATAATATTCCTGTTCTACCATCTATGGGCTACCAACTGCAGGCTATGTGCGTGCCACGACAAGGGTTGGTGAGTAGGCAGCGGCTAATAGTGACAAACGGTACTAGAGCATGCTCCTCCTCGTACTGTTGTCGGTGAGCTGTCACCCTGTGATTGGTTCATGGGCTGCTTTGGTCAGATCTTGTCTATTTTGTCCATACCTTGGCAGGTATAGTACAAAAGATCTTCCAGAAGCATACGGAATGGCTCATTTGGGCTGGAGTATTCCCGCCTTGCTCATTCCTTCAGGTGACACTGAATTATTGAGAGTTAGTGCCTTGTGCGTGTAGCCTTGCTATTAGTGCGGGTAGCCTTCCCTGATGGCTTGTATCCGCAGCTGCGGGAACAGACGGGGTACTTCACCATTGGGAGGCTTTCCCTGCGGGAACAGCTGGCGTACTGCGCGTAAGGTCTTCATCTCTGAGCATGGTGGGTCCTGTGGAACCAGTTGGTTCTTGCGTAGACGTCTCTCTTCAAGGTGAGTCTTGCGGGTCCAACTGGGCTCTGCTGGGACCTACCTCTTCAAGTCCCCCCAGTCCAATGTTCTTCTCATGAATTGTTAATAAGTGAGGTGAACTTTGGACTTAAGCAAGGGGTTTTGAAAAGGATTTAGTTTTAAGGTTGTCCGTGGGGATTCTTCCCGCGGTTTCCCTAATGTCACGTGCAGAAATTCCCGACTTTTCTGCTTGATCTTTGGGTATGATGCGGGTAGGTGTGTAACCTCCTCGCAAGTCAGGAGCGTTGAGTTTCATTTGTGTAGATTCTCCACGAGGTTTTGGTAGTTTTAAACATAGTGATCAATTATGTTAAAGAACCAATTCCATCCTGGAGCTTCAAACAATCTAGTTCTCAACGTTCCCGCTATGCGGGGATGTTATTTCCCTTTCCACAAGCATGGCCCAGAAGATCCTTGGTTTCAATTCCCTGCGAGTGCTAAGTATGTGAAGGGTTTCGCCTTGACACTGTACCCGCACTCGTCTTATAGTTAGATCTTCCAAGGTATTCTTGGCGTCCATTCCCTGCGGGTGCTAAGTATGTGAAGGGTTTTGCCTTGACACTGTACTCGCACCTGTCTTATAGTTACTTGGTTGCCAAGGTAAGGGGTATAGTCCCGCTTACTTTTGAATCTTTTTGAAATTCGAAGAGTTGGTGAAAGGATAAGAACAGTCCAAACTGTTGAAACGTCATCCGACGGTTTCTTCTGACAGTGTCAGGACGTGCAGGAAGTTATGGCGACGTGACAGTATATGGTCATTCCAGGCGCTTTTTCAGGCGCGTGGGCGCGATTTTTCGGGCGCGTGGGTGCGGATTTTACGGCGCGCGTCCCGTCAACAGCTGTTGCCAGCTTGCTTTTTCCACTTGTCATAGTTTCATTGCACCAGCTCTTTTCTCTCTCCTCCGCATTAAATTCATCGCATTTATTGCGATGAGTATATAAAGGGGGAGAGGGTTCACGGTAATCCACACACTTCTTTCTTCTTATTCTAAGCGATTTCCGGCGAATACTCTTTCTGTCGAGCATTCTTCTGAAATCGTTCTTTACCTCCAAAACATGTCTACTCATGATCCAGAAGCTACTGTCGAGGAGTCTGACTTGTATGTCGAGAACTCGACGTCTACGTCCGATAAGGACGATAAGAGCACTGCCGGCGAATGCCAGTGTGCTCTTCCCATCGAGCTTTACCGGTACATCGTCCGGAAGTTCATGCTCGAGCCGTTCGAGCCTGAGTTTCCGGAGCCACACCAGACGGTGTACGATGCCCCCAAGGGCAAAATAGGGGTATATGCCGCCTTCTTCGTCTATGGGAATCTTAGGTTCCCGTTGACAAAGTTTGTATACCGTGTTCTGGATAGACACGGTGTGCACCTGACGGAGGTACACCCAATGGCGATCGCCAAGATCCGCCATTTTGAGTGGGTGTGCCTCATTCTTGGCGTGGATCCCCACGTCGACCGCCTGATGACCTTCTACTCCTGGAGGTGCATCCAAGGCTGGTACACCCTGGTCACCCGGATCAAGGGTTTGAAGATCTGCGCTACCGAGCGCAGTCTTCGGTCTTGGAAGCGGGAGTTCTTTTACATCTCTGCCCGTGTCGTCCCTATAGCGATGACATTTAAGAACGGGCGAGCTCTCCCCAGCCTTCACGCCTCTAACTACCAGGAGGCGGAATGGTTCTCGAAGATTTCCCGGATCCAGACTCCGGTTTACCGCTTTCCGGAGTCCGAGATGGTGATGCTCGGTATGAGCAGGGTGTGGAAGGATGCTGGGGCGGATGCGCCACAGATTCCCATCGTACTTGAATACGGTTTGAACTTTATCCCTTACGGTATGCTCCGTCTTCTTTGTTTATTTAAGGTTTTTTCTAACCGTTTTTCTTTTTATTTCAGAGGGAAATGACTTGCAGTCCCTCCTGCATCCGCGGGAAGCTGACGGTCCTGCTCGGTTGGGTACTCGTGCTCTTGACGAGAACTAGTTGCCCATCCTCGCGCAGACTGCGGATCGGTTTGTGGAGGCCTACCCGCCAGGCCACGAAATACTGAGCGCCACGCGGCCAGGTAAAAGACTATTTAACCCTCGCCCTCTGAATACTGAAACCTCTGCTGGAATTCCTCTAATCTTGTCATCTTCTGATGAGGAATCCGCAGATGGTCCTTTTCTTGCGCGGAAGAAGAAGGCTGCTGGCGGGAAGGGCAAGGCGAAGGTAGCCTCCACTGCCGACCAGGTGAACCGGTCTGAGTCGGAGACCGAGAGTGAAGAGGCGGCGGGGAACCCTGGTGGTGTTGAGACCACTGCTCTGGAGGTTGAAACGGCTGTCACCTCCGAGCAGCCCAGGACAACGACGGTGACCGGTACGAAGATGCCGGCTCCATCGGGTTCGTCCCCGCCCGTTCGCACCTTCAAGATCAAAAGGACCCGTAAGTATACTTCCTTCATCTTAACTGCATAACTTTCCGCCATTATACTTATATATCTTCTGTGCAGGCGTGGATGCTTCCGCATTCCATGGTGGAGCGGGGAGGAGCACCTCCGGACCCATGACGGTAGGTTTGGTCAACCTACCTGAGGCGATGACCCAGGCGACTGCGCCTGCTTCAGCTGTTGATTCAGTTGCTCACCCGGTTGAGCCAACTGTTCCAACTGTGACGACGTCCCCGCCGGCTGTCAGTGCCATATTCACTGATTCCTTCACTGAGCCGGCGGTGAGTGTTTCTGTGGATTCTTCCACAGCCGCGGCCGCGGGTGTGAGTTCACCTCCGGTGAGTTCACCTCCGTTGGTTTCTACCACGGCGGCTTCCGCTATGCCTCCTCCTGCGCCGGCGACTACGGCCGGTCCTTCAGGAATGTCCGGTGTTGGGGCGTCAAGCCAATCTCTGCCTCCTTCCCATCTGCCTGACCTCTTGGATGGATATCCGTTAGGTTCGGGTGATGGGTTTGGCGGCTACAGGCCTGTCGTCGACCCTACAGGTGCGTAGGGTTATTTTGGCCTTTTATTATTTTATTTTATATATTTTTTTATATCATCTTTTCCTAACTGCTTTTTGCTTTTGCAGTGTCGGATTCCAATGAAGTGTATGTTCCACGATGGAACATCCGCCGAGGAACAACCCTTCGGACGCCTGTGGAATGCGTCGAGTGGGCGCGCCACGCCCCCCCAAGGGGGGCGCTGGGGGAAGCAATGTCAAGCTACCAGGAGGGTAGGTTGACAAATGAGCTCCGCATTCTCGTAGCCCGGATGCAGCCGCGCGTCGAGCTGCTTTGTCGTGAAAACGACAAGTTAAAGGCAGCTCGTATCCAAGAAGTAGCTCAGGCGCGGGCTGTCCGGGAGGAGAACAGGAGGCTCTCCGCCGTTGCTGCGGAAAAGGAGAAGGCCTTCAAGGCCCTTGAGGTTGAAGTTCAGGCTCGTCTCGAGCCCCGTTCCAAGGCCGCCCAAGCTGTTAATGAACAGCTTCGGTTGGCTAAGGAAACTGCACGAAACGCAACCGAGAGGGCCACCAAGGCTGAAGCTGCTGCTGAGCCTCTACGCATCGAGAATGAGGAACTTAAAGCCAAATTAGAGAGGCTCCAGCAGGCTCATGATGCCTTGGCCATGGAAGATGCCAAGAAGCTCCAAGAGATCTTGGACCAGAGGGGGGTGCTTGACCACACTGAGCGTAAGCTAAAGGGCGTCGAAGAGGCTGCAGCCAAAGATGTGTTGCTTGCCAACCTTACAAAGAACGAAGCCGAACGCGCCCGTAATGAAGCTCAAGCTGCCCTCCAGGAGGCTCTGGTTACCAAGGAATGGCTCCTCCGAGAAGCGTTGTCTCAGGTATGCGCAGTTTCACAATTTCTTTACGCTTTTCCTTAGAAGAGTTTTTGATATACTTCTGTTTTTTAGGTTGTGCATCGGGTGTTCACGAACACATCATATGACGATGCGATGAGCGCAGCCCTCAACGCTTCTCATGAGGATGGGGAAAAGGCCGGCTTCCTGCTTGGTCTAGGGTTTGTTAAACAAGGCATTCCGCCTTCCAACTTCCCTCTTTACAATGTGGATACTGAAGTTGCGTATGACCAAGCAGTGAATCAGTACGCCGCCTTCCCGCATCCGGTGGTGGAGAAGGTAAACGAGATTGCTGCTGCTGATGATGGGCTAGCTATCCTCAAAGCTTTCCTTGAACCGCCACACTCTACTGATGGTGCGGGTCCAAGTGGAAGTGATCCTGAAGCTTGATACTTTAGATCCCTTTCCACCATTAGAGTAGATTTTTTGTTTGTATTCTAATCTTGTATGCGGGTATGTACCCAGCAATTCTTGTAATGTTTGAATGTTGATGGAATAAAGATTATTTGTTAATGCCTTGCCTTGTTTATTTCGCGCATATTTTGTTTTAACTTAGCAATTTCTTGAGTACTTAGATAAGTTAACTTTTCAACGTGGCAGATAATAAGTTAAAGTTTTGCTTCCTCTTTCGTGATTGCGCGGATAAGACCGTCACTTTCACTTAGTAGGATGGCTAAACTTTACCTATATCTGACCTGCGTGGAAGTTTTCCTCATCTTTCCCTTTGAAATTTTCTAAGTGTTTTGAATAAGTTAACCTTTCGACGCGCGGTTGCCAATAGGTTAATGTTCAGTTTCCTCTCATGATTGTGCGGGTAGGACCGTCACTTTCATTCATTGGGATGACCAAACTTCACCTATAGCTGACCTGCGTGAAGGTTTTCCTTATCTTTTCCTTAGAAATTTTCACCGTTTTATGTGTTTATGCGGGTTTTGCCGCCTTCCACACGCAACGACTTACTTCTTCCCCTATTTATGCGGTGAATACCGGCATATCAGTGTGGGAAGTTCATAAGTATAAAGGTAAGGCTATCAACACAATGTGATAAAGGAGAATCATTTCCATTAGAAGTGGCTATAGGCCTTTTCTTTACAAGTTTGGAATTGATCTACATGTAACATTTGCGTAATTGAGCTCCGTTCCATGTTCTTGGGATAGGAGTGCCATCGAGCCTTTCGAGCCGGTATGCGCCTTTTCCCAAAACTTCTTTGATAATGTACAGTCCTTCCCAGACCCGTGCCAGTTTTCCTGGGCGCTCTTGGTTTGAAGCCTCGTTGTTACGCAATATGTAGTCTCCTACATTGAAGTTGCAGAGTTTTACCCGCGTGTTGTAGTACTTTTGCATTTGTCGCTTGTAGTTTTCTTCACGCGCTGCGGCTAAGTCTCTGCGTTCCTCGGTTAGCATAAGGTCTAACCGTCTTTCCGCATCATTGTCTTCTGGCTGAATCAAGACCCTTGGTGAGGGTAAACCAATTTCGACGGGGACCATGGCTTCAGTGCCATAAGTGAGGCTGAACGGGGTTTCTCCCGTACTAGCCTTTTTCAGCGTTCTGTTTGCCCAAAGGACGTGTGGAACTTCGTCTACCCAGCCGGATCTGTGTTCCAGGAGTCTTTTCTTTATGCCTTCGACGATGCTTTTATTTGCTCTTTCCACCTCACCGTTACCTTGCGGGTGTGCCACTGAGGTAAAGGTGTGGGTGATTTGAAGTTCTTCCAGCCACTTTTGTAGCTTCTTGTCAGCAAAGTTGGTGCCGTTATCACTCACCAAAGTCTGTGGAAGTCCAAAACGACAAATAATAAATTCCCAGATAAATTTTTAATATGTTTTGCGGTTGTTTGGGCTAAGGGTTTTGCTTCTATCCACTTGGTGAAGTAGTCGATGGCTACCACTAGAAATTGAACGTTTCCTGCTGCTGTGGGAAATGGGCCTGTCACATCGATGGCCCACTTCTGAAATGGCCATGAAGAGGTGACTGGAACAAGTTCATTCTTCGGGCGATGCGTGTTGGGCGCGTAGAGCTGGCAAGACCTACACTTTCGAATGTATGCCAGCGCATCCATATGCATCCCCGGCCAAAAGTATCCCGCGTTGTTTAGCTTAGCTACAACAGCGCGTGGACCTGCGTGTACTCCACAGATGCCTTCGTGTACTTCCCTTAGGAGGTAGTCAGCATCTTGGTTGTCCACGCATCTTAAGAGTGGACCAAGAAAGTTACGTCTATAAAGGATGTCATCGATGAGTTGATAATTTAGCGCTTTACAACGTATTTTTCTTGCCTGTGTTTTTGACTCTGGTAGTATGCCCGCTGCAAGGTAATTTATTATCGGTGTTATCCACGTTTCTGTGCCGGTTTGGATGACACAAATTTCCTTGTGCGGGACTGATGGTGCTTCAAGGAGTTCAATGCGGATGTCCTTTCCCAAATGGGTGAAGGCTAATGATGCAAGCTTGCTTAACGCATCCGCAGATTTGTTTTCGCTACGCTTGACGTGTATGACTTTACAATCATTAAAATCACGCATAAGGGTTTTTGCTTGTGCGAGGTACAGGGCCATTGTGTCGTTTACGGCCGTGTACGTCCCGTTTATTTGGTTGGCTACTAACATGGAATCCACGTGGGCTTCCAAGTTTTTCACTCCCATCTTACGCGCAATTCTCAGCCCGGCCAAGAATGCTTCATACTCCGCTTCGTTATTCGTACTTGGAAAATCCAGTCGAATAGCGTAAGTGTATTCTTGGCCTGCTGGGTTGGTTAGTTTCAACCCTGCGCCTGAACCCTCGTTGCTGGCTGCTCCATCAGTGTAGAGTCGCCAGACATCATTAATGTCCTGTGCTGGGGGAGTTGAGCCTCCTCTTGGCACTCTTTCTCCCGCGAAGCGGGGACTTCTGCAATAAAGTCGGCCAGGACCTGGCCTTTTATAGCTGGTCTTGGCTTGTACTTTATCGCATATTCCCCCAACTCAATTGCCCATTTGGCTAGACGTCCCGATAACTCGGGTTTGCCTAGAACGTTTGCGAGTTTGAAGTTGGTGAGAATGGTGATTGGGTGACCCTGGAAATATCGTCTTAGTCTGCGTGAAGCCTGTACAAGTGCTAAGACTAATTTTTCCAGAGTAGAGTACCGGGTTTCTACGTCTGTTAGGACACGGCTAACATAGTAGATTGGCATCTGGATGCCTTTTCGCTCGACTCGCAGGACAGCCCCGGTTGCTCTATCTGTGGCGGAGAGGTATAGGATTAATTCCTCCCCCGCTTCTGGTGCTGTGAGCGTTGGGAGTTCGATCAAACGTGACCGAATTTCCTGAAAAGCTGCTTCCGCTTCTGGTGTCCAGCGGAAGTGCGTTTTCTTTAAACAGTTTCTCAGCGTTGACACGAATGGGAACGACCTATCCGCATGGTTTGACAAAAAGCGGTTAAGTGCGACTAGGCGTCCATTCAGTGTCTGAGCTTGCTTGATGGTAGTAGGTGATTCCATTTTGATAATGGCTTCGACATTTTCAGGGTTCGCTCTGAAGCCATCTTTAATAACAACGACTCCCAAGAACTTCCCTTCTTCCATCCCAAAGGAACACTTGCTCGGGTTGAGCTTCATGTTTATCTTTCTGAGCGTGTTGAAAGTTTCTTCGATGTCTTTCAACATCCCTTCTGGCTCAAGGCTTTTGATGACCGAATCATCCATGTAGACTTCCAAGTTTCTCCCAATTTGGGCATGAAACTCTTTGTCCATCAGGCGTTGGTATGTGGACCCTGCATTCTTAAGTCCGAATGGCATCATTTGATAACAAAATGTGCCATCGGGCGTCTGAAATGCTGTTTTGTCCTGATCATCTACAGCCATGTGGATTTGATGGTACCCCTTATATGCGTCAAGGAAGCATTTTAGGCGAAACGGTGCTAATGAATCCACTTTGAGGTCAATTTCGGGTAACGGGTAACAATCCTTGGGGCATGCTTTGTTTAAATCTTTGAAATCTATGCACATGCGCCATTGTTTGTTAGCCTTCGGTACCATAACGGGATTTGCAACCCATGTTTGATATCTACTAACGCGTACGATGCCCGCGTCAAGGAGTTCCTTGACTTGGGTTCTAAACGCGTTAGCTTGTTCCGCCCCCATTACTCTGCGCTTTTGTATGACTGGCGTAAAAGCCGGGTCACACTTGAGCTTATGCTCTACCTTACTTCGAGGTACACCAGTCATGTCAGCTGGTGTCCACGCAAAGACGTCAGCGTTTTTCTGTAGTAAGCGTTTGAGCAAGGTGCGCGTAGGATCAGTGATTGTTGGGCCAATTGTAACAGCCTGGTCAGGGTATTTGCCATTGAGGGCCCATTTTTCTAGTTCGGTGATGGTTGGTTTAGCCATCTTTGGTTTGGGTTTAGATGAGACGGATGCGATGCATACCTGGGGGATACCGGTGATCATCGCTACACCCTCAGCAGTTGGCCATCCCATCATGCCGTGGACTGAAGATACCACAGCGTTGAATCTTGCCATCCCGTCTCTCCCGAAGAGAATGTCGTATGTGTGATGTGGCTTCCTCATTACGACGAAGTCCACGTCTTCTGTGCGGGAGTATTTCCCGTCCATGAGAATGACGGGGAAAGATAGGATACCCAGGGGGTGTTTGTGCTGCCGTCGAACCCTTCCATTGAGGCGCAAACCGTTTCCAGGCGTTCTTTGTCTTCGTCGTCTAGCTTGTCGAAGAACTGCCTGTACATAACCGTTGACGAGGCGCCGTTGTCAGCAAGAGTGCGGGAAGTTATATAATGCCCCAGCTGGCTTTTGATGACGATAGGGCCTTCCTTGCTGGGTCCTCCCGGCACTCGCGGGAAGCGCACCTCAGCTTCCTTCCATGCGCATGGTTCTGTCGTTCGTCTTTTTCTTCCTCTGATGTTGCCATGAACCATGTGGATGCTGATGTCAACGGGCTTTCGTCCGTTGCCTCTATACCGGTTATCATTCCTTCCTCCATTCTTGATTGATTCCACAAGGTGTGCAAGTCTTCCATCCTTGACGAATGTTTCAACAATATCCTTCAAGGATGTACACTCCTCCGTACTGTGACCCTTTGTTCCGTGGAAGTCACAGGATTTGCTCTGATCCGCATTCGGTCGCTGCCGGATCATTGGAGCTTTTGGCCATGGGAGTTTTTCGGTGGCAAATATCTCCGTGACGCTTTTGGTGAGTGGCGTCCACCGGTGTTTTCGGCTTGAAGGGTGCGTGTTATCCCTTCCGCCAACAAGAGGGCGAGAGCTGGATGAGGTATCAAAGTTTACCCTTGACTGCCAAATACCTAGCTTCCTCTTTTTGTTCTGCCGGGCGATCCGATCATTGTTTTCTCTGGTCCTCTGCGTGTAGAGGTGTGTACTCTGGGGAAGATCCTACCCAGTTGCTTCTCCGTCTCGGCAAAGCGCTTGGCCGCCGTCATGATGGCATCCCATGTGGATGGCATGCCGTCCTTACCCGTCAACGTGCGGATAAGCTCTGGGTATTCGGCGCCCTGGATGAAAGCGGCGCGAACAAGATCTTCACTTATGTTGCCCAGACTCAGCTTTTTGGAGTTGAAGCGAGTGATGAAGTCTAGTAAAGATTCATCCTCCTCTCTAACGCAGTTGAGGATCGTCCACTGTTCTTCAGTATATTTCCTCTGTTGACTGAAGTGTTGGCTGAACTTGTGCTGAAAGTCCGCCCAATCATAGATGTGGTGGACCGGTAAACGATCGAACCACGCCCTGGCCGCTCCCACCAGCGTAATCTGGAACATATAACACCACGTGGGTTCCGTCCAGTTGTTGACGGTTGCCCCCGCTATGAATCTGTTCAAGTGATCGTCCGGGTCGGATATACCGTCATAAGTGCCGATGTTGGACATCTGTTTGGCACTTCTCGGGGCGATTGCTTCCGCAATGTCCCTTGCAAACTTGGACGTTCCCGCATTTGCGGCAGTTGGTCTAAAGGTTTTGGAGAAGTCACGTGGGTTTCCTCCCGCGTTCCTTGGTTTGAAGGTTTCTCCAAAATTCCTTCTTGGTTGGAAGTCTGTTTCCTTACGCTTCCCTTTCGCCCTGTGGCGAGGGTTTGCGTCGGTGTCGGATTCCTCCCGATCATCGTCCGAGTACTCGCACTCACTGTTCATGTTGAGCTGTTGTCGAGTGCTTCCGAATTCGTCAGCCTGTTGGAGTGAACGCAAGCGTTCATCCAACTCAGCTTGGAATTCCTTCTGACGTGCTTCGGCCCACGCCTTAACTTGATCGAGTGTTTAGCGAGGGAGCCTCGCCTGTTTCTCCAACTGGGCATCAGTGAACCCCAGTGAAATATTGTTTACTGCACTTGCCCCGGCTTGGGTAACCGGGGTAGTGTTCGTAAAATTTGTGTAACCGCCGGTGTTCCCCCCAGTAGCTGGGGTTGTGGTTACCGGGGTTTCTTGGTCACTTACTGGCATTGGGACCGGAGTAACGTTAACCATTTTTTCAGAAGTTTTGGAAAAACTGAGAATTAGTTCTAGCTTTTATGCACGGATGGCGCCAATGAAGAAACACTAATCGACCCCGGGCAGATTATGGACAATCTGGGGATTAAGTAATGTTTCCCACGAGGGTTAGGTCCAGCAGAGATGGTTATTCTGATGACCTGCAAAACAGACACCGTAAGCTCGTCACTGAGAAGGGGGGGGGGGGGTTCCTCCTTGTGACCACCCTCCGGCGTGAGAATCAGACTAGATTGCTCTGAATATGTGTATATAAAGAGAGATTGCTAGAGAAGATAAGATACCAGATGATGATACCATTCCAAGGTGTTGGAGTATTTATAGCCGAGTGTAGGTTTCCAAGCAGGTACAGCCAACTGTATAATATTCCTGTTCTACCAACTATGGGCTGCGCACGTGCCATGCTGGTTGGTGGGTAGGCAGCGGCTGATAGTGACAAGGCCGGCTGTGTACTGTTCCCTTTCCACCAACTGCAGGCTATGTGCGTGCCACGACAAGGGTTGGTGAGTAGGCAGCGGCTAATAGTGACAAACAGTACTAGAGCATGCTCCTCCTCGTACTGTTGTCGGTGAGCTGTCACCCTGTGATTGGTTCATGGGCTGCTTTGGTCAGATCTTGTCTATTTTGTCCATACCTTGGCAGGTATAGTACAAAAGATCTTCCAGAAGCATACGGACTGGCTCATTTGGGCGGGAGTATTCCCGCCTTGCTCATTTCTTCAGGTGACACTGAATTATTGAGAGTTAGTGCCTTGTGCTTGTAGCCTTGCTATTAGTGCGGGTAGCCTTCCCTGATGGCTTGTATCCGCAGCTGCGGGAACAGGCGGGGTACTTCACCATTGGGAGGCTTTCCCTGCGGGAACAGCTAGCGTACTGCGCGTAAGGTCTTAATCTTTGAGCATGGTGGGTCCTGCGGAACCAGTTGGTCCTTGCGTAGACATCCCTCTTTAAGGTGAGTCTTGCGGGTCCAACTGGGCTCTGCTGGGACCTACCTCTTCAGTGAGAGAGGCGACAAAACCAACTTTTTGATGACGTATAAATCTTATTCGCAACCCCCCTACCCCCGTTTTTTTAATTTATTATCTATGAAATCGAATAGAATATTGAAGATTAGTGAAACATTATAAGATGTATTCTTTTAAAATTTAACAAGGTATTGTCAAATTTGGTAGGTATTTGCAAATTTGGCAAGTAATGCAAAATATTCGTAAATGTTCAATTATTGGGTTATGGGTTTTACACTAAAAAAGAGGAAACATTTGGAATTTACTAAATTAGGTAAAAAATTTTGGTGACTAAATCGGAACCCTAATTGATGAAATGATGGCTTGAAAGCCCCCGTATGGTGATTTGACACATAATCCGGCTTGTTATATCTCTAAGTAGAGGTGGTCAAAAAAACCGGTCTTCGAACCGGTTTGCCGGTTTAAACCGGAAACCGGTTTTTAAGAAAACCGGTTTTTTGTAAACCGGTTTGACCGGTTTACAAACCGGCGGTTTATATATCGGTTACACAATTTGGAGCCAAAACCGGTTTTATAACCGGTTATAAAAAAAACCGGTTTTTTTTAATAACCGGTTATTAAAAAATCGGTTTTTTTAATAACCGGTTATTAAAAAAACCGGTTAACCGGTTTTTTTATAAACCGGTTTTGACCGTTATAAAAAAACCGGTTAACCGGTTAAAAACCGGTTTTTTCCCGTTGAGTAACGGCCATATAGCCTTTTTTTTTATTTTTTGACCGTTTTTTTCCCCCCATTTTACCCCCCACAAACATCTATATATAGCTTAGGTTGGGTATTGGTTAGATCACACTCGATTATACAACTCCAAACGCTCTAAACGTTTATTACATACGCGATTATTTTGTTATCTCACGCTCAATTATACCACATTACCACTCCATACGCTCTTATTTCGTAGTCGATTATCATGGCCTCCCAAAGTGCTGCTTCATCCGTCAACATGGGTGCCTCGAACACGGGAGAAACGGTCGTTCGGGTCACCCCCACGAAACGAAACCAAGATGTTTGGCAACATTTCGACCTATGCGAAATGTCTAACGGTAGCCAAAAAGCTTGATGCAAACATTGTTTGAAGTTTTATGGCAAAGATGCAAACTCCTCTTTAAAAGCGCATGTAGAAAGGCCCTTTTGCAAGGCCTTGAAGGACGAATCGGGAAGTAGTTCGCAGCCGGAGATGACGAATCAAGGAACGGTGTTTACGTACGACCTTGAAGCGGTACGTCAACAGTTTTCAAACTTTGTGATTCAAAATACACTTCCTTTCAACCACTTCGACAACCCTCAATTCACGGAGATGATGCAAAAGTATGTTCAACCACGCTACCAACACGTAAGTCGTTCGACCCTTAGAAGAGATTGTCTTAAAGCTTGGAAAAACGCTAAATCCGAACTAATTTCATACTTTTCAAACTTACAAACTGGTGTAAACTTAACAACGGATGTGTGGTCGGTACCTAATGGTTCGTCCGACTCATACATTTGTGTGACGGCTCATTGGGTTGACCCCGAGTCGTGGCAAATGATGAAACGAACCGTTGCGTTTCAATTGTTTGATTACCTGCACACGGGTAGAAATATTTTTAAACTCTTGGATAAAGTCATTCGACAATACAAGATTGAACATAAAATCTTTTCAATTTCGTTTGATAACGCGTCCAACAATACGGCCGCGGCTGGCCATTTAAAATTAAAGTATAAACCTATTTGTGATGGAGCGTTTTTTCATAGCCGATGCATTGCACATATTATCAACTTAGCCGTGCAAGATGGGTTAAACGTGATCGAAACGCAAAGAAACAATTTTAAAAGAATGTTACGAGATGTTTTTAGCAACAATAAAACGTTTTCAAGATACAAAAAATTTTGTGATGAAGCTAATTGTCAATGGTTGGGGCCCAATTGGGATTGTCCAACAAGATGGAACTCGACTTGTGATATGTTTGAGAAAGCCATCCAACAAAAAGAATCACTAATTGCGTTTCATCAAATAATGTCAAGTAGGGGTAAATGTGCACCGTACGATCCTAGAAACTGGTTATTGATTGAGATCGTTACGGAGGTCCTTCAAATTTTTAAATCTTACACAACTAGTTTATCCGGGGTTTACTATCCAACAAGCCCCATTGCTTTACCAAAAATTGCTGTCATGTGCACAAAGTTGAGTGAACTTCATTGTAAGGGTGCACCTTATTTTGATATGGGTGTAAAAATGAAAGAAAAATTTAGAAAATATTTTCAACAACTACCCGCTGTTTTGACATGTGCTGCTGCGTTAAACCCTTGCATAAATGTTGGTAGTGTTGAAGCTTTAATAGAAAAAATTTGTGATGAGCTAGAGTTAAACGACGATCAAAACCCCTATTATAACCAAACTTTAAAGAATGCTTTCAACACCACCTTGTCTAACATGTATGATGTTTACCTTACAAAATACGGGTCGTCTTCCCAAATTCATGACTCGTTAAGAGCTGTTGCCCAATCCCAATCCCAAACCGACCTTGAAATGGGGATGTACTACATGATTTGGGAAGACGCCGGTAAACGTCAAAAGGTAAACACCCCAAGCAGTGAACTTGGAAGGTATGGTGGTACCAACTTTGTGAAACACATGACTCCAGATGAATTTAGAAGTCTTGATTTGCTGGCTTGGTGGAGAGGTAAGGAGGATGAGTTTCCGATCCTCGCCGCCATGGCCAAAGATTTACTAACTGTGACATCTGCCCGATCCGACCCGACCCAGGTACCCGTTTTCGAATCCGATTCTTTTTATGATTTAAAATTTGTTTATTAATCTTTGTAAATTTAACATTAAATAAATTATATATATATTTTTATATTACCTACTAATAATAATAATTTCCTTGTCGCCGTCCCGCCTTTTTCTCTTTCTTGTCGCAATCTCGCCTTTTTCTCTCTTGTCGCCGTCCCGCCCCTCTGCTTAACCCTTGAGCCTGAAACCCCTTTTTCTCTTAACTCTTTGCTTGTCCTTTGGTTCTTCCCGCCTAAGGATGTCTGCGCAGCTCCACGCGCCAGACTCCTTACAAGGAAACCTGCGTGAAGACCGGCTGTTCCTGCGATACGCGAGACGAATTCTTCTCGCAGCGCGCTAAGAACGGTAGTTCTTCCCGCGACGCGCTAAGGATTGTAGTTCTTCCCGCGGCGCGCTAAGAATTGTAGTTCTTCTCGCAGCGCGCTAAGAATTGTAGTTCTTCCCGCGGCGCGCTAAGAATGGTAGTTCTTCCCGCGACGCGCTAAGAATGGTAGTTCTTCTCGCAGCGCGCTAAGGATTTAAGTTCTTCCCGCGACGCGCTAAGGTTTGTTCTGTCTGCCTTCGCCCTCGCGCGTGCGCTCGAATCTTCTCGCGCTAGACCTTAAGTCTTTTCTTCTGTTTAGGTCAGCCTGTACTCTTTTGATATCTTATCTTTTGTTTGAGCACTTTAGGTCAGTTCCGACATCTGTCCGAAAAGCCACTTTCGGCGCAGCATGCGCACCAATCCTATTGGTTGACAGATAAAGTGACTGACATAATCTTTTGAAATCTTCTTTTGCATGCCTTGAACAGTGTTTTATCTGACTCCTCCCATGCTTTATTCTGTAACCTGTCAGCCCTTTTTCCTGTTCCCCTGCTGCCATATCTTTTAATATCTTTTGCTTTTGTTTTCTTATGCTTTTGATATCTTTTGCTTGATTTGTTAAGATCTTTTCCTCTTTTCTAGGGATTGTGTCCCCTAGGGTTTGCCTATAAATATAGCTATTTTCTTAACACTTCACACACACTACACTTAATCTCTCCCCAAATCTTCCTTTGCTCTCTGCCCTAATTCCTCAGCCGCCTCCACTCTCTTTGCCTCCGTCTTCTCTTCTGTTCTGCCCAGATCTCGGTAAAAATATATATTTTGTTTAAGTAACTTACATATATTCAAGACATAAAACAAATCATTAAACCAATAATCTCTATTTATAGGTTAACTTGTGCTTGTTTAAAAGTTGGTTCTTGCATTATCTTTCAACACACCTTTTTCAGGTGAGTAATCTCGTACCTAATCCCTTTTTATTTTTAATGTTTTGGGATGTTCATGTGTTCGTACAAACTTGAGTCTTAAACTTGTTTATAAACTTTTGTCGCGCAAAACCCCATGTGTTATGGACGTAGACTTGGCTGTTTATTTGTATGTGTGGATCATTAACCGTCTTATCGGCCTATTCCGCAGTTTTCATGGATCCATTAGATGAACACGGGAGAACTATCGTTTATGATTTCTCTTTTGTTTACACTTGCACAGTTTTCTTGTTTTTGTGCTCAATTGGGAGCACGGATTGAACTATGAGCTATGATCTAAGGCTTGATCACAATCTGATTACACCCTTGTTGAACACCAGTTATACACATGATGCGCGCAGATATTGTTATCTATCTATATGTATTAAACTTGATTTCTCACCGACACGCAAGTGTTGACGTTTTATTTTAACACATGTTCAGGTTTGCTGTAGCTGTTTCTGGAAGCTTGAGGACACATAGGATGTTTTCTTTTCTTTTGGACCTAGTTTAAAATGTAACAAGACAAGTTTATGTTATTTGAATATTTTGATTTATGTTATGATTTATGTTACTTTACAAATTGTGTTGCGCGTGCGCGGTAAATGTATTTATTAAATATTGACACCCAAATAGTGTCACGAGTAATGAAACAATACGTGGCGCCCCGATGTATAATCCGCCATCGGTCGGGGTGTTACACTAACGGTCCAAGCTTCCACGGTAGCTTCGGAGTCTGCTTTTTCTGTTTCTGGCAGGGTTATATCGATTAGGAGGACTCGACTCACTCCACCAGCTGTAGAGATGTCTATTTGCTACAAGGATTACTTGGACTCTTTAGATAGGGCACAACATCAACGCTCACTCGAGGGGGAAATGGACTATGAGGCGGGCTTGTATGAAGACGAGGTCAATCAAGGACACACTCAACCAATGACCGATGAAGAAGCCGCGTACGACGATTACCTAAGGAATAGCTCGGGATCGGGTAGCGAGGAAAATAATGAGTAAGAAACAGCAAGTTGTTAATGTAATCGTGTCTAAGCATTCTTTAATGTTTGTATTTTTGAGTTACGAATATGCGATAACGATTTAATGTTTGTATTTTTAATGTAAAAGCTATAAATGAAAGTTATGTGTTTTTAATCTTCCAAGCAAAGAACCCTAACAACGAAAGCAAATAATGGAGTCAGTCCGTTTTGCCTTGTAGTTACCGGTTTGCCTTGTAGTTACCGGTTTGTTTATACTGTGAAAAAATAATGGTTATTTAAAAAAAAAAAAAAAAAAAAAAAACCGGTTAACCGGTTAGACCGGTTATTAAAAAACCGGTTAATAAAAAAACCGGTTTATTAACCGGTTCTAACCGGTTCCTAAACCGGTCCTAACCGGTTTGACCGGTTATGGTTTTCATACACAAAAACCGGTTATTAACCGGTCCGGTTATTAACCGAACCGGTTTTTTTCCTGGACGAAAAAAACCGGTCCGGTTAATAACTGAACCGGTTTTTTTAAAAAAACCGATTTGTGCACCTCTATCTCTAAGCCTTCCCCCGTTGTTTATAGGCCCTATAACTTAACTCATAACCCAATTTAATCTCTTTTATTTTGAGCCCTTTCTACTTGTTTTCGTTGTCTAGCTGGTACAATTAGGAGTTGGCTAACTCTCTGATCGTATTATATTTAAATTAAACACTTAGTTAGTTGATACATATGTTTTTGTTTGAATCGTGCTTAGTACTACATGAGCCATCTGGACCATTCCCGACATCTCAATACGAACATTCGTCCATTCCTGCGACCGTGAAAAAGGTTTTTGGTTTGAAAGAGTTTTTGACAAAGCGCGACGAGTGGGCAGGCACTTTCGAAGGGGTTCTCACTAGAACCACTCCAAGAACAGATTGTCCAGGTATATTAATCATTGGTTCCAACGGACCAACTTGTCCAGGTCTATTATTATTCTTCATAGTAATTGTTCTTTCTTTGATATCTTATGCAAATAGTTACATTACCGGAGCCAGAGAAAATGAGACCTGATGAAGCAAACGAGGATGCGAAAATAACAGAATTTCAAGAGGAATTGGTACAGTTGGGTGCTGTATTAAAAGGGGACCACAAAGAGAGTGATTATCCTGACAAGTTAGTAGAAAACATGAAGGTTAATGAAGCGGTCAAATATGTTAATGTCGCATACAAGAAGTTTTGTGACAACTGTGAGAAGGCCAAAAACAAGGGAAAAGATGACTCGTACATTGTTTGTGATGGAGAAGAATTGCCAAGTCGAGAAACCTCGGAAACCTTTGCAAATAAATTGTTTTCATGTTTTATTTGTGGCAATTGAACCATATGCAATGTCTTTATTTTCGGATTGATCGATGCGGATCGATAGATGCTTATTTATTGTGGTTTATTTGTTGATAAATAAGAAATGTAAATCATCACATGATTTATGATGCTATTCTTGTTCATGTGTATGTCTAATCCTACTAATTGGTGATACTTTGGTAGTGTCAAAGTATTAGATCTGCTTGTTGCCCGCTTACCTGCCATTTCATTGTAAATCGTTTGGTTGGTTTCAACGAATATATTCACTAAAAAAAGATATCCATTCACATACTTCGATATTTGAGAGAAGAATAGTTATGCCCAGGGATGAGATCGGTACCGTCCCGGTACCATTACCGAAAGTACCGATACCGAATTTGAGAAAAAATGGGTACCGAATACCGTACCAAATATATCGGTTCGGTACTGACACGGTACCGGTATTTCGGTCGCTTCGATACCGCTTTAGCATTTTATCTTTCTTCAGTAATCCAAACTAGCGTTTTATTTCTTTTTGCAACACAAAGTAAAACCGTTTTTAGATGTATTATGTGGGTCAAAACTTCCTATTTTTATTACTCATTGATTATTGTTAATTTACCGAATTTTTTTATGCTATTGTGATAAAAAAAAATTATAAAGTGGCAACACTTTTATAAATCTCTTCAGATTGTTCTTTCATCTTTAAGCTAGCTGATGTTTTGAAATCTTGAATGATAATACTTTAACTGTGTAATTCGTTGCTTTCCAAGAAAAAAAAACTAAGGTTTGTAATATTAATTACGAACGAAATATAGATAATTAGATATGCTGATTAAAATTCCCTTAAAATATGTAAATACAATTAGTGATACCTTTTAAAATTCAATCAAGGATCCTTAAAAATCTCTAAATATATCTTATATAAATTCGGTATCAATACCGATTTTTACCGCCAAGTACCGGTACCGATACCGCTTTATACTGATACCGAGTTTAAGAAAAACGAAAACCGACATCGGTACCGCTAATGATCGGTCGGTACGGTAATGATACGATACCGGTACTGTATCGGTATTCGAGAAAAAAAAGCTCATCCCTAGTTATGCCTCACCCGATTGGTTGAAACCGGCCGAGATCGTCTACCTTGTGTGAGATAACCTCATATAATATTTGATGTTGAGTGGAAACACTATAAAGTACTCTAAAAAGATATTTGACTACAAATTGAATAAAGTAATCGATACAAGAGGGTGCTTTTATAAGAAATTTCTTAATTTTACCGTTTTGTCAAATTTTCAAAATTACAAATTAACAATTGAAACTTAAAATTATAAATAGACTTACAAACTATGCTAATTAACAATTTACGTATTTTATGCTAAAAATGAAAAATACTAAATATTAACAAAATTAGGGGAAAAGCATGATTGATGAAATCAGGGCTTTAAATCAAAGATTCGGGTCTAATAGCTAGCTAAGCCAAATCACTAGCTCGTCAAGACCTTTCCGTCCGCTGATTATAGATCCTCTAACTCCAATAGTTGCCTATGTTACCCGCCTGAACTTTGAATCTTTTTGCTCTGTTTCCGTTTTCATCTGGTCTAAAAAGAGACTATCGACTTTAGATCAACTATTCATCAATATGTGCCCAAAACATCACGCTAGAAATAGTAACATACATCTTTATTGTTCACCATAATTATTAATACTAGGAATCATAAATAATTTATCAAATGATACAAACCAAATCTACTAGTTAAACATTTTCAAACTCATAATTTATACGAATTCTAGAGTTCGGTTTGCGACGACCCTTGATCCGTGATCTTAACCAAAGTACAAACCCTCGCTTCCTTAAAGAGTTTCCCAGGCCTACACAAATAACCTTTTTGAGGAGCACAATGAACGTCCTCTGAGCACACACACAAACCTTCGAGTGCACAACCCTCCTTAACAATAGTAAGACCATCTTTGAGTCCTAAAACTTGATCTGTCCACTCACTTGAAAATAAACTTAACGGATCATACTTATCTTTAACCTTCAAAAACTCTTTACCCTTTTTGTACTTCTCGATCGCCCCCTTGAATGCCGCATTTCTGTTCTTGCCCCAATGAGGTAAACCATCGTACTTAAACACCGCCATTTGTTCAATCTCCTCAAGCACGTCTTCATAAAGTCTTGGAGTTTTGGGATCTTTACTTCTATAATATGTGATATCAAAATCCAATGAGTCTTCTTGTGTGCCTATGTACGCGTTTGATCCCGCCACATACCTCACAAGGATCCCATTATATAGATCTATACCACACAACGATTGTGGTGCTATACTTACTAGCTTTTGAATGTCTTGGATGAAATCTTTAGCTTTTGAAATGGCAATGCTGAATGTGGTTTGGTGAAAGAATAAACCCTTGACTCGGGGATCCCATGGACATGAGGTTATTTCAGAATCTTTAAGTCCTTTAAGGCATCCTCCTGATGCTTGAAGTCGATTTTGATATCCAATCACTGGGTATCCCTTAAAGATAATACCTATGCGTAAGAGAAAATTAAATCATTATTTAAAAAAAATTCCAAAAGAACTAAAAAGATAAAAATATACATATTGGGTCGGTTTTCATGCTTTTTTGTGAAATTGGCTGCAAATGTGTATAATTTTGTGATGAATTTCGTTGGATATTTTGTAGTAAGTATATTACCATCGTTGGTCATCCCAAATGCACTCTTTATTAAAGTATTTGTAGTAAGCTTTCCACTTCTACACTTTCCAGCAACATCACCTTTAGCTTCTTGATCTTCCTCTACGGTTATTAACATTAATTAAAAATACGAGTTTATGTAACATTTTACATTTTGCATGAACATCTATGTTTCATTTGACTACCTGAAGATCTTAAGATAAGGAGTGCAAGTGAAGGCGTAGCTCGAAAACCAGGGTGATCCCAGAGTCCATTTCCAGAGACATTGGAGGAAACTCGATCGTCAATACGATAAACAACTTGTTTTTGACTTGGGTACCATGTTATGTCTGCAAACTCATGTTGTCTCCCAAAAGTGGCGACTTGATCTGATAAGTCCGTATCATTTTTTGTTAGGAAGGTAACAGATCTCTTGAACAAGGGTTGTAACTTTAAAGTCACCTAGTTATGAGTTCAAAAAGAGTGTATTCAAATATGAAACAATATTGCCTACGATAGTTACAATTAAAAGAAGGAAAATCACCAAAAGTATCACTTTGACAAATTTTTTTTTTAACAAATTAGCCATTCACCTTTAGTTTTATCAAAAAGTTCATCCAATAACATATATAAGGGTGTCCATTTGGTCATACCATGAGCCACGGTAGGGCATGGATATGAAAATTGGTACCAAAAGGGCTTCCAGCCTAGTCTATCATGGTCACATGGTGTATACATAACAGCGTTCCTCCCCATAATGCCGAAGGTTCGATCCCAATAGACAATGATAGACATTAAGAATAGAATTAAAAGGTAATACTATAAAAAAGATGTAAAACTGAAAAAATATGAAAATTGTGCGCCTCTAGGGCACATAAACGCAAGATCCCCATAATCTTGAGGAATGAATAAAAGGTAATACTATAAAAAAGATGTAAAACTGAAAAAATATTTTTTAATCTTTTATTAATACTTCTCAAAAACCAAAAAAAGAAAAACAAGTTTCTAATCCCAGTTAACACTTCTAAAATCTAATTTTAAAAGTCCAAAAACAGTTATAAAAAGCAACTGAGCCAATATATATGGCGTTAAGGTTGTATGGTAATAACAAAAGTGAAATGTTGATATTGCAAGTATGGCATGGTCAAAGAGATAATTTAGTGGCTTCCTAGAAAAAGAAAAAAAAGGAAGCTTAATCTTGGTAAGTAAACATGCTAAATTATGAACATATATAATATTGAACCTGAGAAATAACTCCAAGTACTCCAAGAGAAACTTTAGCTGCCTTCATGTCATCATCAAACTCATCTAGAGTTCGCACTTTCGCATAACCATCTTCCTGGCTTCCTGAGGTGACAATCCGCATTTGAACCACATAATCATGAATCGAACTACCATCGCCTCAAAGCGTGCTACCGTGTGCACCTGTACCTAAAAGACCACCAATCGTCAAGCCCCACCAATAAGGAGTATAAGGAAAAGCCAACCCACTTTTCGCAGCTTCATCAATGAGTTGCCTCAATGTTACACCACTCTCTAAGGTAACAATCATTTTTTCTTTATCCATTTTAATAACATGGTTAAGATTCTCGGTACTAATAATGAGTCCATTCTCACCGCCGGGACAAACTAACTTGGGTATACTGTGCGAGTAACGTGTAGCTACTCTCATCTTTCTTTTATCTTGGGTAGCATTTGCAACTATTGAGACAATGTCTTCTTCAGATGAAGGGCATGCAACCTGTGCTGCGTGACAAATGCTACGGTCTGGGAATGCACCATACGAGTTGGTAATGGTGCAGTTTGTAAAATTGCTTGAACATTTAACAGGCTCTTCGGGGGGATCACCGCTTGCTAATATGAATTTCAATAAGAACACACACTTGAGTATAAAAATTGATCTTGATAACATGATGATAACAGTGTAACGAGATAAAAAAGGTTAACAGATATTTATTCAACTTTATATATGTATAAACAAATGCAATGTTGCTTATAAGCGTAAAAATGTTTTGCAAGCTAAGGTACGTCGCTATATATACATTTATTTATATAGAACATGAGTTCTTTATATATGTTCTCAATTTTTCTTTGAAGTAAAGTACATGACTCCTTTATGTTGGAAACCATTTTTTTTAACATAATGTAGTTTAAAGTGGTATTAATTTTCCTTGTCCAAATGCACATAATATAGAAGTAGAGAAAATGGTTGGATAGTGACACCTACCATTGATTATACAAAAAAGATGTTGAAAATAGCCATCCTAATCAGCAAGCAGTTTTGTGCCTCGTTGTAGTGAACTCTAATGAATCGGGCTATGCATCAGCTCGTCTAGGTGTCCTAATCAGAACTCCTATGCATTAAAGGTTTCTACACCTAGGTGATTGAAGAAGCACGGATCCGAACCTTATTAGGGTTAGACCTACGCTTCAACAGGGTGATGATTTAGGAATATAATTAGGATTAATGGATCGTGAGGAGACCGAGATCCAGATTTGAATCATGCAAAATAAACCACCGTGAACTCGTTACAAGAAGGACAAGATGGGAGGTCTTTTCGTAACCATCATTCGACGTGAGAATCAGTAATCGTTTCTAGAGAGAGAAGGTACTGAATAAAGTGATTGATGCATTAGGGGAGTTGCGAATTGATACATCTTGATGATTGTGAGGGTATTTATAGCAAGGGTGAAAGAGAATGATTTGTTCAGTTGTCACTATCCAAAAGATGATTCCTTTTATTTGTAGGGACACGTGGCCGGTTTTGATAAGGAGTTACAGTTGGCCATGTGCTAGGCCGTTGTGGAATATCCATCTGGCTCCTCTTCGTTGGTTAAATTATCACGTGCTCTCTATTGAGAAGGTAAACGTCACTATCAAGGGATTTTTTGGTTATCATGTTTTTCCTTGCAAATGTGAAGTCATTCTTTCTCCTGTTTTTGGGTGCTTCCCTCAAGCTTCTAGAAGAATGTACTTGCACTCAATTGTTCTTCCACCTGCGGGTATGTCCCGTAGTTTTTCTGATTCTATTTGTTCATCCATCTGCGGATGCCTCCCGCATGCTTCCAGAAGGATGATTGAACTTCTCTTTTTGTCGGGTGTCTTACACGGGCACTATTCTTGACATGAATGACCCGTGAAAACGTCTAATGGGTTAAGAGTTCATGGGTCATTTTTCTTGTTTTATGACCCTAACTCTATAGTTATGTTTTATCACTAGATTTCCCGAATATTGTTTGTCTTCCTTGTGCTTCTTAGCTGTTTATGTTATGGTTCTTAGTTTAAAGTTAAAGCAATCAATCATCGCAAGCCTTAGAGGCTGCTCTGGGTAAAGTGGTGGCTATGCCAGAGTCTGTTGAGGCGTGGGTGAAACTTTTGTTGTTACCGCGTTGCACCTTACGGGTTTTCAGACCGTCTACTCGGTAGGAGCGCAGGTCTGGTAATAGAAAGTCTCTGCAATGCCATAGTATTCAGCGGGTGCTGGCAGCCTGGGGTGATAGTGACGGTTTCCTTGACCTTGTATTATCGTTTTTTGACCAATAACTTAGGGGGTGCTTCGGGGAGTGATACGTTTGTCCCCGAGTCTAGCAGTTCCGGGTTGTGCGCTAACGTTAAACAGTGTTTACGGAAAGTTGTGGATGGGCATTTCACTGCCGCGGTTAAAGTTTTATGCTCTTCAGGGGTTGCCCCCTTCGGTAAGGATACTTTGGACGTGTTGGTGTCTAAGCATCCCATCCTACCCCCCTCCGAGTATGCCTGTTTCCTTGCTTTCTGATCCCCCCTTGTTGTGGACGTTGATTGTGTACTCGATTGCATTAAATCTTTCCCTAAAGGGACTTCGTGAGGGCGGGACGGATTGAGAGCCCAACACATTTTAGATGCGCTGTGTGGAGAGGGGTCTCCTATTGCAGATAGTTTGCTCAAGGCTGTTTCTGTGGTTGTTAATTTATTTTTGGGGGGAAGGTGCCCTAGTGTGTTGGCAGAGTTTGTTGCGTCTGCCCCCTTTACGCCATTGCTTAAACCGGACAATGGGATTAGACCTATTGCTGTAGGGTTCATTTGGAGGAGATTGGTCTTTAAGATGGCTATGAGGGGTGTCGGGAAGGAGATTGCTAAATACCTCTGTGACTTTCAATTTGGGGTGGGAGTCCCTAGTGGGGCAGAGGCCGTGCTTCATAGCGCGAACAGGTTTTTAAATCAGTTTCACTCGGATGGGTCATTGGCTATGCTTACCGTTGATTTCTCTAATGCCTTCAACTTAGTCGATAAGACAGCCCTTCTACATGAAGTATGTAGTCGATGTCTTTCTATTTCCTTATAGGTAGATTTTTTATATGGGCAATCGGCTAGGTTATATGTGGGGAATGCTTACATTAGGTCCACCACTAGGGTTCAGCAGGGGGACCCTCTTGGGCCTCTTCTTTTTGCCTTAGTTTTGCATCCACTTGTTCACCAAATCAGAGATCGTTGCAAGCTTCTTTTCCATGCTTGGTACTTGGATGATGGTACGATTATCGGGGACACTAAAGAGGTGGCTAATGCATTAGATATTATCAGGGCCGAGGGCCCTCGGTTGGGTCTTGAATTAAACGTTAAGAAAATAGAATTATTTTGGCCAACGTGCAATGGGGAAAAGGTGCGGGAGGGGTTGTTCCCTTTGCGGGATTGGAAGGCCAGTACTTGGTGTGAAACTCCTTGGTGGCGCTGTAAGTCGGGATGCGGGGTTTATCATGTCGGGGTTGGAGTACCGGGCTATCCTTAAGTACCGGTTAATGATCCCTATGTTTCCGATTGATGAACCTTGCCCAGTTTGCCGCAAAGTCTGTTTAGATTCCTTTGGAGACCATGCGGTGCATTGCAAAGAATTACCCGGTTTTAAATATAGGCATGATTTGGTTAGGGATGTTCTGTGCGATGTTCTTAAATGGGCAGGGATTTCTGCAAAAAAGGAGGCCCCAGTTAACTTTGTTACAGATCCGTTACAACCAGCTGATATTCTTGTGTTTGGGTGGGCAGGGGGGAAACACCCGCTTGTGTGGACCTTACAGGAGTGTCTCCTCTTGTCGGGCTCAGGGACCGCGGATTTGTTGTGGGTTAGGCTGCATTGAAGGCCAAATCGGGCCAAAGTTGCCAACACGAGAAAGCCTGTTTAGAAAATCAACACATGTTTCTCCCTTTCGCTTTTGATACATTTAGGTTTCTGGCCTCGGAGGCCGTGAATTTTCTAAACAGGGTTCAGCGTGTCGTTCATGGTACTTTGTCGTCTCCTACGACCCATGTCACACCCCGACTAGCACAATGCGGAAGTGTAAAACGAGAATGTAATAGACACCTCTGATATCAACACATTGTTTATAAAGAAACATTACAAACTAATTTACAATATATTACATTTATTCGTTCTATCATTGTTTTACAGTCTAGACGATACAAACAAAACTAGTTCGTTAACTAAACGTTCTTACTACTAACACCCTTACTTCTATTCACATAGCATCAATCACACACTTCAGGCAAGTAACAGATCACCAAATTACTCCGATTTAGGTACACCTGAAAAGCAGTTTAAAACGGGTCAACTACTAGAGTTGGTGAGTTTCACGAGTTTCAAGAAAACAGTAATGAGTGTTCACAAGTCAACACTTGTAATCATGAAATAAGTATGTATGTATGTAAATGATGTATGTGATGTAATTATGCTAAGCTACAGTGAAGCCTGGACTGTTCGTGCTGCGTGCCTCCATTTCCCACGCTCAATCAACCACTGTGGCCCCTTTCCTCCCACAACATGCCCCTGTAGCTATGTCTAACACTACATAGCCTGTTTGTATAAATATGGTCATGTGCAAACGGCGCTATGTGACACGGCAACCAGGCTGATTCCGTTTGGGTTTGTCAAACCAATAGTACTATTCACAAGCCACCGGCTCGAAGTTAATCACTGTGATCGTGGGGACTTTCGTGTGTTAGCACTTAGATAATTCACATCAATACATGTTTCAGGTATGTATATAAAATCAAACATGCTTTTCACCCCAAAAGTTCGTAAAACTGTTTAAAGAATGGGGTCATGAAACTCACGGTTTAGTAGATAATCAGAACTGTATCGGCTCGTGGTTTGTTCAGTCCGCTATCAGTAGTTCCTATAATCAATATTATAATAATATTAATATTTTAATATTATTATAATCTCAATACTAAACTGGGCTGTATAACTAATCTGGGTGTAGCTGGAACGCCCAGAAAGTGGCAATAGGCTTAGGTTGTGATGTTGTTCAATGTCTAATACTTAAAACCGAACTTAGCTCAGACTCCCGATTTCCCAGCTGGGCCAAGTTGCTCGTTTACGCGTTCAGAAAACACTTATGGGAAAATAAGCTTGAGTAAATGTATTGGTTAATAAAATGATTAAATTATAAAGAAGGATCACATACTGGGGTCCCGGATTAGCCACGGGGCCCGTTTCCGTTTATACAGTTTGATTTAAGAAGAAACGCGCACAATCCACCCGGATTGTCCAGGTTTCTCATAGAAAAGTTCATTTTTACTTAATTAGTCCAAAAATATGATTTTTGATCACTCTTGGTGTTTTGATATTCCCGCAGATTCACTAGTCGCGAACTTGCCGGTTGTTATAAAAACTGAATTTGTTTAATATTCAGATTAGCATAATTAATTAACCGTTAATCATTAAATTATGAAAATTTAACCACTTATCAATTAAAATATGTAGATTTTTACAAAAATATATTTTCTGGAATTTATTTACTGATTTATTAATTTATAAAAATTCATTTTATCAGCTATATTTCGCCTGAAAATCGTCCGTTTACCCCAAATAATTTCCAAAAATTCCAAAAAAATTCCTGAATGCTCAATTCATGTCTCAAAACAACCTGTATCGATTCCAGAATGTAAAAAGCTCGTGCGATATTCTTTTCGGCCCAAATTCGGCTGTAAAAATTCACACGATCGCAAATAAACAAAATACCTTTAAACTTCTCCAAATGATCCTAAAATTCATATGTGATCAAAATACATCAAATCTGAGTTCCCAGAAAAATTTCATAATTTTTGAAGTATTTTAGCTATTTTTTCCAAATGAACGTCCCAATTCGGTAATAAATTCTCCAAATATTCTCGGATGGTCTAAAAATTACCAAATTTGAACAGGGGCTCATTGACATAGTCCCTGATGTCCCTGCAAAATTTCAAGTCCTAAAAATATGCACATCACAACCTTAACCTAAATAGCCCGTAAGCGAGTGTTTCGGCATTACCTTGGTGGGTTTGGCTCGTTTCCGACCTTTTAATCAAGTTTTCAGGTTCTTGTGCTTCTAAGCAAGCTAGGTACAAGTCCTATATCACAAACCAAGCAATATTTCATCAACATAACAGCCCTTAAGTTAGGGTTTCGGCTAGTGTACAAAAACGAACTTTTGAACCGTAAAAACGTCGTTTCAACCCTTTAATCCGTGTTTATGGCCAAAAAAACTATCAAAACAGGTTCCTTACCATGTGTATGATCAAAAAATGTTTATGGACCATTTTTAGAATTTTTACACAGTTAGGAATGATTTTTAGTAACCAAGACATGTTTTTATGGTATTAAACAAGTTTAAACAAGTTCAAAAGCTACTTATTTAAGCCCTTTACCTTAGGGTTTGGAGGTTTTCTGGAATTTAGGATGCAGCTGCTTGGACCTCAGATTTTATAAACCAAATTGGATAAACAAGCTTCCTAAACAAGTTATATAAAAAAATGGGGGGTGGGGTGGGCTGGTCCGATCGGAAGGATGGTTTGGGCCCCCTTGGGCCCATTTTGGCCCAACAATCTGTTTTCTCAAGCCCAAATACGAAAATCCCGGTCCAAATTTAGTTCGGGTTCGGTTTTTGGCGCGAAAAACTTATCGGGTGCGTTAAACAATGCGAAAACGAGTGTTTTTCGGCTAGTTTTGTGTAAAATTATAAAAACATACTATACGTTTGTAAAAATCAAAAATATTTTCACGGATCGCTTAAAACATTTCAAATAAGTGTTTGGTAAGTCTTTTTCGGCTTAACGGATGATACAATGCTTGGTTTGTAACTATCTTTCGCTTTTACATCTATAGCGGGTAGTTAAACGAACATATTTTCGTTTAACTTGTTTGCTAACAAACTAAGGCCATATTTCTAATGTTTTAGCTTGTATAGATCGTATATCACTTATAGATGGTCCCCCGAGGTATCTGGGTCATAACCCGACCCGTTCGGTTAATCGTTCGTTTGTTATGCAAAAAGCGTTTATTTGCTTAATCGGTAAATACGTACTGAGGTGTACCTTGTTTTGGCTCAAATGTCACAACCCAACGCTTTGTTTTTAGTAGAATTGGTTTTGGTATTCAAAAGGGGGTTGCAGCACAACTTGTTGTCCGTTTGCTTGCCACTTTATTGTAATCGTTTTGATTTTAATGATAAATTAATTGAATGCTCAAATAATTATTTAAATTAGATTAAGTATTGATAAAGATGTAGCATTAAGAGCTGCTATATTATGTATGTCACATATGCGCATTCCTAGTCCTACGTGTGTAGTTGATAACTCGTTTTTATAAATTTAGAACCGGCATTACAAGAAACTATTATACCTTTATAAACCGCTTTGCATACATCACCTGCAAACCCTCTAAGTCAACCCCGAATTTATTCGTTTAGATGGTTGGGTGGTTCGACCCAATTCACACACCTACTACAAACATTAAAAGTGTACTAGGTGGTTGTGTTAATTAACTGACATTTCATTTCACATGCTACATAGAGCGGCTTATCATAAATGAAGTCTAGTTTGATGTAAATATTTTTTTTCATAGCGTTGATAGGTGTGTATCTAGAACAAAATTGTGTGAAGGCTAAGCTATACCCTAACGTGACTGGCTAGTGCTAGATGACCCACACTAAACATGAAGACGTGGCTTCATAATTTCTAGGTTTAATATGTCAATGTAATAAAATTATAAGATGAATGGGTATGCTTGGTTGGAGGTAATAAAATGAAGGGGGATAAAATGAGAGAAGAAATGGAATGACCAAAAAAATAAAATGAATAATTATCATTCATTTGTTTTGTTTGGTTAATCTATATGAATGAAATGAATTATTACTCTTTGTTGTTTGGTATCCAAAAAAATTGTAGGAATGAAACAGAAATAATAAAAGCATTCATATCTCAAAATACTTAAAAAAAATACCCCTGCAATGGTGACGGTGGCGGTAGTTCCGATGACGAAAATGGTGGTGGCGACAGTGGTGGTGGCGTCGGTTAGGTGGCAGGGGTGGCGGTGGTAGCATTGATAGTGATGGTGATGGTAGGGTGGCGGTGATGGTGGTGGCGGTCTGGCAGAGTCAGTAATGGTGGCGGTGATGGTCAAGCGGAGACGGTGACAATGATTGCGATGGTTACGGCGGCAGAGGTGGTGGTGGCGATGGCGGTCAGGTGATGGTGGTGGCGATGGTAGTGGTGGTGGTTGTTGTTTGGTGGTTGTGTTGTTGAGAAAGTAGGGTGAATGAAGCATGGAATTAAAAAGAAAGACGGGGGTGGGAAGGAATTGTTACGATGGAGTGAGATTCCATTTGTAATTGATGATTCCATTCCATTGGACAACCAAACATCATTTTTTTCATTCCCACCCAATGAATCATTCCATTCCCTTTGTCATTGCTGTATACCAAATGCTACCCATGTCTTGTCGTTGAATTCATCCAATAATATTGTGTCATACAGTGCTGACTGGATGTGGACCAGACACTCGCTGAATCTGCCTGAGCCTGTTGTTGTTCAGGCGAACAGTGACTTCAGCGAATTTTCTGATTTTTTTCTTTTCTTTTGTTTTCAAAAATATGAAATAACAATAATAAAATATAAAATAAATTTTCTAATAAAAGAAAATAATATATAAATAATTATTTTATTTATTAAACCATTTAAAACAAAATTGGGCCAAGTAATACAAAATAACTTAATAAATTGGGCCAAGAAATAGGAAATAACATGCATGTTATTTAGTTGGGTCAAAAAATTATCTACAAAAATAAAGCCCACTAAAACAAAGTAGGTCATAACTTATATTGCCTTTTTCTTCGTCGTCGTCGTCGTCGTCTGCTACATCAAATTCATATGCATTGTTCCAAACAAACCAACACTCATAAGGGCAAAATCCAACCTCTTTCACAAATCATAAGACTCAACTTCTCTTTACCACTCGCGGCCCCTCACTCGAGTCACCCATCGCGCCACCACGTTGCGGAGGGCTCTACCGACATGGTTTACGCCACCCTTCTCGTTGTAACATTTCGTTTTTCCGTTTTTCTTGCACTTGTAAACGTTACCCGATCCGGTTCGTATTCGGGTGAATTTATCAATAAGATATTTCTTTTGTTTAATTATTTCTTTTATATAATTGTTAAACTATCAAAGAATAGCAATAAACCCCCTTTTAACTTACAATTTACCATTGTTGCACCTTGAACAAAGATGAAGGGCCAATATGCAAATGCTATACAAATTATAATAATAAAATATTCCTTTTTCCTTCTTCCTCTTTTCCTGTCGTTGTATACCCCCCCCCCCCCCCCACCTTTCTTGAGCCGTAATTCACGAGCGTAATCGCAAAATTGATATTGCCAAATCTTTTGTTGATCAAAAACGCGTTCAACCGACACTTTAATCATGGAAAACGAATCAAAATCACATCTAATTTCGATTATAAACCCGCGGCTGCCCTAACCTTAATACCCTATAAATACATAACGAAAATTCAATTAAACGTGCACACACGATCCTTATCATATTCCGACGCTAAACCCTAACCTAATTGCATTAACGAAGCCGTCCAGACCCTAAACTAATTCAAGTTTGAGCCGCGAAGTGTGTTCGTCGTTCTCCCCTATTTTAGCACCAATTCTGGTAATTAAATTATGTTTAACAATCGTTTTGTATCGGTAAACAATAACCCTAAATCAATTTGAACAAACAACAAACAAACAATCGAATTTAAGATCTAGGGTTTATGGTTGATTTGGGATGGTAATATGATTCTGTATTTATTTCTTTTGATCTACTCCTAATCACAAATTGAAGCACCAGCCTGATTGCTGGTGTATAAGGATATAAGACTCTGAACGGTCCAGGGCGCAGGTTCGAACCCCGTAGACCCGTTTTTCTTTTTATTTATTATTTGAGGTTTTTAGTTCAATATTTGATATGTATAACAATAAATAAATAATATTTTAACGAAACCGAACCCCAAGGTCTCATGTTTCTTATCGTGAACCTTCAATTATTGATTTAGTGATAACATATATGCATATATATAATATATAAGTTCACAAGATATATAACAAAATATGATTTCTTCTAAACCAACTATATATATTTATATATAAGTTCACTATATGTATTTCGTTTAACCTTTTCGTTAATATACCGATTATACATAATATTTATCATCATTCAATATTCCACCAAAATTTATAATAATAATAATAATAATAATAATAATAATAATAAATATGATAATAATAATAATAATAATAATAATAATATTAATATTAATAGTAATGATAATATTAAATAATACATAAATAATGCATCTAAACCCTAAACGACTCTCAAATATTTCAAACCGATTAAAATACAATAATAACGTTGAAATTAATAATATCTCATGAAACCTGAAATTGTTATTAATTATTTCCCTTATTTAATACTATTGTTAAACAATTAGGGCATTCTTGTTGACGTATCTCGAAGGCTTGAACGTGTTCATACTCACTTTTTATTATTATCTCATCCTCATTTATTCCACATATAAGGTAAGTAATTCACATCCCCCTTTTTACAGTTTTATATTTTAGGGGCGTTATGCGTTAATCAATTTTTCACTACAATTCCACTATTTACGTTATATGATGTTGCTCAATTAGTTATACGTGCAAATGTGACTATGTATTTAATTTATGTTTTAGTGGTTGGTATCTCATCCTCATCCTCATTAGTATGATCATACGCCGTCGGAGTAGCTCGCTATCCATGTGATTCGAGTGAAAAGACAACTTTTATATTATTGTTATATTGTTGTTATGCTAGTTGTAGTATTTCATATTATCGCAAGAAATTGTCATTTTTATATTATATGTATTCAAAACCATGATTACTTGCTAAACTTTATGTTGACAAACTATATATTTTCTCGCATGGCGCAGGCAGCTATATTGGATGAAGAAACAAGTAGTTGGACCTTAGGATGCATGATGAATTAAAGACTATTTATTTCATTTTATTTAATTGTTATGTTTATTTCTATGAGACAATGTTTGTGCTTTTGCGTACTTGAATAATAGGAATTTAATAATTTAGATATTGACACGAGTTTTTATTTTAGTGTCTTTTGAGTTATGATACAATTATGTCGCGCCCCGACATATTCCGCCGTAGGTTAGGGTGTGACACTCGTGGCTCCCATCGCGGACCACAACAGGTTATAGGCAGCCTAATGAGTAAAAACAAGCATTTCAGAGGTAGTCTTTGTAAGAACAGGATTCTCTTTTATTAAATCTAATCAATAAAATGAATATAATGCTCTCATTGTACAAGGGGGATACTTTAGTTTAATAACGTTTACAAAACTAAATCAGTAAATAAATATAAAGTTCAATTTTTTAACCAATGTTTTTGGTGAAAACTTCAATAGAAACTTCCTGACTCGAGTCGTCCTCACGTTGAGTATCTTCATCTTCGTTCTTTTTTCCTTGTTTTCGCTAAAAATTCATTTTCTTGACCAACGTTGACTGCAACAATGGATGAACATCTTGTTAGACGAACACGTCTGCCTCTTTAGAGTACAACCGGATCAATAGGTGTAATGGGTATATCGATGTAATTGAAAAGAACAGAGGAATTCACTCTAGCTTTTTTATAACATCTGGTCCTTTGTACCACCAATATTGTCTGTTTTGCTCACAAAAAGCTCAATGAATTGTTTTTGGTTACCTAATGAAGGCTTACCAAAAGTTCACAAATCCTGATAAACTCCTACTTGAGCATGTTTAAAATGTGGAATTTTTGTTGGAAAATTATAAATATGATGAATGACTTAATGGAAATTAATGTATTAAGTTATTATTAATATTAAACTCTTCCAAAGTTTTCTTTATGATACTTGATAAGTTTTTATTAGAGTATTAAGTTTGTAAGTAAATGAGACTCGGTACTCACTCTCAACTCATGCATATATAGTAGGCTATATGCCTCGTTTAAAAGTGACTAGAAAAAATACAAGTAAAAATATACAAGAAAAGTTTTTGGAGACGTGAAAACACTTAAACACCCGTATGTTGGAAACCTATAAAGAGGAGTACTCTCTATTCGATTCCATCACCATCTTATTCTTCGCTATTCCTATTCAAGAACATCGATATACTAGTGCAATCTCGGGTGCGAGAGTAAACTCCGATAGTACATATACTGTTCTGGTTGTTGTACTATGGGAGACAGGTGGACTCTTTAATAGAGACCCGAAATCTGTTTTAAGAAAAACACATTGAATACGTGCCTCAACGAACGCTATAATAGTTAGCTTATGTAGAGATAACAATGTTAACTCTATTACACGAGCGATAATTGATCTGAAAATGCACAACATTCTATGATTTGAAGACTTTTTGTTATATGAAGTTATTTGGTCTAATGATATACTCACATTCTAGGGATATTACAGATCACTACTCTTAACATTATAATGTTTGGATGCGTTTCAACTTATGCATTTTAAGAATGAAAGACTAAGAGCACTCTCCAGATTTTATTTTGGTTAGAAAACATAAAAAATGATCCTGTTAAACGCATCACCATTTTTCTCGTTTTTACTGAATATACCCCACCCCCTCTATAAATTTTTACGTTATTACGATTCAAATCTTTTATGTTTCTTTTTCGTCATTTAGTTATCTTTTTTATAATTATTTTAAATCACATTTTTTAAGATTTGTTTTTTACTTTTTCAATACTTTTTGAAATGATTTTTATTTTCTTAAAATAACAAAAATATTTTTTTCTTATCTAAAATAATTTTTTTTTATTATTTTAAAATACATTGTTTTCTATATTGGTTTTTTTATTTTTTAGAGAGTGTTTCTTTTTAAATAATTTTTAGATATAGTTAACATTTCTTTAAAAGATAAGTTATTTGAAAAAAAGTCTCATTTGATCATTTGTATTCTTAACGCGGAAATAGTTTTAACTAGTTTTATTACCCGCGGGGACTATTTGAGTGTTGTTTAGAGTTTATGACAAAGCAAGGACTATTTGACTGTTGGTTTAGAGTTTATGACAAAGCAAAAGGTAAACATCTAAAAAAAATTAACGCGACTCAAAACAACGTAAATGCAACGAAGAAATATATAGCCAAACTTTATAAAACAAATTGAAATGTGACCTAAATCACAAAGTAAACACACATATGTATTACCTAGCGCTTTGCAGCGTCTTAAAATTCTAATTAATACAAATTGTAATGCTACAAAAAACAAAATACAGTGCTTGTATTGCAATTTTTTTTACATCATTAGCGACTAAAACATCTTAGCAACAATGAGCATTATTTTCTCCAACTTCTTTGATTCAACAATCATCTATCATTCAATTCAGCAACAAACATCTTGCATCAGTTCTTCAAATTTAGCTTCAAGAGTTCATCCACAATTGACATAGTTTTTTATGTTAAAGTTCTAATATAATGCATTAGTATTTTGTGTAGCAGAAACTCTCATACTTTAATCCAATTTGTCAAATTAAAACCAAGAATCAAATTTCAAATATAGATTGAAAATATAAAAAACTAAAATGCATTCCCGCATCGCTGAAAACAACATTATTTTGAAATCGAGTTTTGATGAACACGTTTTTAGTAAAATTAGATCAAGGTTTACTTGGGTCATCGAAAGGTGATGTAATTATTGGCTGTGAGTTTGCACTTTAGAAAGTCATGAGTTTGTAAAATAAAGGTTGCTAATTAATATTTATATCCATTTTTTTTGGAGTTGCCTTTTAAACATGTCGCCACCCCACCCGTGTGTGTGTACAAATATTACTCTAGAGTTTACATACTTTTTACTTAGAAAAATGAAATGACTAACGCACAAATTGAGCGCTAAGTCTTTGGTAAAGCAGTTGTGTTTATGGTAATACACTTCTAATTGAAGACATAAAGTAACCTGATGTCCGTTAGGTCTAGGCGTAAAAGGGGGGGCTCCATTCCTCGTGGCATCCATTGTTTCGTCCAACCTCGCAGCATAATCTGTTAGGAATACCAAGTTAACGCAGTGACAATTTTACGTAGCTGTTATCCTGTAATATGTTTAAAGTACCTGTTGGCAGTTGATCATGTTAGTGTGCGCTACCAAGTCTTCACACTTGCAAAAATTGAAGAAATTGAAGTTCTGTGATGGAAAATCATGAGTTGTTAAAACGAAAATTTTTCAACAAAACAATGACCCAGAGCTTGGTTCATAGGATACAGCGCTTGATCACGAAGAGCCTTGCAAGCCTCCATCACCAAAATGGCCTCGTTTGCTAATTTGGAAAGGCAATATTTAGGCTACCCAAGTAGTCAAGGGTCCTTCAAAGATATGCAAATATAGATGTGTCTATTATACAAATGGTAACATTTAATGGATCCACCGTTAACCAGCTAACTAAGGAAACAATAAATCAAAAAATATATAAACCAAAACATTCTTTGGATTAATCAATCATCAATATGTAACAAATCATAGGCATGATTTACTTAGTTGATAAATCATTGATGTTCGCCTAAGATTAAGCGCGTATGAAAATCTCTATCAACAACGGACATGGGGTTGTGTAACAAAAAACGCATGTAATCGAAAATAGTGAGCACAAAAGAAAGAGATGAACATACCAAATGATCAAGTAAGCATCACATCCAAGTTGGGCAGAATCCTTAACCAACAAAATCAGAAGCAAAATGAAGTAGATCACTACGATAATCAATGCAAGTGGAGAAACTCGTATGGCGTCCTTGGATTTTTTTGCCACGCCAAGGGAGGATCAAAACGCCAAAAGAGAGAGAGAGAGAGAGAGAGAAAGAAGAGATTGGTGATTGTTACAATTGGAGGGATTAGCGGTGAAGAACACGTGGATTGTCATACAAATTTCACTGCATAGTGTACAATAGTTGATGCATAAGTTCACATCTAATTGTAAATATATAAATCACTAGCTTTTGCACCCGTATGTTATACGGGATTGGTTAAATAATAAAAATAAATAAGGTACGTTTTTTGCAAAAATTAACAAAATTAAAGGTAAGAAGAAAATAAAATATATACTACAATAATAAGAAGTCTATAATCTTAAATTTACAAATTAGAATGAGATGACTCATTACAACAACATGCAAACACTTGTCTAAATTGTTTTGACTCATACCCATCGACAACTATAATGAATGAAATGGGAGATTAGAATGATAGAAGGGAAATTATAAACCCATTTGTCAAAATTGTTTTGGCCCATGACCCATGGATATGAAAGATAAATAAGATGAGTAATTAGAGAATTATAAAGGAAATTATAACTCATTTGCCAAAATTATATTTGGACCATGACCCAAGGATAGATAGGAAGAATGAGATAAAAGATTAGAAAAGAAATTATAACTCATTTGTCAAAATGGTTTTTTGTCCATAACCCATGGATAGATAGAATGAATGAGAAGAAAGCTTAGACCAAGAATGAATATGAGATTGCCACATCATCTTATTATTTTCTTTTAATAGTAAAGTTAGATAGATAGATTTGTATTCTTAACGCGGAAATAGTTTTAAAATCTAATAAGATGAAAACATTAAATAGCAAAGCATTTAAAAAAAGTAGTTTAATTGAAAAAAAAATTCACGGTATTTATACATCCAAAGGTGAACAAAGAAAAAACCACTTCATTTTGTTAAATTTAATATTTTAAAGGAAAACTATAAAATAAAAAAAAATGTTGGCTGGAATTTCGGCAATGGCGGAACTGTCTCAAAATGAACTTCTATTACGATTAATTCCAACTTTATTTCCAAGATTTTCAAACTTTATTTTCTAAACTTCAACGGGTATTCAAGAAATTAACGTCTCGTTTTGGGTAATTGCGGAATTAGAACCCGAATATCAAGAACAAAGTTAAATTAGTGAT